>NW_006204543.1:2500655-2522997 GCF_000334495.1 Tupaia belangeri chinensis
CGCCGCCCCCCCCCGCCAGCCCCCCCCAGCCGGCACCACCTCGCGGGCTCTGGAAGGGCCTGCTTCTGCAGGAGGCCAGGAACCGGCTGCCAGCCACAAGCCCATCGCCATGTGCACAGGCGCGAGCAGGGCACACGTAGGGTGGAGTGCTGCAGACGCGTGAGGGACAGGGCCTGCCAGCTCAGACCATAAACTCGCTGTTCCCGAAGAGCGCGAGCGGCTGCGTGGAGCTGCAGTCTGGGTCTACGGTTTTCCTGCGGCCAGACAGGACTGTCCCCTCGGGGGTCTCTTTGGTTTTCTGAGGTGAGTTTTTCACATTCTTTAATTTTTGTTTGCCCTTTTCGGGGTTGAAGGTCCCTCTGCTGATGAACTGAGGCCTGTCTTCCAGGGCTCTGGTCTGGCCTGGCAGGCCTTCCGTTCCTGGGGCCTCGGCAGCTGAGGCAGCTCGGTAGAAGGGAGATTTGGAATAAATCTGAAATCGCTTTCTGGTCCCGTGAGGCAACGCGGTGTTGGACAGACGCAAGGAAGAGACGGGCGGGTCCCCCGAATCCAGAGAGTCTGGCTGCTTTCTTAGCTGCTTTCGCGACTTACTCCACGGTTCAGACTTGCCAGCTGCCTTCAGAGAGCTGAGGGCTGAGCTTCTCTCTGGTGCAGGAGGAAGACCCAGGCTGTAAACAACAGTTTCCCTACGGCAAATCCCTGTGCAACACAGAGGTCTCTGTTCCCTCTGGAATCGGGGTGCGTGCGCTAGGGACGCGGGGGACCCGGGCTGACCTCCCATGCGGTCAGAGCTTGAGGAGAACTCACTGTCCATTTCCACATACCTCAGAGTCAACCCCAAGGGCGCCCGGGTTTGACCCTGGCTCCAGGAGGCCTGGGACAGCCACTGTCATTTATAAACTGCCAGGACATGCAGCAGGCTCTGTGCCCTCCTGAGATGGGTCACTCGGTAACTCAGTCCCGCCTCATGTGGGACACGATGCCCGCCAGCCCTCAGAGAATGGCCGCCAGTCAGCGAGGTGGCGTGGACCGTGACTGCTGGCTTTTCTCTCTGACAAACACAGGGAGAACGTCAAATTGCAAGAGAAACCGCATCACACCGAAGGCGGGTCTGATGGACAGTTGGTGTGTTCATCTCCAAACAGACGGGCGGCTCCTAGGACTAGGACTGCCACCTCCCATGTAAGGGCAGTGCGCTCCTGGAAGGGGCTTTGTAGTGGCGGGGGAGTCCCGAGGCTTCCTCTGCAAAGCAAACCTGGGGCCGTGGGCCGTGGCGCTGGCGTGCTCACTTACCTGATCTCTCAGAGACGGCGCCCTCGCACTGCAGACTCAGGTTTTCTGAGCTGTCAGCAGTCCCGATGGAGGCCTCCGACTCCAGGGTCTCGTCGTCAGAGGCACGGGGTTCCAGCACGAGCATCTCAAACGTGAGCTCCTCCCTGAGAGGGACAGGCAAGAAGCATCAGCGACTGAGAGGGAGTGGAGGGAAAGACCTGGGGAAGTCAGGAAGCTAAGTCCCGTTTCTTTTTCCTTTAAAGGACTATCTTATTTAACTTTATTTATTTACTTACGTATTTATTTTAATTTTGACCAGAGAGAGAGAGAGAGAGAAAGGGGAAGTGAGAAAGCAAGCCGCCAGGTCCGAGACTTGAACTGCGGTTGGCCATGTGGGAGTCCAGCGCCCTTAACCACCCTCACACCTGCCGGCCCCTTACATTTCTTTTTTTTTGAGAGATTTTTTGCTGCAGGACACGTGCTCACTGGAGAGAGAGACAAAGAGACAGAAAGCGAGAAACTGCGTCCCAGCAGGGCCGGCCACACTGTGATCCCTTCTCCATTCTCCTCTTGGAATCTTGGACACCCACGTACATGCGCCCGGTGTGAGTTTTAAGCCACTAGCTCTGGGACTTGAACTGCGGTCAGCTACGTGACAGTCTGGCAATGCAACCATTACGCCATCTGCTGGCTTATCTAAAGTCTCATTTCTTACTGTCCCCCTCAGGATGGTGACAAGGGTCTGTGCAGGGCTGAGATACGTGCACTGCAGGACAAAACGACAGACCGCAGACCTAGGATCAACAACGGCTGAGGGACGGGTGAAGAAGGGCCCGCGGCTGTGCACTCTCTGCGGCCAAAACCGGGAGATCGCGCTCTAACTCGTGATGTGCGGCGAAAGCACTTCCCCTTCTCTGGACCTCAGGGTCCTCACCCACCGGACACAGAGGTGAAAGCCGCTGCTCGCTAAGATCCTTCCGGCTCCTAAACCATTCTCCATGAAGCACCACCTGCTGGACACAGCCGGCACCCTCCACTCCGCCCCAGGAACTCTAGAGGCAGAAAGCGCTGATCCTCCTGCCCTGTGAGCTTCAGCCACGCTCAAGGCAATGTCTGCTCCTCCTCCTCACAGACCCACCCTGCCCAGTCACGCCCTCAACCCCTGAGGTCTGTCACTTGCCTCCAAACCTTGCTTCTCACTGCCGCTGGACATCGCCTGCCCTGACTCAGTGAGCAGCTCTGGGCACTCACCGTGGCCCCTCACCCAAAGCTCCTGACGCCGCCAGCAGCCTCTCATGACCTCTCCGCCACCTTACATAAGCGACTTCTCCAACAGCAGGCCCTGGGGTTTGCCACGCCCTGGAAACACGCCAGCTCTGCAGCCGCACTCCACTCTGCACACCTTCTCCTGACGCTTCTAATTCTCACAGCCCTTGTGGTCCATCCCCTCCCACCAGAGTCCTCCTGATTTCAACTTCCACCTCCCTAGCTTTGGGCCCATGGACGGGCTTCTAAGGAAGTCTCACCAATTAACTGCTGCAGCCCTAACTGTCATAAGCCACGTGTGTTCACTTCTCTGCAACTTTGCTCACACTTCCTTTTTCTGAAAAAACAAAAACAAAAACCCTTCCACTTTCTGGCAAACTCCGATTCATCCTTCGGTATCTCCCATACATGTCCATCAACGTGGAATTAGGTCCTGTTTTCTTCCAGTGAGCAACCCCAGCTCAGTGACCCCCACCTTCGCTTCATCAACGTTTCCACGGCCAAGCCCAGTGGCTTTTCTTTTATTTAATTGCTGGAAGGAATGTGCACTTACCAGGGAGAAACAGAGAGACAAAGAGAGGAAGACGGCAAGGGAGAAAGCACTCCCAAGGGGACACGGTCACACTGCAGTCCTTTCCCCTCACTTCCCATGCTGTTGGGGTTTGGGGCAGGCACACATGTTTTTAAGCCCCCAGATTCCAGGATTCAAGCTGCGGTTGGCCATGTGGGACCCTGCTCCTTTAACCTCTAGGCCAATCAGAGCTAGGCCAATTTTTTTTTTTTGAGAGGTTTTTGCTATAGCGCGTGTGCGCTCGCTGGACAGAGACAGAAAGAGAGGTAGAAAGTGAGAAATCACTCCCCAGGGGGGATGGCCACGCCACAATCCCTTCTCCTCCATTCTCCTCTCAGGATCTTGGGCACGCACACACACGCGCCGGTGTGAGTTTTAAACCACTGGGTCCGGCACTCGAACCGTAGTCGACTACGTGGGAGTCCAGCGACATAGCCATTACACTAACTGCTGGTCCCCAAGGAATTCTTTTTTTTTTTTTTTTAAATTTTTTTTGAAAGTTTTGTTTTGTTTTTTCTATAGGGTGCATGTGCTCACCAGAGAACAAGAGAGGAAGAGAAAAAGTGAGCTATCACCCCGGGGGGATGGCCATGCTGTAACCCTCTCTCTCTCATTCTCCTCTTGGAATTCTGGGCACGCGCGCACATGCCTGGAGTGATTTTCGAGTCACTGGGTCCAGGACTTGAACTCCAGCATCCGCCATGTGCATCCAGTGCCTTAACCTCCATGCCACCTGCTCTCCAGAGCCTGGAACCAATCTGTGGGGGAGGCTGGCCCTGACCTGTCGGGACTGCAGCCGGCCTGACTCTCCCAGTCAGCCTGTCCAGGACCGTAGCCTAGGGGATGGCCTACACACCCTGCCCTCCCTCAGGTGGGAAGGACAGGAGCAGGCAGGGGAGGAAGTGAGCGCAGACGCCCCTGGGACACACACTTCTCTTTCTGCAGGTTCTCGATCTGCTCGGTCAGCACCCGCTCCTCCTGCTGCATGGCCGCTTGCTGCTGCTCTGTGAGCTCAGGCTCCGCGGCTGCCTCGCGGGTCAGCGTCTCCTCCGGGACGTCGGACATCGAGGGCAATCGGACCACAACGGGTGAGGACGGACTTGGGAAGTTTCCTCGACGAATACGCCCCTTGCCCTGCAGAGGAAAGTGCAGGTGAGACAGTGAGGGCGCTGGCTCCACGCCGCCCATCCAGGACAGGGAGGGGCAGAGCGAGACAGACACGCCCCGCAAGGCCCAGCGGCACCCATCCGACATGCTCAGGCTAGAATACTGTTGCGAGAGTGCTGGAGAGTGGGCACTCCATGGGTAGGGGTGAGAAATGACAGTCTCCTCACCTGGGCTGCACCTCCTCCCAACTGAGTTGCCCGGCACGGCCACTGACATGTAACTTCCTCGCTCAAGTGAAAACAGCTCTGCGGCCACACCAGCCCCAGGCCAAGTGCCCACCAGCCATGGCAGCCGGTGCCGCTAGGGACACTCTCGCTGCTGCGGAAAAGCCTGATGGGCAGAGGGCTCTCTCCCTTCAACTTCGGAACACACTCTCTTCTAGGGAGACTAATGAAATACGTTGTATAGCTTATCTTGTAAAAAATTAAAAAAAGCAATCACTTCTATGTCACATGGTACTAGTGAGACGTAGCTTCTGTTTTTTATATAAGAGGGGAAAACAAACATCCCATTGTTTTTAAACCGATCACCTATCTATGACTTTAGCTTCTGCTAGTGGCAGACCAGGATTTTCTTAGAACTCCAAAGAACTAGACCAAATATAAAAGCCCAACATATGCTTGAAGGCCCTGACAGTTAACTGGGCGGACCAAGGAGAGGCTAGCCCGGGGCTGACTGCCAATGTACACTTCAGACACGGAAGCTCAGGGCCCGAGCAGAGCCCGACAGGCTGCAGCTGGGCCAGCAACTATGAAGCCCAACCTGTCCTCCTTCTGTAAAGGAGACCCCTGAAACGTCCACCCTCACTTGCTCACTGTCGGGGGTGCTCTGGCAGGCTGGTGGTGCCACAGAGGCCGTGTGGTCCACAAAGCTGCAAGGGTGCCTCTCTGTCCTTTGCAATGCTGATCAACTGCTGGAGGCAGGGGCCCAGGCCCACTGGCGTGTGTGGGCACCACCGGTAAAGCCGCTGTGCCTGACACCAAGCTCTTCAAGGTCTGCGTCCTAGACATCGGGTACTGACACTGCTGCCGTGTCTGCAGACCCCATAGCCTAGTTTCGAGTCATCTGAATGGTCCAGGAGACGGTAACCCCTAAGACAGGACCTAACTTATCCTAGACTGCTAGTGCTCTCGGACCTAGAAGAAAAATACTAAACATTCTTTGGAGAAAATCGATGCCATTCTTTGACTCAAAATATTTGCACAAGTAATTTTTCAAATACTATGTCTGATGCACAATCGAAGGTAACCAGTTGTAAAGGGAGACAGACAGTGAGATGAAAACCAGTAAAACAACAGGGAGCAGAACCCCCGATGACGGCAGAGACTGGCCACCAGACAGACTTGAAACGACCATGCTGAGACACACGAGGACACGCTGTGTTAGGAGCTGGGAGGTGAGGCCAGAATAGAAGCCCAGCACCCGCGGGGAGGAACGAGAGGGAGAAACTCATGAATGAAGGTGAGACAGAGGACCCAATAGAAAGACCCACCCCATCTGGAGCAAGATCCCACAGAACCAGTAGTGAAGGGACAATGGCAGACAGGACATTTTAAAAATCAGCTAAAGATACTAACCTGCTGAATTAAAGCTGCCTACCACCACTAGGAAAGCAAGAAAAAGGCCATACCTAGACATACCATTGCTAAAACCAAGGGAAGAGAAAATCTCCCAAGTGGCCAGAAAAAAACAAATAACTGCAAAAAAACGGAGCAGCTGTTATATTCGAAGCTTATTCCTCAACAGAAATTAATATTTAGAAGGCAAAAACCAGTGTTTTCAATGTTGAGAGGAAAAAGTAGCTGCAGTTCTAGGACCCTACCCACCGCGAAAACAAGCTTCAGGAGAGAGGGGCAGTGAAGCCCAGCCAGGCGCCAAGAGAAGAGCCGGCCCAGGGGACCTGCGCTGCAGAGCGCGCCAGCACCAAGGGCCGGCGGGGCGGCTCAGGGAGAAACGGGAGGCCATGAAAACAGTGACCACGCGAGGAGGGGAAAGTGAACACTGACGGCATGGACCAGGATGATTATGGGTTGCAGGCGAAATCACAGGTGACCACAGCAATAGCAGAGACTCAGCCAGGCAGTAGCTAAAGCTCTCTGAAGTCCTGAGTCACCTGGGGAAGACCAAAGGCCCAGTGAGCGTGTTTGGGTAGGTCACAGACCTGTGCTATGATCCTTAGGTGGACTACTAGAACAACAGTAAAAGAGAATAAGACATCTAACTAACACAAGAGAAAATGGAATAATAAAAAGTAGTCAGAAGAAAAAAGGCAATATAAAAACCAAAAAAAGAATATATAGCAGGTAGGACAAATAAAAAGTACATAATACAATAGCATATTTTAAATTCAAATATATTGGTAATTCCATTAAATGTAAACAGATTAAGTGCTCCTGTTAAATTTGGAAGATTGTCACCATGTATTTTAAGAAGAAACCCAACTAAGTGGCATTTACAAAAGATCCATGTACAACATATGGCTTCAGAAAGTTTGAATGTGAAACTACAGGGGAAAAAGATGCACCAGGCCAAAACTGGTGTAGTTAAAGGGGGCACAAAGTGGACTTAATATTACCTGTACTAAAAAGAGAAATTTCAGAAGGACAAAAGTCCAAATTACAAAGAAAAACCATTTCCAAATTTGCATATACATAAGAAATGGCTTCAAAAGTTTGGTTTTTTTTTTTTTTTTTTGGGAGAGATTTTTGCTATAGGGTGTGTGTGCTTGCCGGAAAGACAGAGACAGAGAGAGAGAAAGCGAGAAATCACCCCCCGGGGGGATGGCTACGCCACAATCCCTTCTCCTCCATTCTCCTCTCAGGATCTTGGGCATGCACGCACACACGCCCAGCGTGAGTTTAAGCCACTGGGTCGGGGACCAGAACCGCGGTCAACTACATGGGAGTCCAGCAACATAGCCATTATGCTAACTGTTTGCCCCGACTTCAAAAGATTCTAAGTACTGACAGAAATACTCAAAGAAATAGACACAGCTATAACCAATACCGAAAGAACAAGTGTGTACACATAACAGTAAAGATGTAAATCTCAACAACTGAACGCAAGTGATCTCACAGACGTACACGACTTAGTATCTATCAACTACAAGAACACTTACATATAGCAAGAAAACAGATTTCTAAGGGCGGAAATAACTTATCTGACCATTAAGGTAACTTTAAGTATTCTGATAGTGCAATTTACAAAGAGAACATTTTAAACCTTTTATATTCAGAAATTAAGGGAAAGAATTTTTTTTAAAGAATTATTTTAATTTTTTTTTTTGAAGTTGACCAGAGAGAGACAGAGACAGAGAGAGAGAGAGAGAGAGAGAGAGAAGGAAAGTGAGAAAGAAAAGCTGCCAGATTCAGGACTCAAACTGTGGTCAGCCATGTGGGAGTCCAGCTGCCTTAACCACCATGCCACCTGCTGGCCCCAAGAGAAAGACTTTTAATAATCCATGGTAAAAGAAGAACTCATGATGGAAATTAGAAAATGGTTTGAGCCAAAAGCTTTGTCTGTTGTGTAAGCTCTGTCTACCTGGAAGTTCTTGAATAAATGTGTCAGAAAAGAAGGAAGGTTAAAGGATCTATTTCAGGAAACCATATTAAACAACAACAACAACAACAAAGTAAACCTCAGAAAAGAGAAAAATACAGAGAAGAGTAAATAAATACTAGAAAAAAGGCAATCAAAGTCAACCTGTAGTTCCTTGAAAAGATGAATAAGTTTTAAATCCTGGGAAAACTGATGAAGAAAAAGAAGAGAAGTAACAAACACTCTGAGGCAGAGATGTGAAAGGGACAACACTACGGGCCTTACAGACACGAAAAGGCTAAGTGGCTGCGATGAACAACTTTACGTCGGTAATCTGAAATTGCAAAGCGATCCAATGTCTACAAAAATCCAACTATTTAATACTGTCAATGAATAAATCAAAATGTGAATAGTAGTAAAGATATTGGGGCCATAATCAAAACCTTTCTGGAAAGAAAATGCTAGGCCCAGATTTCACTGTCAAACAGGAACACACACATTCTTCCACAGAATTCAAAAAGAAAAAGTCTATTCCTCCACTTGTCTTCTAGCATGACCCTGATACCAAAATACAATACGTACACTGAAAGGAATTAACTGAAGTCCAATTTTTTCCATCAAGATAAGCCAAAGGAAGGCCTATCACGGGATGAGCTCCCGCATCAATACAGGTGCAAAAATCTTAACATCCTACACACGGAGCCAAGCAATATGCACAATATGATAAATACATAAAAAATGGGGCCACACATTGGTACAGTGGTAATCAACCGAGCCCACATCAAAAGGTGCGTGGGTGACACTCCGGGACCCCCTGACAAGCCAGGCGTGCCTGCGCCCGTGCCTGTGGTCCAGGCTGACGGAGGCTGCGGTGGACCATGGTATGAGAACCCAACTGCGGGTGCTCCTCATCTCTCTCTCTCAAAAAATAAAGTCAGAAATTTGGCTCCACTGGGGCTATATTATTAAAATATGAAAGATAACATGATGAATCTTTTAGAAGACAATAAAGATGATTCTCTTTCTTTCTTTTTTTTTTTTGGAGGGTTTTTTTTTTTTGGCTATAGGGCGCGTCGGCTCTTGAGAGATTTTGGCTATAGGGCGCGTGCGCTCACCAGACAGAGAGATAGAGAGACAGAAAGCGAGAAATCACCCCCCAGCGGGGATGGTCATGCTGCAATCCCTTCTCCTCCATTCTCCTCTCGGGATCTTGGGCACGCATGTGCACGCACCCGGTGTGAATTTTAAGCCACCGGGTCCGGGACGCAAACCGCGGTCGACTACATGGAAGTCCAGTGACATAGCCATTACGCTAACTGCTGGTCCCCTCTTTCTTTTTTTTTTTAAAGAGAGATTTTTGCTACAGGGTGTGTGTGCGCTCGCCAGAGAGATAGAAAGCGAGAAATCAGACGCCCAGGGAAGATGGCCATAGGCAATCCCTTCTTCTCCATTTCCTCCTGGAAATGGAGAAGCGCACAGGCACCCAGCCTGAGAGCCTGAGTTTTAACCCACTGGTCTGTGAGTTGACCCGTGGTTGCTTACACGGGAGTCCAGCGTCACAGTGATTATGCCATCTGCTGGTCCCTGAAGATGATTTTCATGACCTGAGGAAGCGAGATATTGCTTAAACACGATCCAAAAAGTACTAGTCCTGAAGGGAAGATATAAAATTAGACTACATTAAAATTAAGAGCCTCTGTTCATCAAAAGACAACTTTTAAGAAGGCAAAAGGCAAACAATAGAGTGGAAGAAGTATTTCAACAGAGTAACTGACAAAGGGCGTGGGCCTAGAATTCATGAAGAACTGCTACAGATGTTGGTCGGCACCCAGTTAGAGAAATGGTAAGAGCTTTTGATGGGCCTTCACGAAGGAGGGTAACTAACAGCCAATACATCATTAGAGTCATAGCGCAGAAACACACATTTTAAAAATCAGCAACACCCAGCACAACGGCTAAAATTCTGGAATCTGACAACCCGAGTGCTGGGGAGGAGGGGGAACCGCCGGGGACTCCCACGTACTGGCAGTGTTGAAAAAAGCCCTGGCGTTCTGTCTGAAGACAGCCATGCCCTGACCAGCAAATTCGCCCCTATCTCTCTCCTCAATAAAATCGCAGGTTCATAACCCCCCAACACGACCTGAGTATCCATCACACTGGGTGGGACTGTGACACACACCCTGGAACGCTGCACGTAACAACTGAGCACAATACAGACACATCTTACACACCTGGGGTGACTGAAGTAAACTGGTTACCAAGTAACATGCTAATTATTCCATTCTTTTTTTTTTTAAAGAGTTTTTTGCCTTACGGCACATGCACTCACAAGAGAGAGAGACAGACAGAGACAGTGAGAGGGTAAGTGTGAAATCACCTCCAAGGGGGGATGGCCTCACTGCGATCCTGTCTCTGTTCTCCTCCTGGGATTTTGAGCACATAAGCACACGTGCCTGGAGTGTTTGAAACTGCCAGATCCAGGACTCAAACCGTGCTTGACTACGTGAGAGTCCAGCAATGTAACTATTATGCCATCTGCTGGTCCCAGTGATTCCATTTTCAGAAAGCTCAAAAGTAGGCAAAATGATACTACAGTGCTCAGGGATACTTACTCTGGCAGCAAACAATAAAGAAAACAGACGTGATTACCCCCGAGGCCGGCTTCTGCTTACCTCCGAAGGGAAAGAACTGGGGAGGGGGCGGGCCTCCGGGGGCTGCAGAGACCTCGTCCTGCTGGGGTGTATGTGGGTGCTCACTTTCAATAAGGGGCTCACCTGCCTACTCATGCTTCTGTGCTTTTCTATATCGGTACCACAAAAGAGAAAAGGTCCTCTCAGAGTTCCTTTTCAAAGCCAGCTATTTATACACATATACGAATATCTTTCAAAAACTACATGATGAGGGCCAGCAGGTGGCGTGGTGGCTAAGGGCACTGGATTCCCACATGGCTGACTGAGGTTCGAGTCCTGGGTCTGGCAGCTTGCTTTCTCACTTTCCCGGTCTCACTGTCTCTCTCTGGTCAAATTAAGAAATAATAGCAAGTGAAATTAAATAAATAACTCTCATAAAAAGAAATAAGAATAAATAAAATCAGAGCATTCTTTTAAAAACAAAACAAAACAAAAAAAACCCACATGACGATAAACTGGCAAACTTCCCAGTTAATTTTGGAAGGACGAAGGGAAATATGCTGTCCCAGGAAGAGAAGTGCAGGTGGGCTTGGTCCCAGTGGGAAGCCAGGCTGGAGGGTGTTGCAAGGGCCCTGGGGCTGGACGTGCAGCAGTGGCAGGCAGGGTGAGACTGCCGCTCCACTCTGAGCGGGGAAGCCCCAGGGCTAGAGGGGATACGGAGAATGCCTTCGCCACAGAATCCCCGCCTGCAAATCTGACGAAGGGGACTTGGGTGGCACTGTGGCACAGAGGCAGAGCGGGGCCTGGGGGCGCCGACGCGGGGAGAAGGTCTGTTACGATGGGTCAGAATCATGCTATACGTTCTAGCCCTTTTGAACTATTTCTGGTGAAGCCGAATGAATAACTGAGACTTAACAGTGTATAACAGCCTCAGGGAGTTGGACAAACCTGAGCACTCTTAGTATCCATGTCCTAGAGTTCAACGAGGAGCTGCCTTCGTTCGGGGTCACACTGTCACCTTGCAACCTGGGCACTTCGCCCTGGGCTGGATAAGAGTTACCTAGTGGACTGCAGAGGATCCAAGAGCAGTACAGATCTGACCGCGGTTAGGAAGCATTGAATAGAGGTGAAAGAAAAATCAAAACTCCTAAAGCCCAGAGTGCTTTGACAAAGACCACAGAAAGCAACTTAAGAGAAGACATAAACTTGCAGACCACTTAAGTTTAAAAAACGAATGGTAAAAAAACTTGCAGACACATCAAATGACCAACATTAGGTTGGTAGGGCATTTTTCTCATTATTTCATCCAACTGGTTGTTTGTTTATATAACAGTTATCAACTATTAATTATACCCAGACACTACTGGATTCTTTTTTAAAACGTTTACTTATTGCATGAGTAAGAGAGACACAGACCCAGCACCCCAGACACAGTCTCGCCATGGCGATCCTCCCCTGGCCTCAGCCAGCCTGGGTGACAGGCACGTGTGCTCGGTGCACGCAGAGGTCTCCAAAGGGGAACCAGTAGCCCTGTGTGGTCTGCCTCCGGAACGTGTTTACCCTGAATTGCCCTAACAGACTTTAACAGCTTGCTCAGTTGACTGTCTTGAGTTTTACAGGACTCCAACCATAACCAGAACAATGGTAAGTCCCCTCTTCTTGAATTCGATAGCTCTGGCTCCTTCTCCTCATCTAACTGCATTAGTGGGCGCCTCTAGTCTGAGAGAGGTGGTAACAGTGGACACCCTGCCTCTCCTTAGTAAGCAAGCGGCTGGCTTCTGATCCATAAGGATGTTTTTACAAGAGATGCTCATGTGAGGGGGAGTTTTCAACAAGTTTATGGAAAATTCAGAGTATGGAAAACAATAGATGGGGATTTCAAACTTTCTTTGAACCAAAATAAAGTCCCACTTTCATACCATTTTCCATCAGCCTTTTGACGTTCCCCCATATAATTCTATCAGGAGCCTTTTTACTATGAAAATACAATTTCTTTCCACAGATCAACTAAAGTTGTGATTTACATGAACAGATACCCTACTGGGGCCAGCAGGTGGCATGATGGTTAAGGTGCTCGACTCACACATGGCTGACCGCCATTCAAGCCCCAGACTTGGCAGCTTGCTTTCTCACTCTCCCACCCCCTCTGGCGAGTGTAGGTGCCCTATAGCAAATTTTAAACTACTAATAAAATTAAGTAAATTTTAAAAAAGGGTAAGTGGAATCATTCTTTTTTTTAAATAAAGAAGTCTTTAATTTTTATTTATTACTATTATTTTTTAATTTGACTGGAGATAGACAGAAAGAAAGAGGGAAAGTGAGAAAGCAACCCGCCAGGTCCAGGACTCAAACTGCAGTCGGCCACATGGGAGTCCAGCACCACTATGCCACCTGCCAGTCCCACGTGGAATCATTCTTACGTCCTCACGTTAAATTCCTCTTGATCAAGGTTTATGTTTTTCTTTTTTTAAAGAATTACTTCATTTATTTATTTCAATTTGACCAGAGAGGGACAGAGAGAAAGAGAGCAAGCTGCTGGGTCCAGGACTCGAACTGATGCCACTTGCCAGTCCCAATTAAGGTTTTTGTTTATGATACTCAATTATGCATGCTAGTATTTTAACTCAAGACTTTAAGATTAATGTTCATGGATGAGCTATTTTTGCACATCTCTGTCTATATCACCATACCAAGTACTGTCTTTCTGGCTTTATTACAAATATTAACATGTTCAATTATTTTTTTGTCCCCCCCGAGAGATTTTTGATCTAGGGCGCATGCACTCACCAGAAAGACAGAGAGACAGAAAGCGAGAAATCACCCCCCACGGGGGGTGACCACGCTGCAATCCTTTCTCTTCCATTCTCTTCTTGGGATCTCAGGCACACACACACACACACACACACACACACACACACACGCCCGGTGTGAGTTTAAGCCACCCTATCTGGGACTTGAA
The DNA here is from genome assembly GCF_000334495.1 of Tupaia belangeri chinensis. Classification (NCBI taxonomy): domain Eukaryota; kingdom Metazoa; phylum Chordata; class Mammalia; order Scandentia; family Tupaiidae; genus Tupaia; species Tupaia belangeri. Next base: position 2,514,058 of record NW_006204543.1, read on the forward strand.
CCATGGTCAACTACATGGGAATCCTGCAACATAGCCATTATGCCAAGTGCCAGTCCCAACATGTTCCATTCTTTGGGTTTGGTACTATTAACCAATTTACAGAAGACAAAACAGAGGCGTGGAGATTAAGTGACCTGCCCGCACCAACATGGCCAGTAAACCAGAGCTGGGATTAAAACCCACGGTCCAGTCCAGGGTGCATACTGTGCTCCGCTACCTTTAGTACTTTTATACAGTTTTACCTTTGCTATTTGCAGAGCGGGACAGGGTGAGAATCAACATTACATTCTTTTCTTTTCTTTCTTTTTTTCCGGTTTTGCCATAGGGTGTGTGCATTCGTGGGAGAGGAGACAGAGACAGAGACAGAGAAAGGGAAGTGAGAATCACCTCTCAGGGGAAACTGCCACGCCAAAATCCCTTCTCCTCCGGTCTCCTTCTAAGATAGTGGACACATATGCACGTGCACCCAGTGTGATCTTAAGCACCCAGGTCCAGGAGCCTCACCGTGGTCAGCCACGTGCGAGTCTAGCACCTCACTGTGGGAGCTTGCCTTACTCTCCTGGTGAGCCTGCTCTGGAGTGAGATGGCTACCGTGCTATCTGGGCGTTGGAGAGTCCCTGTGCTGAGGAGCTAAGACCTTCTGCCAGCAGGCACTACAGGCCAGCAACATGGGGAAGCCGTTCTGAAAGCCGACCGTGCAGCCCCGGTGAAGCCTTCTCACAACTGCAGCCCTGGGAACATGCTCAAGCTCACAGCTACGAGCTCAAGAAAGCCCTGCCAAAACCACACAGAAGCTGCTCCTGAGTTCCTGCCACGCGGCTGTACGGGTTAATGATGTTCACTGTTATTCCAAGTCATCCGTTTATGGCAATCTGTTACACTGGAACCGGTAACTAATATAACCGTCGTTTCTCACGGGACCCTGACTTTTCACTGTGACCAATGATTACTCTTTCCTATTTGTATTTTAAGGTTTCTGTCATAGGACGCATATGCTCACTGGCGAGAGACAGAAACGGTGAGAGGGAAAGTGAGAGATCACCCCTGGAGGGGATGGCCTCACTGAAACCCCTTCTCCATCCTGTCCCTGGGATATGAACCACGGTGGCCATGTGGGAGTCCAGCACCTTAACCACCGCACCACCCGCTGGCCCCACCTGTCCTTAATTTTTTACTTGTGGATTTGTGCCTTCTCCATCTTTTCTTAAGAGTAGCTAGTGATCTGCTTTCCAACATTTTTGCTAGTTTACTGCCATGTTCCGTGTGAGGGACAGCGTGGCGAGCACACCCTACTGACGTAGTCCTCAGGAGAGCCTGACATCTCCATTCTCACCAGAGTCTAAAGGCGGTAACAGAAAAGATGAGTAGAAGATAAATGGGACTTCAAAAAGCTGGTGGAGTAACAGAAATATGAGCTCATTTGGGAGAAAAGTGGAAACCCACGCGCTTTTTTCATAATACGTTTTTCCACGAACTTTTTGAACACCTCGTGAATGAGGCTTCTGAAGAGAGTTCTGGTTTGTAATGGAAATGCTGTACTGTTCCTGGGAAAGGATGCAGGAATGGCAAGGCATGGTCGATGCGCAGAGAGACGGACACAGTATCAATGAGAGTCAGCCTCCGCAGCTGAGGACGGACGGTCAGACTCAGGGTCAGACTCACGGCGGTGATGCAGGAACGGGCCCCTCTGCCCGTAACACCAGAAAACCGTGTAGGAGAAGGCACGCGCTATCCTCCTGAGGGAGGGTCCAGACACTTCCCGAAGACCAAAGAACGCACACGTGACCGGGGTCTGTCTACGGCTGGGTGTGTGAGGTGGGGACAACCACCCGCCACCTAGAGGGAATTACACATAACTGGTACAGCGCAAATCTAAGAAGGCTAACCAGGAAATTTCACCAAAGCCAGCACTTTGGGCCAAGATGGAGATCACTCTGAAGTGTCTTCTGTTAAGTCACAAAAAATACGAGCGAAGGAATTAAATGACCAGACCACCTTTTGAGGAGTCTGCTAGGAAGAGACTGCTATCCAGGGTTTTAAAGATGGCTGCTTTGCATGGTGTGGTAACAGATTGGCCAGGCTATCTCAAACTCCTCACCCCAACGCCTGCACGTAACCATTTGTCAGAGAGTAAGAGAAGGTGAGCACTTTCAACACAGCCGGTGTGTGTGCTGCGCGCTAGCCCTCCTGCAGCGAGGTGAGCAGCTGTGTCATATGCACTGTCGGGCAGCGGTTCTCAAGGTGCAGTCCAAGGACCCCTGGTGGAGAGGTGAGAGTACGAGGGTGTCCCCAAGTCCCTTTCAAAGGGTCTACAATGTAAGAACGAACTGCACAACGATACTGAGATGCTGCTAGCCTTTCTCACTCCTTGAGAAACGCGCTGACGTTGAACTAAAGCAGCAGAGGTAAACTGCCAGCACCCGCGACGGGAATCGAGGCGGCGGCCCCAACATCATGGTAGTTACGTCTTCTGCTACCATGCATTCAACAGCTAGAAACAGTCACGTTCATTTCACGTCTTCAGTTAAGTGCCATTAGTTTTATTAATCCCGTTTTCCTTGGTGGGGAGTGTGTGAGTGTTTTAGGGCCTCGCTGTCACAGTCCTCCTGCCCCAGCACGCTGAGTAGTGGGACGGGACTCCAGGCCTGTGCACTGCGCAGACTCTTTCCTCCCATGCGGGCCATGCGCTCGCGGTCCTCCCGCCTCAGCCTCCTGAGTGAGGCTGGGAGCAGACACCCCTACCCCTGGCTTTGCAGGGCAGGGTGGGGCTTGAACCTGGGCCTCCGACGTGGCCTTGGCCTTCCAAGCAGCGGCACTGAGCGGGCACCGCTGCAGCTGGGCCGGAAGGTGTGAGTTCTGAGCTGCGGAGCTCACTACGACCTTTTCTTTGCAACTACAGCAAGGGAGACTATGATTTCAAATGAAAAAAAATGACCATATTTGGTATCAGTGATTCACTTGCAAGTTTTCAAATCTTAGAATTTTAAAAAACTCTGAACGATCCTGTGGATTTTACAGCTTCCTAAATGGTAAGACTCCTGCCAGTTGGGATCTGGCCAGAAGATGTAACCAAACCTTAGCGAGGACTGCCAACGCCCACAGCCGTGGGACCAGGTGGAGCGGAGGGTCGGCAAGGGACGCAGGAGTGGGTACGACCTTCCTGTAGCCCACTGACGTCAAGCCACAATAGCCAAGCTGGACAACCACGCTCAAGGCCTGCCACCACTATCCTGGGACAGCTAAGCTTTCACCCTTAACGTAAGAAAACCAGATATATCCTCCCTATAGTTCTTCCCAGTGTCAAGACCAAAGGCAGGAAAGGTCGAGAAAGAGGAAGGGCCGAGTGTGTGACCGATGGAAACCAGCCACCCACCCACAAAGTCCCGAGCCCCCGATTAAGGCCTGTTCTGCCCTGGGAGGAAGCAAGAACACTAGATCGGACTTACGATTAAAACTTGAATATGAAGAGAACCAAACCTTTTAAAAATTTGCTAAAGGGCATGTTCGCTTGCCAGAGGGACAGAAAGTGAGAAACCACCCTCCGGGGGGATGGCCACTCTGCAGTCTTCTCCTCCATCCTCCACTTAGGATTCTAGGCACACACGTACATGCACTCAGACTGACTTTTAAGCTGTGGTCGACTATATGGGAGTCCGGCAACTTAACCATTATACCATCTGCTGGTCCCAAGAACCAAATCTTAAATACTGAATGAGACTGCAGCATTTGAAAATGACCCAACAGTAACAAGAGGCTAAGAAAACTGACACCCAGTGGGAAAGGCAAGTCTGACATATCAGAGTTCAGAGGCAGATGCTAGACAAAACAAAACTGATTTGTACTTTTCAACAGGTTACGGCTCTTCAGTGAAACGGCTGAGCACAGAGGGGCAGTGTCTGAAATTAGTTTCCATGTGCACTGGCGTCCCCCCTCATTTCTGATAACCAGTGGGACTCAAGTGGGGACCAGCAATACACCCCTGGCAGGAGCTCTGTTCTGATGTTCACGTCTAGAACACGCTCTGTCCACGAGCTTGCTCTAACCTGCTGCTCTAGGAAGTGCTAGCAGGTCAGTGCCATCTCTCTCCATCGGGGGAGACACCACCAAGCCGGAGATGCGAATGAGCGTGTGAGCATTACTGGGGACGGGTGCTGGAGGCGCTGACAGCTATTTGAGACAGTCAGGCAGAGGAGGGGACGTGGCTCTCACAGCAGAAATCAACTTGGAGCCTGAATGCTAATGCTTTTCATCCTCACCTTTTAGTGACAACCGAAGAAGAGACCCAGAAAGAGGCTCATCTGACCAGAAGACAAACTAGCATACTGCACGTGAATGCTGTCTGACTGCATGACACCGAGGAAGGAGACAAAGGGTCTGAAGAGGGAGTAAGAGGAAGGCAAGTGAGGCTGGCCCTGAGTGGGACCGCAACTGCTGAACATGAGGGTGGACAGGCATGGGCGACAGACAGAGCGGAACAATTCCTGATGGATGAGGGACAAGGATGGGACGCGGCCGGGGCACGCGGCAGTGTTAATACATACCGAGACTGAACTGCGGGTTATGCTCATAAATCTAACTGCAATTAGAGCAGGTTTCTGGATTAGGAAGGGCATGAAAAGGAAAGCAGAAGGTTAGAATGCACATGTCACTGCCCCATTCCAAGAGAAGGCTCGCTCTTTCAGTGGACTGAATCCGTCCATATCCTGCAGCCCCAGCACAAAAGCACGGCCTGTCTACACCTGCTCTGAAAAGTGGACTCACAGTAAAGGCTCTCTTCCTCCCTGGGTGGGCACTAGTAACTGGGCTTCCTATAACCGAGTTCCTGAAATTCATACTACAGACACAGTCCACTTTTAAATGGGTCTCTGTTTCCAACTTCTAGAGAAAAGTTTTAGATCGGATCCTATGACGAGCTTGACCGAATACCTAACTGCCTGGAAACCGCCTATGCTTGAGTCGTTTTCAGAGAAGGCGCTGCACTTACTTAACCGACAGACTTCTGCCAAACATTTACTGTGCCCCAGGCAGGTTACACGGTGCAGGAAACGGCTATTTTAGTGCCCCTCTCTGAATGAACCACAAAGGCACGGGGAGTCTATCCGGGCCCCAGGACACAGGGCATGGTGATGGGAGGCCTGCTGAGAGAAAGGGCAGTGGCGAGCAGCAGCAGTTTCCCAGTTACTGAGGTTTCCCAGTTACTGAGACCCTACCGGTCCGCGAGAACTGCAGCTATCTACATAGAGCTCACTGACGACAAAGATACCGAACAATAAACCCTTAAAAAAACCCTTCATATGGTGACAGCAGACTCAGTAAAATCCCACCTCCTCGTGAGCCAATGAGTCACATCAAACTGCAATGACCGAGTTCTCTGGATTCTGAGAACTTGGCAGGACCACCAAAAACGACATGGGGAAGGTGGGAAGAGATGGTGGAAGAAGTAGAGAAAAAAATCCTTAAGTCACAAGATTTATACAGTGCATGACAATGGGTTAATTTTAACGGGAAATCAGGGTACTGTTAAATCGTCATAGTAAGAACTGAAAAAGGGGAAAAAAAGGCAGATTATTAAGTCGCCAACATTTTATTCAAGTACCTGATTACAAACACTCAGGTATTTGATCACGCACATTCTGTATGCATGACTAAAGAAGGTGTTCCCAGTCAAACGGTAAGTACCCATACATGCACTTATCCTGAGATCTGGCGACTTTGTTCACTTGCCCTTGTGGGAAGCTCTGAGGACAGTCCCTCTTCCCACCACACACGCACACCTGGAAGCCACGCAGGCCCCATCTCCCCGTGCTTGCACGTCTTGAATCTTACCATGGATCTGCGAATCAGCGACAGCCTGGTCTTTGCCTTATTTTCAGCAAATTCCAGGCTACTGATGTCTTTGAGACGAGCCTTGTATTTATTCATTTGCTCCACGACAATCAATTCCACACAGCTGGAACAGAGGGGAGAAAAGTGGTCAGAACGGAAATAAATCCAAGTGTAGTGTCCCAGACTGGCTTCCAAAAGGGAAAGGGAAGATCGCCAGCCCTGACTTTACGAGCTCAGAGACAAGATTTTGAATGGTGGTTTACCACTCGGCTGTACTTTAAAAACAGTCTAAGGGGAGCTTCAAAATGCGTGTCCAGGTTATGCCCCAGAGTAACTCAGACGCTCTGGAGATGGGGTCCAAGAAATAGCATTTTTTTAAAGCTCCTTTTACACTCAACATTAAGAAAGGAAGCAGAGGAAAACTGCCATGGAAGGAAAGCAGAGGTCCAGAACAAAAGGCCCAAGTGAAATGCAGGTATACTGAAGTATTACAACCAAAGGGACCCAGAGCCAAGACCAAAACCAGATTACAGGGAGATACAAAGTACGTATGATTTGTCAAACTGGAATTTTAAAGTCTATTTAGGATATACAAGCAGTTCTAAAAAAAGCCAGATTTGGGACCAGCGGCTGGTGTGGTGGTTAAGGCGCTGGACACTCCCACATGGCCGACCAGGGTTCGAGTCCTGAATCTGGTGGCTTACTTTCTCTCTTCCTCTCTCTCTCACTCTCAACATCTGCCTCTCTCTGGTCAAATTAAAAAATAAATGTACAAATATATAAAATAAAATAATTCTTAAAAAAAATTCTTAAAAAAAAAAAAAAGCCAGATTTAAAATGTAAGAGCCTTTAAAGCTAACGATGCTCAGTTAAATGAAATCTAAGCTTCCATCCTTAACATATACCCAGCGATCTTAAGAACTCCTGAATTACAGGCTCATCCAGTACGGGTGGCATCTGAATAAAGTGAGAATGACAGCATGGTCCAAGGCCCTGGGGTCGCGCAGGGGTGAGGGCGGCTGGCCTTACGTTGTGGTCTTACTGATGTCCTGCACGCTCTGCAGAGGGTCAGTGGTGTCCGGGCAGCGGAGAATGCAGGGCGCAAACACAATGGCCAAAGCGTTAGCAGACATCCGATTAGTGTCTTCTTGCAGAGCAATTCTAAGGAATAAAACAAACCAAAACAGTGAAAAGAGATAGGAGTAGGGAGGGAGGACGAAGGGATGAGTGGAAGACCGTGTGACCCTGGTTGATAACACTAGAAGGATGTCCACTTGTCCACGTGACACTGGACACTTCCCTGAAGCTGTGTCTTCCTCTCTGGAAAGGGTATGTTCCCTCTGCTTCTTCCTTGAAGCAGTTCAGGTCGGCAGACAGCGTGGGGAGGGAAATTCAGTATCCACTGCTCAAAGCCAACCCAACTGGAAGGGCAGTCTGAAGACTGCAGAGCAGAGACTTTAAGGGTTTTTTTTTTTTTTTTTTTTTGGGAGAGATTTTCACTGTAGGGCGCGTGCGCTCGCCAGACAGACAGAGAGAGACATAGGGACAGAAAGCGAGAAATCACCCCCCAGGGGGGATGGTCACGCCGCAATCCCTTCTCCTCCATTCTCCTCTCAGGATCTTGGGCATGCACGCACACGCGCCCGGCGTGAGTTTTAAGCCACCGGGTCCGGGACACGAACCGTGGTCGACTATGTGGGAGTCCAGCGACATAGCCATTACGCTAACTGCTGGTTCCCGAGACTTTAAGGCATTTTGAGACGGTCATATGAGGTATTCATCCAAGTCTTCCCAACTACTGCTGATATTTACATACAGGGCATGAGAGGCGGCTCCTAAAACCGTGATCGGCCAACTCTGGCACGTGATCCAAACCAGCTCCCATGAATTAGGGGGGGTTAGCAGCTTCACAGCCTCTGCAGTTTAGGAGCTTGGTGACGGGCTAAGTCACAGCAGCTCTACGAGGAGGAAGCCTCCCGTGGCTCGAGTGACGGCAGAGAAGGACCTGACCTGCAGTCCAGCTCAGGGGACTTCACCAACAGAAGCAAAGAATACGCACACCTGTCAGTATGCCAAATGGAAGGTCTTTTCATTTATTTAAAAGAATCCCGAAGAGGGACCAGCAGATGATACAATGGTTATGTCACTAGACTATCACATGGCTGACTGCGGTTTGAGTCCTGGGCCTGGTGGCTTCAAACTCACTGGGTGGATTTGTGTGTGTGCCCAAAATCCTGAGAGGAAAATGGAGGAGAAGAGACTGTGGTGTGGGTATACCCTCTGGGGGGGTGACTTCTTGCTTTCTAATCTCTCTGGCGAGTGCACATACCCTACAACAAAAATCTCTCTGTAAAAAAGCAAACTACTAGACAGCCCCCTGCCTCTTGAAGTTACCTGACTAGATGAAAAATGAGGCGTTCCAGGGTATTGAGATGAGTCCGAGAGAGCTGGTCAATCACCGAGTACACACCACGGACTGTCTCCTTCCTCTCCTGAAGGCCTGAAATCGGTAAAGAGCAGCAAGTGAGACGCTCCGTCCGCTCGCGTATGTTCCACATTCCTCCTGGACACACTAAGGAGCAGGGGAGGCTGCTAGAGTGCTAGGACGGGGCTGAACTGTGTGCAGGGGGGCAGCTCAGTCACCACGGAGCTCCGCTGCTCGAGGTCTGTGTTCAGTACAGGGAGCTGAAATCTACATCCCAACAGTCCTCAGTGACAGCAAGGCGGTGGGGACGGTCTAGGTTGTGACCCATTTTGTGGCAAACTGAATTCCCATGAAAATTAACCCACTGTCACGTACTCATAAATGCTCTAAGCTAAACACCTCTAAGTGGGCCTCCATCAATACCCCCGCACACTTACAGCACCAAGAAACCAAATCCCAGTGCCTGTGGGGCTCTGCGTTCAATAGTCAGCCAGCGTGATGTACTGCTTCACAGAGTAAGTGAACACAGACCCTAGGCTAGCACAGATCTGTTTTATGACCCTGGCCTCTCAGTATTTCTGTGAGAAGCAACGAAGAGGCTCAGACAACTTCCAGAACACTCATAGTTCCACGAGTCTCTAACAAGCTGGCCTTTGAACAGAGGACAGTCCACAGGCGGTTTCCTGCTG
>NW_006204543.1:2523124-2555391 GCF_000334495.1 Tupaia belangeri chinensis
CTGCTGACTGTCAAGACTGCCTCTGAGTGAGCAGACGGCTTCATGATCTGAGCTGAGGCTGCCATCCCTTTCCCAAGCGCAGGCCTTCTCTCCAGCCCAGGAAGCTTATGCTTACCCATAGCTCGAAGAAACTCCTCATAGAGCTCAAAGGTCATGAGTGGATTGGGCAGATCACGCAGCCATTGTTTGAACACGCTTGCAATGACGTGTATGTTATAGTCGTCTAGGTTCACATTCTCAGCATCTATTTAGAAAACAAAGCCAAAACATGCAAAACGATTCTAATAATTCACTTTAGAAATCATCATCACTGGCACTGGCAGGGGGCGTGGTGGTTAAGGGCACTGACTCCCACATGGTCGACCATGGTTTGAGTCCCGGACCTGGTAGGTTGCTTTCTCACTCTCTCTCTCTCTTTCTCTCCCTCACACACACAACACACACACATACACATACACATGCTCTGTCCTCTCTGGTCAAATAAAACTAAATAAGTAAAATAAAGTTAAATGAAACATATATGTAAAAAAGACAGTATGATCACTGAAAGAAGCTTTCATTTTTGTTTTCGTTTTTTTTTTTTTTGGAGAGGTTTTTGCTATAGGGCACGTGCAGTTGCCAGACAGACGGACAGAGAGAGAGAGAGAGAGAGAGAGAGACAGAAAGCGAGAAATCACCCCCCAGGGGGAATGGCCATGCCACAATCCCTTCTCCTCCATTCTCCTCTCGGGATCTTGTGCACACACGCGCACACGCCCAGCGTGAGTTTAAGCCACCGGGTCCAGGACTTGAACTGTGGTCGACTACATGGGAGCCCAGCACCGTAGCCATTACGCCATCTGCTGGTCCTGCTTTCATGTTTTTTAAACTGACCAGCTTCCGTCTTCTGCAATGTAATTCTATGCTTTGGAACGACACTCTCACCTGCAGTGAGTAAGTTCTGCTGGTCTGTCTCTCAGCCTGCTGCTGACTGAAACGTGAAAAAGCACGCCTGGACCGCTGGACGCCGGAAGGCTCTCTACGCCTTGGCTCTGGTTCTCTGCACTTACCCTGTGGTCTGGCCACAGGCCACACTTCCAGCAGTGAAGCTTTAGAAGTCCAATCTCCTGAGAGCAGCTCTGAGTCAGAAGTACATGCTTCATGCCCCACATACAAGTGCTGTGTGGGGCTGTTCAACACAAATGTAACATGTATTTTTGTGAATGGGAGTCAGCATGTCAAATGCATCCTCTAGAAAATAGTGCAAAAGCCTTAAGATTTGTTTTCTGAAGTTGATACTGTGGGTTATTTTTGTGGACAGCCTGATGTTCGGGACCTTATTCCCTCAAAATAAAGAAGTTCTTATTAAACTAGGAATTTGGAGGAATTAAAAAATAAAAGACAAACGAAAAATGCCTGGAGAAATTTTCTAAAAGTACAGCTGTCATGAGCTGCAAGGACGTGAGAACTGCCCTTAGGAGATGCCACTTTCCCGTGTCACTCACACAGATCAGATCGCCGCGAGGGCGCAGAGTACGTCATGTCTCACCTGGGCTGCTCCGAGGCTCAGGAGAAAACGTGGCAACTGCCTGGAACCTAGAATAGACCAAGCCTCTGGTGGTCAGAACTGCTAGAGCTTGACCAGGTGTTTCTGTCACCAAAAGCCATGTCGATACTGATTAATTTCTCACTGATTTGTTCCTAACAAACGGCACTGTGGGGATATTCTTGGCCACACAGAGACAAGCTTTGAACCTGTTTGGTTCAAAAAATGTATGAGGGGTCTGTAAAAAGTTCACGGCGATGTGTACTATGAAAAAACTAGGAGGCAGCAGGTGGCGTGGTATGAAGGTGCTGGACTCCCAAAAGGCAGAGCACAGTTTGAGCCCTGGACCTGGCAGACTGCTTTCTCACTGTCCTTCTTTCTTTCTCTCTCTCGTGAGTGCATGCGCCCTATAGCAAATTATAAAATAATAATAATGATAAATAAAATTAGATAAATAATTCTTTGAAAAAAATTAAAAGATAAAACTATGTGTGCGTTTCAATTTTGTGAACCAAAACAAACTCCTCCTACTTCAGTTCCATTCTCCACGATTTTGTGAAGTCCCCTGCAATGCCTTCTCAGCAGCGTTAAGGAGCAGAGGTGAACACGAGACCACAGCCACCTTCCTACCCCCCGCCAGGGCCGCGGCAATGCTCTACACAGAAACGTGCCCAACCCATGCACGGCGAGGTCAGGCAAACACGGCCACAGCTTAGACACGTTCAGAAGGTTGAACTGGGTCAAAATCCAGTCGGTCACTTATGGGTCCTTGTTTTTCTCTTTTCTTTCTTTTTTTTTTTTTTTTTTTTTTTGAGAGATTTTCACTATAGGGTGCGTGCGCTTGCCAGACAGACAGAGATAGAGAGACAGAAAGCGAGAGATCGCCCCCCAGGGGGGATGGCCACACCGCAATCCCTTCTCCTCCATTCTCCTCTCGGGATCTTGGGCATGCACGCACACGAGCCCGGCGTGAGTTTTAAGCCACCGGGTCCGGGACGCGAACCGTGGTCGGCTACGTGGGAGTCCAGCGACATAGCCATTACGCTAACTGCTGGTCCCATGGGTCCTTGTTTTTGACAAGAGCACACGTGCCCAGAGGGAGAGGGAAACTGAGCGCTCACCCCCAGGGGAGGTGGTCACCCCAGGACAAGATCTTCTGTAAGCATCACTTTCTCGGGGGAAATACTACCGTTTCCTCAATGGACTGCCATGAAGGTTTTAATAACATGACTGGCACAATGCCCTGCATCATCACCATCTAAGGTCATTACTAAATTTTCCCGAAACTAAATTTTCTTCTTTATAAATTAGAGGCATTATGCTATCAGCAGATGAATAGGAAGATTAGAGACCCGTCAAGTGCGTAATGTGCCTTACACAAATGATACACCAGGCCCACGGCCCGGCGGCTCAGGTGCTATACCCACGTGGCTGGCTGTGCAGTGTCAGTCCCGGCCCTGGTGGCCTGAAAACACCCCGGGCATGTGTGCGTGCTCACGGTCCCAAAACGAGGGGGAAAGGGGGGAGAAGGGACCGTGGCATGGCTGTGCTCCACACAGTGCACTCTTGCTTTGCTTCTCGCTCTCTGTCTCTCTTTCTGTCTGGTGAAACTATCTACCCTCTGACAAATTAAAAATTAAACACACTCAATACAGGCTGACTCTCAGGAATTCGAAAAGCTCCAAAGTCTATACCTTTTGGGCACCAATGTGATGCTGTAAGTGGAAAATTCCACAGCTGGCCTCGTGACAGGCCACAGTTAAAGCACTGCAGTACAAAAATGGTGTATGGAATTACCCTCAGGCTCTCTGTGTAAGGTATACCTGAACTATAGGGAAATCTTGTGTTCAGACTTGGGTCTTATTCCCCAAATTTCCCTTTATGTATATACAAATATTCCAAAATCCCAAAAGCTTCTGATCCTGAATACTTGACCTGTATGCTTGCTAACTTCCACATAAAACTGAAGGTTTAAGAAAACCATACCATAAAACGACAAATAAGCCACAGAAGAGACGGCGTTCTTCTGGCCCTCAGTAAAGGACTGGCATGTAGTGACAACTTCAGAAGCATGCGAGGATCTATTTAAATGACAGCGCTTGGTCTGGATTTGAAGGGCGTGATCTCACCTGTGTCCAGACCTTGCCGAAGCTCCTTGATCTTGTTAGTTGAGCCAGACTTCCGGTAAATTCCTTCGGTATACAGTCCATGCATCTCAATGTAGTTGATAAGCTTCTCCACCACTAACGGAACAGTTCGATCTTCACTGGTCAAACGCGACAGTTCAACTCCAAACTGTCGAGATGACAGCTCTGGATCATACTAAATGGAAGATAATGTTTTATTTCCACGTGCATGTCTCTTTAAATATGTTTAATCACTTCTTTAAGAGGAACTACTATATATTTCTCTTAGTTTTATGCACACAGTTGAAAGAATGGGCGTAACAGGGAACTGCCATGAAAGGAGTATGAGTGAGACATCTGTTTCGATCCTCTCCCAGTGGGAGGCCCCCAGATCACCACGTGAAGACTGGAGACAGTGCCAGCAGGCTACCATTTCTCTCTCGTCGAAATGCTCCTCACCAGGTGGGATCTGTCTGAGAAGGCTGGACTGTGTCTGCAGACAGCTGGAACACTTACCAGGTACCATCAGAACATCTGCCGATTTGACATGAGCCAGGTCATTTCTGAAGAGTTTAGGAATGCTTTGCCATGTCCATAAACTTCAGGAAGTTTAAATGAAGACCTCCTTCATGACCACAGGCAGAGGTACACAAACCGGCCCGTGCTTAGTGCTCTGTCAACAGCTGTTCGTGGCTGCCTTTCACAGGGTGTCTGACACCACACTTCACTTACAGCTCCGGAATTCTCAGTGGGCTTTCTCTCCTTGTAAAACAGAGAGGACGCCAAGCCACTGGCCCTTGGCTTCCACCATCTCTATTAGCAGGCAGTGGGGTGTCTCTCATTGATCCTTGGGGTGGTGTCTTATCCCCTCCCTCTGAGGGGCCCTGCCCTTCTATCCCCTCAGAGGGAGGCAGACAGAGGAGGAAACTGAGAAAGCACTCCCCATGGGGCCCGGTCACGCCAGAGTCTCTCCTCCATCTCCCTCCTTTTTGGAATTTTAGGCATGCACATGCACACACCCAGAGCTTCTCAAGCTGCCGGGTCCAGGACCTGTACTGTGTGGTTGGCCGTGTGGGATCCAGCTGCTCTAACCACTACGCCAAGGGCTGCCCTGGCCATTATCTCTTAAAATGCTGCCTCTGCCTTGTTTTCTCTTTTTGCTTCTGGAACTCTGCTCATATACATTTTAAAAAATGATTTAATCTTATTTACTTATTATTTACTTCTGTTATAGGGCATATGTGTTCAGAGAAGGAGGGACAGAGAGGGAGAGTGAGAAAGTAGGCGGCCAAGTCCAGAACTAGAACCATGGTTGGCCACGTGGGAGTCCAGCACCTCAACCACCACGCCATCTGCTGGCCCCTCTGCTCATATACATTCAAAAAACTTTCACTCTTGCCCATGTCTCTTGTGCTTTCTCATTTATGATCTCTTTTTAAAATTTTTAAATTATTTTAATGGTTAATTTTTTTCTTGCATGAACGAGAGAGACAGAGAGAGAGAAACAAAGACACAGAGAGACAATACCCAACAGGGTTCTCAATGCCCCAATCTGCCTTATCCCTAGTTATTTGCCAGGCCCGGATCACAGACATACAGGTCCCGAAACTCTCAGGGAGGTCTCTGAACTTGAACTGGGAACCTTCTCATGGAGGATCGCCTCACAGATCACCACATTCTACCTCTGCACCACCATCTGGCCCAATTAAATTGGATTTTTTTTAACATATCAAACAATTTTAACTCATACTCCATAGTTCTTGACAGTTAATAAACACCTTTCAAAATACTGAATTTTAAAGATAATGTCTAAAATATTTCTTATAATTTGGTATAATTTTGTTTGTGATCCTATAGCAGAGACAGTATGGTTTTAAGTATTTTTGAGAAAGTATTTGCATGTCAGCTACTCGAACTGTTGAAAAGCAAATGCACAGCACACAAGTGACCCATGACCTTCTCAGTTCAGCCCCGCCCAAGTACCCTGTGATACAGCATCTGCTAGCAAAGAGCAGTCTCTTTCTTCCTTCAAAGTCTGTCTCAAGATAATCCTCTGGTGTGGCTGCTCCTTTGCAATCTCCACTGATGACAATGCTGGCTGGAAAAGCCCAGGTTATTTTCTGTTATAACTCTTTCACATCTCTTCTCTAATCCTCTCTGCCAGGCAGAACTAGTTATGGTACCAGGCCATCTTTCTAAGACCTTCTGTTGGCTTACTTCAGATCCAGCTTAGTTCCATAGTTTTCTGATTAATATTCAGATATGACATTCCAGTCAAAAGAAAAAAGAATTATTTTATTTAGCTCTGTTTATTTTAATTTGACCAAAGAGAAACAGAGTAAGAGAGAGACAGAGAGAGGGAGACTGAGAAAGTAAGCCATGAGGTCCAGGACTTGACCCGTGGTCGGCCATGGGGAAGTCCAGTGCCCCTGGCCACCACGCTACCTGTCGGCCCCTGATCTCTCTCTAGAGAGGTTCCCACTGTCACTGCTCTCACGCTGGACATTCCACTCCCCTGCCTTCCAAGGTCACCAGGCTTCCCTTCTGGCATGGCCATTAAACTCGTTTTTGGGGTTTAAAAATTCAAACACATTTTTCATTTGACTCTTTAAAAATATAGGGTTAAGTATATATTGCAGTCCTTTGGTGAGCTTTCCCATCGTTCTGTCTGTTATGTGAACACACTACAAAAGTAAAAGTACGTGCTCTGGTCGCCCAGTGAGTGGGCTACTCACGAGTCTCTCGACACTGCCTATGTCTCTCGCACTCACCCCTCAGCCCGACATTCTGTGAGAACACCTGTGAAAGCTGAAGGTGGCACTGCCTTTCTTCAGGGAGGTCTCACCCATTCTCTCTGGTGAGGAGCCAAAATAAGGAACACATCCCTTAATCCGACCAAGGCCTGCCTTTTGAAAACCATGGCTCTACAAAACCATCGCCGGGCCTTGCTCTCTTTCCCCCAGGCACGGAAGACCAGCAGATCTGTTCTTTATCACTGATGGGGGTCGCTTACCTTTTTAGAACACTTGGCTGTGGTTTTCAGACAACACTTTTTATGACACGCATACTTGCATACTGAAAAACAGGTTAAGAGCACACGATTTGTAGAAGTCTGCACATCAGTGGTAAGGGTGTAACGCGCTTGGAAGTCTATCTCGGACAGACGCTTCTTTAAATCTGGGGTTGCTGTATCATCATATATACTGAGCTGTCGCAAACATTTCTATGCACAAGTGTGTCGCAACCTTTCAGACGACCCAGTACTATTCTGCACTATGTTACAATTAAAAAGGCTTTTAAAGTCCTCTATATTTGGGAAAATAAAGCTGAAAAACATGCCTAAAATCTCTCACCACTATTGATGAATTTTATGGAGCCATAATATTTTGAGAAGCCCAGTCTATCCGACAGACACTCCTTCCCAAATTCTAGTGGGATAATCACCTATCTTCATGGGTTCATTCACAAATGAGTGCTCGTGTTTCCCCATGAATATATTCTACAGCTCGTAAAATGCCAGAAATACCTATAGGGAATCATGCTCATGGTAGCAAAGCCATTACTGTTTTGAAAACAAACCGAGTGGCACATTAAAATACAAGAAAGTGCTTATTCATTATCTCTAAAAGTCTAGGGTAGAAATCTGAGGAATCAGAGCACGAAGCTTATGAACTGGAAATAGGAAAATGAGATAACGGGAACATCAAAATCAAAAACGATTTCTAGGAGGCCAGCCCTGTAGTAGGGCGGTTAAGAGCCGTGCATAAAGAACAGGAGCCCACAGACTGGTTTGAAGCCCAGCCAGTGGCTTGGAGAGCGCGCCAGCGTGTGCCTGCACGCCTCAAATCTGACAAGGGGAGAAGCAGAGAGCGTACTGCAGCACGGCCATGCCAGCGTGTGCCTGCGCGCCCCAAATCTGACCAGCGGAGAAGCCGAGAGCGTACTGCAGCACGGCCATGCCAGGTGGCGCATGCGCTCCATCGTGCCTTTTCGCTATGGCGAGAGCATGCACCTCTGGAGATTAAAAAACCCACAGCTGTCAACATGAGCAGCACTACACATTTCCTTGGAGTGTTAGGCAGGGTGACAAGAGAGGAGGCACAGTAAGAGGAGACACTAAGAGCTGGCCACTGTCACTGTGCCGCATCAGCTTGGCTCCTGCAGATCAATGCCTGGGCACATTCTCTTGAGCTTCTGAACTAGAACGTGGGGAGTTTTCAAGGCCAACATCAGGTAGGGGAGGCCAAACCACCATATGGTAAAATCACAGGATCTTCAAAAAAATAAGTTAGTTAATTCTATTAAGAAATCTGGGGCTGACAAGTAGTGTGGTGGTTGGGACCAGCAGTTAGCGTAATGGCTATGTTGCTGGACTCCCACGTAGTCGACCGCGGTTCGAGTCCCGGACCCGGTGGCTTAAACTCACGCCGGGCACGTGTGCGTGCGTGCCCAAGATCCCGAGAGGAGAATGGAGGAGAAGGGATTGCGGCGTGGCCATCCCCCCTGGGGGGTGATTTCTCGCTTTCTGTCTCTCTGTCTCTCTCTGTCTGTCTGGCGAGCGCACGCGCCCTATAGCAAAAACCTCTCCAAAAAAAAAAAAAAAAAAACAAGTAGTGTGGTGGTTAAGGGCGCTGGACTCCCACATGGCCGACCACAGTTCGAGTCCTGGGCCTGGTGAGTTGCTTAAAGTTTAAATAAAATAATTCTTAAAAAAAAAAAAAAAAAAAATTTTAAAAAAAAAAAAAAAAAAAAAAAAAAAAAGAAGAGAAATCAGACCAAGCCCACTTTGGTCCTAAAAAGCAAAAAATATTTTGAGCTTCAAATCACAGAAGCAATTACTTCAAATCTATAACTAACATTAGCATTAAATAATACATTAAATGTTAAAAAAAAAGAAAAAAAAGAATTGTACTAGACTTTTTTTTTTAAGTTAGCTATTATGCTCATGGGGTGGGGATGGTGTGGAGAGAGAGAGCGAAAGAGAGAAAGAGAGAGAGAGAAAGAGAGAGAGGAGAGATCTGACCCCAGACGGGATGGCCGCATTGCAATCCCTTCTTCATTCTCCTCTTAGGATTCTGGGCACGCATGTACACGTACCGGGCAGTGATCCGCAAGCCTCTGGGACACAGCCTGTGGTCAGTCATGTGGGTTCAGCCGCCTTAACCTGCACGCCACCTGCTCGTCCTAGTCATGTACACGTACCGGGCAGTGATCCACAAGCCTCTGGGACACAGCCTGTAGTCAGTCATGTGGTTCAGCTGCCCTAACCTGCACGCCACCTGCTCGTCCTAGTCAAGTACGTTGCAAACTACTTCCTGTCTCACGCTCATTGTAACTTAGACTCCTGACGGTGAAACTGCTACTAAACCACACAACAGGAGCACGTACTGGGAGTAGTAGTGATTTCCAAGGCAAACACGACTTTCATCCTTGGGCGTCATACTGGATTCAGTCCTTCCTAATATTTCTGTCATTCAGTTCTGGCCCGCTAGTAAAGACAAAGCTGCACAGCATTACTGACAGCACCAGAACAGGTGTGTGAAATAACGGGTGGGGGATCAGATGGTGGCACAGTGGGAAAGTGTGGCACTCTGTAAGGCAGTCCGACAAGAGGAGGTTCCTAGTTCAAGTCCAGAGGCCCCTGAGTATGTGCTTGCCCATGATTCGGGACTGGCTGAAGACTGGGAGAGGAAGGCTGCCGGGGTCTTGTCTCTCTGTTCTCTGTCTCTCTAGCTCATGAAGAAACAAATACATAAATAAACCTAAAAGAGAGAGAGAGAAGTGGACATAAAGGCCCACTGTACGTCAGAACCGTCCTGGCCGAGTCTACCCAGCATGTTAGGGTCTCCACATTCTGCTGATAGGGCTATGACAGGAAGACGGCCTTTCGGCTGCCGTCCGCCCAGAGGGCCACCGAACCAGCAAGTGCTTGTTAAACTGGGGCGTGCCGGGGCTGTGCGGAGCACTGGTGGGACGGACGGGGCAGTGACGCTCCCTGAACTGCCGAAGTACGTGTTCTAGCGGGACAGACGGACAAACGAGACGAGTGAGTATGCAGTATATGGTTTTCAGTGGCGGTGAGTGCCACAGGGCTATTAAATACGAGGAAGGAGAGGCTGGCAGGGGGTGAGGTGGGTCAGACACTGGGATCCCATATGACTCACTGCGTTCTAGTCCCAGACCTGGGGGTTTGCTTTCTCACTTTCCCCCTCTCTCTAGTCAAATTAAATAAACTAAATGAATGATTGTTTTAAAAATATCCATAAGGAGATAAAGAATTTGGGGATACGGCGGCATTACCGCTAGGAGAAGGGAGAGAGTGCTTTGGGGAGGTGACAAGTAAACAGAGGCAAGATGAACTGAAACAACGTCACAGCAAAACACGGGGACACGCCCCGACAGGGAGCTGTGGTGCGGGCTCTCAGTGACCGTGCACAACCAGGGTACCTGGCTGGGTAGGGCGGCAGGTGGACGGGAGGACAGGGCGAGAGGAGGCTTAGCGAGGCAGTGTGGGTAACTCCTCTACAGCAAACAGAACGTAAGAAGCTCAAGGAAGTAGAACGGTCAAGTGGTTAAAACAGCTTCTCAAGGCTCTCTCACACTTACGCTTGCACACAGAGGCCCGGTCCATTATCCATATGAGCGAAGAGCAGTATTCACAGTAGGTAGGGATGCTGTACTGGGTGGCCTTGAAGACGTGACCGTTGTGCTCTTCCACCTGAATGAAAAAATTCAGCCGCTATTATGAAAGCCAGTGCAGTAGATGCTGCCCTGTGAGGTCAGCCAACGGGGGACCCTTCAACCCACTGCTGTCTTCATGGGGCACTATTCCACAGGGAGAATCAATTTTCTGAGAAATAAAACACAACAGGACATATGGCCCCTGCTTTAACAAATCTAACAATCTAGATAAACGTGACCAACTTAAATAAAAACTAGACACAATATAATACAACGCAATGTTAAAAGTTAAAAGCTTTTGGGACCAGCAGATGGCGTAATGGCTATGTCGCTGTACTCCCACGTAGTCCACTGCGGTTCGAGTCCCAGACCTGGTCACTTAAACTCAGGCCTGGTGCGTGTGCGTGGGTGCCCAAGATCCGGAGAGGAGAATGCAAGAGAAGGGATTGCGGTGTGGCCATCCCCCCTGGGGGGTGATTTCTCCCTTTCTATCTCTGTTTCCCTCTGTCTTTCTGGCAAGCGCATGCACCCTAGAGCAAAAACCTCTCCAAAAAAAAGTGAAAAGCTTCTAACATGCTGACTCAGAGTCACAGAAGACAGCTGTTACAGTTGTTGCACTGCTTAATCAAAGTCGAAAACTTTAACCTTCGAAGACACCATTAAACATGTTAAGTCACAGACTTGGAGAAAATACGTGCGAATCACGTATCTCACCAAAGGCTTCTTGGCAGAATATATAAGGAAACCTAATAACTCAACAACGAGACACCCTAATTAATAACGAGCATAATACCGAGTAGCCAGTCGCTGAAGAGTGGACGGCCAAGAGGAAAGGGCACCTCTGAAAGCACGTCCCACTCACGGGCCACCGGGGAGACGCAGTGGCCGCCGTGGCCTACCTCCCCACGCACACCAGGAAGGCTATCGACAGAATGCAAGAGAAGGGATTGCGGTGTGGCCATCCCCCCTGGGGGGTGATTTCTCCCTTTCTATCTCTGTTTCCCTCTGTCTTTCTGGCAAGCGCATGCACCCTAGAGCAAAAACCTCTCCAAAAAAAAGTGAAAAGCTTCTAACATGCTGACTCAGAGTCACAGAAGACAGCTGTTACAGTTGTTGCACTGCTTAATCAAAGTCGAAAACTTTAACCTTCGAAGACACCATTAAACATGTTAAGTCACAGACTTGGAGAAAATACGTGCGAATCACGTATCTCACCAAAGGCTTCTTGGCAGAATATATAAGGAAACCTAATAACTCAACAACGAGACACCCTAATTAATAACGAGCATAATACCGAGTAGCCAGTCGCTGAAGAGTGGACGGCCAAGAGTAAAGGGCACCTCTGAAAGCACGTCCCACTCACGGGCCACCGGGGAGACGCAGTGGCCGCCGTGGCCTACCTCCCCACGCACACCAGGAAGGCTATCGACAGAAGGCAGGCAACTGGGAGTGTGGCTGGGTAGGGGAAGGCTGGACCCCTCAGAACGGCAGTCCTTCGGAGGACAGTCTGGCACAGTTTGGCAGTGTTTGCAAAGCTGGAGCAGAGTGAATCCTATGGCCCAGAAATGCTGTTCTCAGGTTTATGCCCGAGAGAGCTGGAGACACACCACAAAAACAGCGCGCACAACGGTTTTAATGCATTATTCACAGCAGCTCCAGGTACAAAACCACCCAAGTCTGCCGACTGAGGAAAGGATGAACAAAATACATTCTGCCATGCAGCCAAGGTCTGCTCGTGACTGAAGGCTGAAGCACTGATACGACAACACAGATGAACCTTGGAAATGCCTCGTTAAGAAGCCTCATGTGAAAGTCACAGACACGAATCGCTTTACGTGACATTTCAGGAAAAGCAAAACCACAGAGAGAGAGCAAGTGAGAAGTGCCTGAGAAGGGCCGTGACTGCAGACTGGCAGGAAGTCTTTTCGGGGTGGTATAAGCGGTCTCATAGTGGACTGAGGTGCCCAGGAACTGAACCTGGGCACGCCAGCAGGGGCACGCCAGCAGGGACACGCAGCAGGGCACAGTCGACCGCTGAAACGCAGACTGCTCTTCTGTAACACCGAGTCTTACAGGAGCTTACCAGGTCCGCCTCCTTCTTCCTCCTTTTCTTTCTTTCTGGTTTTGGCACCTGGGAGGGAGTGGAGAGAATACAGCAATTGTGATTTATTCTGGGCAAAGGTTGAACTGTTTGCTCAAGGGTAACAGAGCAGGCAGCACCTATTCTTCACAGGGAACGGTGCAGCGCTAATAAGCAAGTGTGAAAAGAACTCAATTGTGGTAACATGCAGTGCTGATAAAGCAAAATAATACAAGTATTAGAGATTATTCTCATTTTAAACCTCAATTCTGCCCATGGCCACGCCATGTAAGTGAAAAGGATTATTTTAATCATTAATTAATAGTTTTAAAGATTTTTTTTTAAAAAAAGAATGATCTTATTTAACTTTATTTATTTATTTTAGCACGACCAGAAAGAGACAGAATGAGAGAGACAAAGTGAGGAAGCCGCCAGGTTCAGGACTCGAACCTTGGTCAGCCAAGTGGGAGTCCAGTGCCCTTAACCATCATGTCACATGCCAGCCCCAAGATTTTTTTAAAAAAAGAGAGATTTTTTGCTCTAAGGCATGTGTAGTTGCTGCAGAAACAGAGACAGAGAGACAGAAAGTGATAAACCACCCCCCAGGGGGATGGCCATGCTGCAATCCTTTCCCCTCCATCCCCCTCTCGGGATTTTGGCCATATACAAACCCACCCGGCATGAGTTTCAAGCAGCAGGGTTTGGGACTCGAACTGCAGTTGACGATGTAGGAGTCTAGTGATGTAACCATTACACCATCTGCGGGTCCCACCCTCACTTTTCAAAAGGAAATTCAGGTGCTGACTGGTCACTATTAAAGCTGAGAGTAACTTTGAGGGTGGAGCATTACACTCTAACTCGAAGAACGTACTTGTGGCTGTTTTGAAAACAGGGTCCAAACACACACGCTGGAGCATGGCGTGGGGGAGCTAAAGTGGAGCCAAGCCTGCATGTTCTGTTTCTCTGAAGGGTTCCTAACCGTTCCCTCTGGAGACACAAACCAACCTCGCTTACCTTGGTGGCTGGGCAATCTGAAGTCTTGAATTCATTCATGTACTCATCTAAGAACACTTTAAAAGTGTTCACCCAGACTCTTACTGGAGATTCACGCCAATCACGCTGCTCAAGCCTCATGGTCTTTTCCAGAATCTGTTCAAATAGTGCATAGAGGTCCTTATACCGTATGCTCTTCCCGTCATCCATCTGGTGAGCAGTAAGAAATGGAAGATTCTATGAGAAACATTTAGGTATAGAGGAGTGATACAGTGCATATTCCGCAGTATTCAGAATAAACATTAGATCCTGAAACACATTCTAACAGGTATGCCCACGAGGTCGTATGGTATCTGTAAGCGCCTATTCTAGTCTGGAATAGACGCAGAGTAAGACTGGCTAAGCTTTAGTAAAAGGCCTACTAGTCTAAACAGCGCCGTAATCCGAGGAAGTGCTGTGTTACGGTTTTGATAACGGTTTGTCCCTCGGTGGCTCACGTTTTGGAAGCTGGTCCCCAGTGTAATGGTTTTGGGAGACAGAGCCCTAGTGGGTGCTAATTCAGTTACAAAAGCATCACTCCCAGGAACAGACTGACGACGACCCATGAGACCTAGTGAGTTCAAGCTCTCACGAGAGAGGTTTTCGCTATAGGGCGCGTGCACTCGCCAGACAGACAGAGAGACAGAGAGTCAGAAAGTGAGAAATCACCCCCCAGGGGGGATGGCCACACCGCAATCCCTTCTCCTCCATTCTCCTCTCGGGATCTTGGGCACGCACGCACACGCGCCCGGTGTGAGTTTAAGCCACTGGGTCCGGGACACGAACCAAGGTCGACTATGTGGGAGTCCAGCGACATAGCCAGTACACCAGCTGCTGGTCCCAGGAAAGCTTGTTCTTGTCAGAAGGCTGTGAGTAAAGGATGATGGCTGCTCCTGGTGTCTCACCCACCCTCTCCCTGCACCCTGCCACCCTCTTAGCTCCTGCTGGCTGGGGTGTGATGCTGACCCATGCCTTTGGACGTCCCAGCACCCAAACCTATGAATAAAATAAACTCCTATTCTTGATCATTCACCCTGCCTCACACCTTTCTATAAGCAACACAACAGTGGTTTCAGACACCATGGGAATTTCTCAAGGTACAAAGATTGCTTATAATCTTTATAATTCACAACCGCTCATCTCCCCAGAAATGAACTTGTTTAGACAATAAGGAACTGAGGACTCTCTAGCTGCACATGCCCTCAGTAACAGCCTCTATGGCGCTGTGACCTTCCTCCCACGTTGGATTACTTGACTTCCAACACAGACCAACTTACTGCCAACGCAGATGAATAGAAGCTGAAGATATTCTGTCGAAACTCCTTCAGGGCTTTTTTAAATACAACATCCACCGGCGTGTCTTTCTTGCTGTCTTCATTATCCAGGTCATTCATCTGGGGACCACAGAAACAGTGTTTACACACGACCTCCCGAAGGTGCCGCCTGACTGCGACGGCACTCAGGCAAGAGAATGATGGGAAAGCCAAACTAGTGCATCACTAGATGTCGTGTAAGGCCCCTCTAACACTGTGCGCTTTTCTCGTCTTGTTGCCAGGACAGAGAGCTCGGAGTGTATAGCAAGTCTCATCTGTGCATGTGAAGTATCATAAGACATTTCTGTAAAATGGAAGTCGACAGGAAAGCCTGAGCCTCCACTCCTGCCTACGTGTCTGGCGACTGCTGTTCTGTGTACTTCTCTGGAAAGAACAGACCACCTAACATGGCGAAGCGTGTGTCGCCCGATCTCCAGAGGGCGTATGCTCACACCGACAGGTACTCCTCAACGAGAAGTGCCCAGAGGCGTAAGTCAGCGAGCAAGGCGTACCTTCTTCAGGAGGAAGTCATCCATGCTTTTTAAATCGCCGGCACTCGTTATGATCTGGGCAGAGTCGTTCTGCCAATGTGCAGACTCCAAAGCCACGTTGCTGATCTTCACGCTTCGTTTGCGCTTTGCCTTTGGAGAAGGCTCCTTGTTCTCTTTGAACTCCTTACGGCAACTACCAGGCAGTTCTGGGCTCAATGGAGGTGTTGAGTGATACTGAGTGACTAATTCTACAAGACAGACATCCCAAAAAACACATTCAGTAATAACAGAGACAATTTCCTTTTTAAAGTTGCTTTAGTAAGTCACTGAAGGAAACCTATGTAAATATCTTTTTTCTTAAGTAATTACTTTATCTATCTAACTATCTATCTATCTGTCTTCAGTTTGACCAGAGAGAGAGAGAGAGAGAGAAAGAGACAAAGCAAGACACCTGATCTGGGACTTGAACCATGGTCGGCCATGTGGGAGTTCAGCACCTCAAACACCATGCCACCTGCCAGCCCACCTATGTAGATACCTTTACAAGCAGAGTAACGTTAATGTCTGAAGTCAGGCAGGTAGTCGAAAAAATCCAGATTATACAGTTATACATAAAATGTATTTACGAATCATCACTTTTCCATGGGAAATGCTAGCACGTTTTCCAAGGAGCCATGATCTGATATTAAAAACCTACACGGGGGACCAGCTGACGGTGTAATGGTTACATCACTGGATTCCCATGTAGTTAGCCGCAGTTCGAGTCCTGGCCCCAGCAGCTTCACACTCACGCCAGGCTTGGGTGCATGTGTGTCTAAAATCCGAAGGGGAGACTGGAGGAGAAGGGACTGTGGTGTGGCCATTCCCCCTGGGGTGGGTGATTTCTCACTTTTTGTCTGTCTCTCCAGTGAGTGCACATACCCTATAGCAAAAAATCTCTCTCTTAAAAAAAAGAAAAAACCTACATGGAAGCGCCTTGTAGAATATCAACCTGGAGGGGCCAGCAGGAGGCATAGTGGTTAAAGATGCTGGACTCCTAACATGGCTGACTGCAGTTTGAGTCTCAGACCTGGCGGCTTGCTTTCTCTCTCTCTGGTCAAATTAAATAATAATAATAAAAAATAATAAAATAAAGTTAAAAAAGAACATCAACCTGGATCCCAGAGACAAGGGAGGCGGTCGTGCCGGCACGCAGGCACCTTACATGCCGCTGACCTGTCCAAGCTTCGCTGCAAGCTGCACACAGCCATGTACACGTCTCACGTCATCGGGGTGGGGCTCACTGCTCTTTCTTTACGATGGTCTACAGCCACGCATGTCAGTGATGAAAGCTGCTCTCTCCAGGAAGAGGGGACGCTGGTGTCTAACTATACCTCTACCACTCCTTCCTCTGCCAGCGTTGGCAGCTGCCCCCACTGTGCCTCCAATCCCTATGTGAACGTGACGAGCCCTGCTCCTTGCCTGTTGTCTCACCCTCTTGATGGAAACTTACTTACTGTTAAGTGGGTCAACCCTTCCTTGAGATATGACACCGTGTTCCTAGGCCCCTTGTCACTCTAGTGAAAGCAGGTGTCTCACCCACTCACTGTCGTACCTGCCTCTGTGGGCATCCTATCAAGGAGGGCTGGCCTCTTTACAGAGTACCTACAAAGCCTCAGGCACCCCTCGGAAACGGCTTGGGGAAGGGAGGTGATCTAGCACTTGTTTAATTTTAATAATTATTTAATTATATGTATCATTATTATTTTCCAGTTTGTCACAGAGCTCATGAGCTCACCAGAGAGAGACAGAGACGGAGAGAGAGAAAGTGAGAAAGCAAGTCGTCAGGTCAGGAACTCGAACCATAGTCAGCCATAGGGGAGTCCAGTGCCTTAACCACACCCACGCCACCTGCTGGCCCCAATTCTAGCTTTTAGAAAGGTCAGTTTCCTCAACAGATGAAGTAACTGTTGGCTGTTTTTTTCTTTTTTTTTTTTTCAGAGGTTTTTGCCATAGGGTGCGTGCGCTTGCCAGACAGACAGAGACAGACAGAGAGACAGAAAGCGAGAAATCACCCCCGGGGGGATGGCCACGCCGCAATCCCTTCTCCTCCATTCTCCTCCTGGGATCTTGGGCATGCATGCACATGCGTCCAGCGTGAGTTTTAAGCCACCAGGTCCGGGACGCGAGCCACGGTCGACTACGTGGGTGTCCAGCGACATAGCCATTACGCTAACTGCTGGTCCCCTGTTGGCTGTTTTCATGTCACACTTCATGCCCCGAAGTTATGAGAACAGCTACCATAAATCCCCAGGCCCCTGGTAAGCACTGTCATAGAGCAATACTTAATACACAGCACCATGGTGAAGGATGTGGACTCTGGGGCCAGGAGGTGGCATGGTGCTTAAGGCGCTGGATCCTCTATCACTGACTCCACTGTCTGAATCCCAGGACCGAGGCTTGGAAATGCGTCAGGAGTGTGTGCATGCATGCCCCAGATCCTGAGAAGAGGGTGGAGGAGGAGGGACTGCGGCACGGTCTCCTCCGGTTAGTGATTTCTCACTGTCCTTCTCTCTCTAGCAAGCACACAGGCCCTATAGCAAAAATCTTAAAAAAAAAAAAAAAAAAAAAAAAGGCCGTGCACTCTGGAGCTGGACTGGGACTGCCTGGATTCCAATCTCAGCTCTTCCAGTAACTACATGTGTATGAATATGCAGTTCTCCGTGCCTCGGTTTTCTCGTCCATAAACTGGGACAGTAATCACGCCCACCCTCAGGAAGCTGCTCTGATGACCTGCTGAGCTTGCACGGACAGTGCCGTGTGCAGAGTAACCACTGCCAGTGCTATGTGCCTCAGTGAACGGGTCGTGGCTACATACTCACAGCTGAGGAGAGAAAGGCTAGCCCAAGATTTACAGAGTTCAGTCTTGAGGTGGCCACTGCTTCGCTGTCTCGCTCCCCACGTCCCTGGAACTCCCAAGACTGGTGCAAAGTAACCGTGGAGCTGTCTCAGTTAAGTCGTGGTCCCGCAGCCCTGGCCCTACCTCCTCACGCATCTATGCCCCAGGACTGCCACACACACTGCAGAACCGCAAGCTTTCAGAAAGGCCAGCCAGGGACTGTGACGACACGCCCAGCCGCGGTCCCTCTTTACCATCTGGAAAGTGGCGAGCCGGAGTCGCGTCGGAGCCAGCTGGGAGTGTGGAAGCCTCTGACTGCGTGGCAGGCCTCGCCCGGGGAGTCTTCTTCTCCCCTTGTCTCCCTTTGGCCCAGAATCTCATTTTAGCTCTCTGAGGTCTGTTTAAAAAAAAACAAAGGTAAAAGGTAAAAATGGAATTGGCAGGTCCAACTGTTCAACATTTCTATGTCACTTTAAGGTTTATACTTTTTCATGTATATAAGCTCATTTAATCTTCACATTTAAATTAAAATAAGATTAAATTACATTCAATCTTCAATTTCACATTTAAACTTTACTAGAAAGGTAATTTCCTCATCTTTAATATAGCAATAAAACTCAGAGAAGTCACATAATTCCCTAAAATAAAAGTTATAAAACATTGAAAGTAGGATTCTTTTTTGGAGAGGTTTTTGCTATAGGGCGTGTGCACTCTCTAGAAAGACAGAGAGACAGAAAGTGAGAAATCATCCCCTGGGGGAATGGCCATGCCGCAATCTCTTCTCCTCCATTCTCCTCTCGGGATCTTGGACACACATGCACACACATCCAGCGTTGAGTTTAAGCCACCGGGTCCGGGACTCGAACTGCAGTCAACTACGTGGGAGTCCAGCGACATAGCCATTACGCTAACTGCTGGTCCCACAGCTTGCTTTCTCACCTTCCTTCTCTTTCTCTCTGTTACTTTCTGGTGAACTAATGTGAAAAATAAATTAATTAATTAAATTAAAAATTCTAAGAAAAGGAGAAAAATTCCACGTGCTCTATTAAAAAAAGAAAGAAAGAAGGAAGGAAGGAAGGAGGGAGGGAGGGAAGGAGGGAAAGGAAAAGAAAGGAAAGGAAAGGAAAGGAAGGAAGGAAGGAAGGAAGGAAGGAAGGAAGGAAAGAAGGAAGGAAGGAAGGAAGGAAGGATTATTTCCTGAAAGTCCTTTCCAATTCCATTTCTAAAACAAGCAGGTCGGAAAAGAATTCAAGTCCGAAATGCAAGCCATTTTCAACCTCCTCTGGTCTAACCTCTCTTCTTTTACAACAGAAGCTCCTAAGTCACATGATGGTTTAGAAACGTCCCCAAATACGGTTATGCACACAACTATAATATTACTTTATATTTCCTCAAAAATTGGAAAACAAATTTAATGTCAAGACAACTTTCTTATCAATTATATATTTTTAAAAGGCTCATTATCTAACTATAGACAATTAAATAAAATTTCAGTATCCCCATTAGTTTCGTGTACACTTTATACCTTATATCCAAATCTGAAGCCTTCTGTCTCACTGCCAACTTCGTAATCTCCCCTTGAGACATAGCCTTATGAAGCTTGGCTTGCTCATCCATTGAAGAAGAGCGCTGTGATGTCTGTAACAATTACACGTGGGGGCTTTAAAAGCAAGTAAACATGACTGCACTATCATTAAAAGTCAAGTTAAAGAATGGTTTAAGAAACACAGCTGCTGAAAAATACACAAAAATACATTCAGAGAATCACTGAAATAAGAGAACTTACTAAGAATCTGTTAACTTCTTTCATAAGCCATCTGAAATAGGGACTACTTAGGTCAGTGAGAATGCTAAATAGGACCTACAGGTTCATGTTTTCCTGACAATTTAATGAAGACTCTCAAGTGAAAGGCAAGGGAAAGCCAAAGCCATTTAAAGACACAGAAGATCGAGGAGCTGATAAAATTAGAATGCTAAGTATTGTCTTTCACGCCTCCTTTTATTTGTTCCAAAAGGGATAATTACTTTTATGATTTAACTTACTATTATAAATTCTTATCACATCTAGTCAAGGATTTAAAAGAGCTAAACATACAAAGATAACAACCAAAGGACCAAAAATTAAGGCTAATCATCACCACCTCGGGTCTCAATTATAAACAATTTAGGCTATCAAAGTGGAACCTGAATTTTAAAAAAGAGTTATTTATTTAGTTAGTTCCATTTGTTGTTGTTGTTATTATTATTATTTTTAAAATTCGACCAGGGAGTGAAAAAAGGCAAGTGAGAAAGCAAGCCGCCAGGTCCAGGACTCAAACACTGGTCGGCCACCACGCCATGTGCTGGCTCCTAGAACCTCAATTTTAATGGGTAGTTCTTGTCCTGTTAGTTTGCAATTTACACTTCCACACTCGATTCCATTCTCAGTAAAGAAGTTCTGACCTAGTTAAGTCATTTCCTAATATTTTATTTTCTGTAGTTATGGTCATCTTTCTTAGCCTTTTGGTCTGCTTAACTATGGCCTTAGCAAAAGAAACAAAATATCCTAAGCTGCTGAAATGTAAAGAAGAGATTCTGCTCTGGCCAAGTAATAGGGACCTGTTTTGCCCTCTTGCCTGAAACAAATAGACAAAGTAACAAAAAGCAGAGTTTCAAGAACAAGTAGAGCTATCCCCGGGGACAGGAACAGAGCCGGGAGTCCTACAGCAGCTGGCTTACTGCCCAGAGATGGTTTGCAGGCTGTGATGCAGGGGGTGGTACCAGATGAGGCGTGGCACACTTCCTGAGCTGAACACAAAGCTCAAAGTCCAAGGTGACCAAAATGACAAGGACTGGGGAAGACAGATGCACAGAAAGGACTCAGCAGACCTGGCAGAGGTGGCCACCGGGCACTAACCTGCACACCCGTGTGGGAACACAACCCAAGTCAGGAAGACACTGCCTGAGGGTCCGAGGTAACAGCGGGCAGCACTGCACCAGATGGGGGACAGCACTGGCGACCAGAAGCCAGAGCACACAGTCCAATGGTTCTGGGGCCTGGTGAAGCACACAGGACTGCGCTGCACAGCTGGGAGTGACCAGCCCCAGCAGAGGACTTAAAAGAAAGACCTGAAAGGACCAAAGTGCTAGCAGGACTAAGCTCCAGAATGTTACTACAAACTAACCTTCTAAAGAACATCCAGCACCCAGAGAGGCAAAGTTTATAATACCCTGTGTACGATAAGAAAGGGCATGCAAAGCACTAGCGATATATAAAGAGACTTTTAAAAGTTCATAGAAAAAGGGAATTAGAAGATACAAAGTGTAAACTACTTCTCAACCTAAGTTTCAACAAGTTCAAGAGACTTTTGTGAGTGATGACAGCAGCCCTTGAGCCCATCCCCAAGAACTGAGGGTCCTGAGAATTTAACCATGAGTCTTTCACATTGTTAACTGAGGAAGAATGGAGCACTTTAAATAACGCTTTTTAAGATAAGGAAACAAAGGAACCAGCAGATGGTGTAATGGTTATGTCGCTGGACTCCCACAGTCACTCATGGTTCGAGTCCTGGACCTGGTGGCCTAAAACGGGGATCAACAGATGGGGTAATGGTTACACCACTGGACTCCACGCAGCTGACTACAATTCGAGTCCCGGACCTGGTGGCTTAAAACTCACACTAGGCACGTGTGCGTGCACGCCTAAAACCCTAAGAAGAATATGGAGGAGAAGGGACTGTGGCATGGCCATTCTCTCTAGTGGGGTGATTTCTCACTTTGTGTCACTCTGTCTCTCCGGCGAGCAGATGGGCCCTATAGCAAAAATCTCTCTCTCTTTCAAAAAAAAAAAAAAAAAGAAAGAAAGAAAGAAAGAAAGAAAGAAAGAAAGAAAAAAAAGAAAGAAGTCAGAGGGCACCAAATCAGGATTGCACAGTAGACATCTAGCGACACCCTATGAAAACACTCACTAAACCGCCCGTTTGATTAGCCCGTTTGAAAACAGGAATGCTGCTGTGGTGGAGATTCTGGTGAAGCTTGGCTGGGAGACCCGTTGTTAAAGCTCTGGCTCACTTTCTCAAAACATTTTCATAATAAGACACGTTATCATTATTGCCCCTGCCCCCGAAAGTCTGCAAGTATCTCAAAACCTGCCATCAAGACCTTTGCTCCTGACCAGCTCTTCCCCTCCGGGTGGCCCTGCTCTGACTGCTCTGTCTTCAGGAGCCCACTGGTAAAGCTGTGGATCGCCTCCTCTTACAATTCCTCAGAGAAAGGCTTGAGGATTCTGATCCCACTTGTCAAAAATGATCAAACTATACACTGAAGATCTGTGAGTTTTGCTGTACATATTATACCTCAACTATATGATAACAGTAACTATTCTAGCATTGCAGCTAACAACACACAATATTTTTAAAAAATTAGTTCTTTTTATTCATTCATTTATTTTCATTTGACCAGAGAGAGAGAGAGAGAGAGAGTGAGAAAGTAAGCCACCAGGTCTGGGACTCGAACCGTGGTTGGCCCTGAGGGAGTGTTCAGCGCCCCAGACACCATGCCACCTGCTGGTCCCCTAATACACAATTTTATGTTCAATCGTAACAGTAACGAAAAGAGAGCTATGGCCCTTAATGAAAGTTACAGGATTTACCCACCACCACCTATAAAACATTTCCTTAAAAAAGAAAATAAAAAGCAAGCAAGTGATTAAAAACTCTTGATCATAGGGACCAGCAGTTAGCGTAATGGCTGTCACTGGACTCCCATGTAGACAACCGCGGTTCAAGTCCCAGACGTGGTGGCTTAAACTCATGTCAGGCACGTGTGCGTGCATGCCCAAGATCCCGAGAGGAGAATGGAGGAGAAGGGATTGTGGCGTGGCCATACCCCCGGGGGGTGATTTCTCGCTTTCTGTCTCTGTCTCTCTCTGTCTTTCTGGTGAGTGCACGCGCCCTATAGCAAAAACCTCTCCAAAAAAAAAAACCCTTCTTGATCACTATGGATATGCATCTTCTGCATTTCCTGTCAAATGGTATAAAGTTATTTAAATAACAAAAAGTTACAATCAGCAAAATCCAGAAATGTGGGAAACTCAACCAAATGAATGACTATTTTTTTACATAGACTGTTAGAGGAAAAAAGGGAGGGCAGTCAGGGACTGCGGGTCTTCAGGAAGTCCACAGCTGGCCGCAGTGGCACAGGCGGGAGGCTGGGGCTGTGTGAGCCGAGGGCCGTACAGCAAGGTTCCCGTCTGTGGCCACGTGCCCGTAGTCCTGGCTGGCTGGCTGCTGAGGACACTTGGCTCTCTGTGTCTCTTTCTCATGAAGGAAATAAACTCAGAACAGAAAAACTACCTATGTCTAGGAACCTAACAGCAATGGAGGCTTCCTAAGTACAGCTATAATGACATAGTTTCCAAAAGTATCATCAGCGGGAAGGAAAATAAAACCACACACAATCTACACTTGAACATAATTAGAGAGCACATGATCTTTGAATTGTCTGCAAGCAGGAAAATAAACACATAAGTTATTTAAATGGCAACACAGCTCTCGCACAATCTCACTAGGAAGTTTTGCATAGAACAAGGGTCGTCCAGGGGACCAGCAGTTAGCGTAATGGCTATGTCGCTGGACTCCCACGTAGTCGACCGCAGTTCGCGTCCTGGACCCGGTGGCTTAAAACTCACGCCGGGCGCGTGTGCGTGCGTGCCCAAGATCCCGAGAAGAGAATGGAGGAGAAGGGACTGCGGCGTGGCCATCCCCCTGGGGGGTGATTTCTCACTTTCTTTCTCTCTGGTGAGTGCATGCTTCCTCGTGGTTGGTACATGCGGCCTTTGGAAAAAAAAACCTCACAAAAAAAAAAAAAAAAAAAGAACAAGGGCCGTCCAGGGAACACTGTGCAAAAGCAACAGAAGAGTAAAACACTACAGCATTGTGCTCGGGACTGACCTAAAATCCCTTCCAGAAAGAGACGGCTCACTTAATTGTAAAAATACAAGATTACCAGAAGATTACAACTGATTTCAGGGAAGAACTTAAAATTCATGTGACATGTGTGCACACGCACACGGGCGTGTGTGTGTTTGTTTATTTATTTATTTAGGTTTCGCTATAGGATGCCTGTACTCTCTGGAAAGAGACAGAGAGAGGAAAGTGAGAAATTACTCCCTGGGGAGTCGGAAGGGTACAATCCCATGCTGCAATCCCTTCTCCTCCATTCTCCTCTTAGGATCTGGGGAACACATGCATGCACGCCCAGTGTGTTCGAGTTGCTAGGTCAGAGACTTGAATCCCACTGCTGGCCATGTGGAATTCAGCTGCGTAACCTCCACACCGTCTGCTGGCCCAATCTTGGGTAAAATTTAAAAAGGAAATGAAAGCTATTCTCGGGAAAAAACTAATACAAACTTCACATACTAGAATCAATTAGATGCACATGAAGCAGATTGGTCAGAGAAAAATTCATTGCCTTAAAAACCTATCAACAGAAAGAAATAAACTATATTCCCAACTCAAAACCTAGAAAAACAAGAAGGTAAACCAAGGTATACACAAGGAAATAAATCAGGAGGATAAAAGCAGAAATCAATAGAGAACAAAAGTATAGGTAAAATAAATAAAATCCTGGTATTTTTGAAAAAGTGAAGACTAAGATGAAGTTAAAAACCCACCAAAAAAACAACAACAACAACAACAAAAAAAACCCACAAATCTACAAAATAAGCCATGAGGAAAAGAAAATACTCCGTGAAGCAAAGAAAATTTAAAAATGGTAAGATTACTTCCCAAATCTCTATGCAAATAAACCTGAAAGGTTGGATGAAATGGATAATTTCATAAGAAAAAGCTGTTTATCAAAATTGACCCCATTAGATAAAAGGCTTTATTTAAAAGATCAATTTCCCTAGAAGAAATAGAAAACCCGAGAAGGAACTGTGCCACAAGAAAGCACCAATCCTCAGATGGCTTCAAGGGGACATTCTATCAAGTCTTCAAAACACGGTCCCGACGGCGCACACTGCTGCTCCTGGGTCTCTCGGGAGTGGAGCCCAGCAGGAGCACAGAGCGTGTAGGCGACAGCGGGGCTGCTGTGTAGGGTGGCCAGTCCGTGTTCTGCCATAGACACTGCTCAATCCCAACCAGTTTCCCACCTTGCAAAACCCACCTGGAAGTCCCCTAGCCCAGTCGCTACAAGCACACAGAAGTTCTCTCCTGCCTCCCAGGAGACATTACTAAGAAGTCAAGATGGGGTGCCCCTCCCTGGAACAAACATAGCTTTGTTGGATTGACAGGTTTTCCCGGATGTCTTTGGTGAGTGGATGGTAGACAGAAAGAAAACTCAACACTGACACATACTTGGAGAAAAACAACTAGGAACTTAAGAAGTGACAGAAGTCTCAGGAGAACAATGAGAAATTTCGTTTTACTACCCTGGAGGGAAAGAAGACACAAACCCTGGAGAGCTACTGCGAACCGTCATATCCAGAGCCGACCTCAAGTCTGGGAAGAGCAGAAGACGTCACAGAGAGAAAACGCAGTGTTTCCTACCCTACTCCTCCAGTGAGGGACAGAAATGCTCTTCCTAACCCACCTACCATCCTGAACACCAAGAGGTTAGAAAACGCTATTAAAATACTGCGCAGGGCCGGCAGGTGGCTGGTGATTATGGTGCTAGACTCCCACATGGCTGACTATGGTTCAAGTCCGGGACCTAGTGGCTTGCTTTCTCACTTTGTCTCTGGTCAAATTTTAAAAAATAATAACAACAAATAAAATTAAATAATTCTTAACAAAATATTGCTTAACAGAAAATGTCATTTGGGGGCACATGTCAACATTGTGGGTCTAAAAGTTGAGTGGAGGCAGCAAACTATCAGTTACTCAAAGGGTGAGTCTGGAGTAAAAAGTTAAAGAAAACAAAGTCACTAAGGAGGGAAAGGACCCTCCCTCTCAGTGGGTAACAACAGATTTCTAATTAACCAACTCAAACGGTAATGCTCATCAAATCCCTTTCACGTCATTCATCTGTAACTGTGTATATCTTATTCAATCCGTTATGTCACAACTGGAAAGGTGAGATGGCTATTTCTTCCAAGGTTTTACAGTACACTTCTTAGCAAATATCCGAGTGACAGGGTCACTTAGTCCAGTTTGGGGAAAAAAAATCCAGCTTTTAAAAATCCACATGTCCAAAAATTAACTCCATTTAAAATCCAGAAAACATCTAGACTTTGAGAAAGCAGTAGATTACATTTAGAAACAGTAAGATTTCATTGACAATATCAGATCATATTAGAACATGACATATTTTCAAAATAAGACAGAAACGCATGTTAAATGTGTGCCTCCCCTCCCCAACCCGCAAAGTATCTACAGGCATCTTCTAGAAAGCAAAGCTCCTTCATGCAAGTGTCCACCATAGCTGAGTACCACCACCTGTTCTACAGAAGCCGTGAGGGGACAGTGAGGAGCAGCGGCTAAGGCTGTGCGGGGGTGCTCTACGCTAGGCATGCAGTGACGTCAAGCAGGTGACAGGCTAGACCCTGAGAGGAGCGGAGCAGAGTGCTCCCGCAGAAAGCCCGACTCCTGGCTCGCCTCTGTGAGCTCCCAGTGAGGAAGGATCTACCACGGAAGGACTAGGGTTTGTCACAAAGGAAACACTCAGGAACGGAGCAGCAGTTGCAGGGGCTCAGTTCTCCACAAACAATAAATCGAGGCCCACGCGGTAAAGCAGTCCTTTCAATTAAAATTAGGTTGTTCCATTACATAACCTCCTTTTAAAGCACTACTCGGAACAGAGGACGTCTCATCATTCACGACTCAAATACAGGGCGCCTCCCAAATGGAGCTGAATGGGGCCCTGTGGGAGAAGAGTGGGGCTCTGATGGCTCTAATGGCACCTGCGGTTCCACCTTCCAGCCTCCCGCAGCTGGCTCAAGGCAGCGACCCACGTGACGAGCAAGGGCATCTGTTCTGCAAGCTTCTGCCTTTATCACTGCTTGTTTTCTCCTCACAGAACAGTAACATGATCATTTTAAAACTGGGTCTATCTCCAACAAAAGATATTCTGGAAACTATAGGTATTCTGGAAATTATAAAACATTTTAATTAAGTAGTGCTCTGACAAAATTCAAACAGCTTAAGATAATTTATAGATAAAATGTTGAATGAATTGGGAACAGCAGGTGGCACAGTGGTTAAGGTGCTGGACTCCCACGTGGCCGACCGTGGTTTGAGTCCTGGACCCAGTGGCTTGAGACACACTGGGAGCGTTTGTGTGTGCCCTGAATCCTGAGAGAAGAATGGAGGAGAGGGGACTGTGGTGTGGCCATCCCCCTTGAAGGCTGGGTTTTCACTTTCTATCCCACAGTCTCTGGTGAGGACACATGCCCAATAGGAAAAATCTCTCTCTTCCTCAAAAAATAAATAAATAAATAAATATATATATATATTTAATAACTCAGAAAACAATTGCACTGAAAACAAAACACAACACAAATAGCACTGTACTAAAACTTGCAGCCCACAATAAACGGCCACTAGGCTGGAAGCTGATGAAGGAACGTGCATGGACACAACGCACCAGGTGCCGCTTCATCAGATCATGCCTGAGCTCATGTTGGACTCACGGGGCCTCATGCAAGGGGCTTTTGACAGGTTCATAGAAAATGCATGCTACGAAAAACCTACGGGAAAAATGTCAAAAATTATGTGTACCGAACTAAACTCATACTTTAATTCCATTTTCTACCAACTTTCAAAGTGCTCTTGTATTAAATACTTTCTAGGAAAATTCTACAATAAAACTCTCTACCTAGCATAGCCACAAGTACTTGTCAAACCACATACATACCTAACTTTGTTTGAGATGACAAAGTTCTACTCTTAGCCAAAAATTGTGCCACTTTATTCAAGTACAATTTCAATGTCGTATTTTGTGATTAGTACAAGTTCACATTAAATACAGTCTTCTACTTTATGAGGCTGGCTCAGGGAGTCACATTTTTGCTTACTGAATTTTTAAAAATTTATGTTTGGGGGGCCAGGAGTGGCACGGTGATTAAGGCACTGGACTTCCACATGGCCAACAATGGTTCAAGTCCTGGACCTGGTGGCCTACTTTCTTACTCTCTTTCCCCTGTAGAAAATTTGAAAAACTAAATAATTCTTTAAAAAAGAAACTTATGTTTATTTACTATTACAGGAAAATGGTAGTGGGTGGTGGTGGAGGAACAAGTTTAAAGGCAAAAGGCGAAAAACAAAAACAAGACCCCAAAGTAAAATGCATAGCATGTCAGTAAAAGTTCTGAATGACGCGACCTCACCCTGCTGCCTGTCCGTGCCCGTGGGGAGTATCAGACAGGGCACACCCTGCCTGCTTGCTGTCTGCAGCTGCTTGCAGAGCTCAGGTAAGCAGCAGCAAGAGACTATCAAACTCACAAAGCTTAAAATACCTATCATCTGGCACTTGATAGAAAAAAAGTAAGGACTTCTGCTCTAGAGCTTTTAAGATATAATATGGGAAGTCTCTACTAAACTAAATAACCCTAATGCTACCTAGTTAATGATTTCATAGACGTTAAGTGCCCTTTATGTGAGTCCAGTGAAATGAAGACTTCATTTTGGTTGCTGTGTTCCCTGAGGTTTCCCATGTACAAACCATACCAAGGGAAGAAGCTGCAGAGGTTAGCTTTAGATTAGCAAAGACTACTCCCATCAGATTTGCTTGCTATGTTTCTTAAATTGCTGTACAATTACCATTTCGGAGTCACTGTGAGACGCCTGACCCAGGCTGGGTACAGGCCCTAGCTCAGAGTGAGAAGCTTGATCAAGGGACAGAAGGGGCTCAAGAATGTCATCGTAATCATCTTCCTCTGTGTCCCCCTCCCCATCGGCAAAAGTACCTCTAGTCAAGAAATCGGAGCGCGTCCGCGCCATGCGAGCTTTCTTTTTATGGGCCGGTCTGGCAACCTGCTTGACCAAATGATAAAACAAATAACACAACAACGTCTGGGTTTCCAATGAAAGGCATCAGGAGGCTTGTGAATTTCTTGAAACATCCCTCCAACCCACTGTGCTCTTCCTACTCACAGAAGTGACAGGGATGGGCCAAAGGAATCCACAACGTATTACTACGGGCAGAGGGCATGGAAGCTAAAGGTACGCTGACCTACACCGCCAAGGAGGTCACCCCTCGCTGCCAAAAGTCACCAGATCCATGGCAGAAACTGCCTTCTTTTTCTTAGCAACTTTTTTGGTAAATATAATCTGCTTTTAGGCACTATCCCCTGCCTGGAGTATACCTGTCTCATTATAGCAGGCTAAGCTCACGGCTTCTTTCTCTAAAGCCCTTGGGAGTAAATGGATGGATGAGGTGTTCTATCTATGCGAAGAGTTCCCCGAATCACGTGCATCTATTTCACACAGCAGAGAGATAATATAAGATCCAACACTCACCTCTCCGTGGCCCAGCCCCACTAACTTCATGGGTCTCCTAGCTGGCTCATCTTGTTTGTGGAGCTGAGGGTTTCCACCGTTTAAGGACTCCTTATTGGTGCTTTAGATAAAACGACAAGATTGAGTTTTAATTCCCAGCTGATACTCCCATGACAGCAGTCTTCAAGTACTGCGTGAGTTATAACTTAACAAGCCAGATCAGAGAAATTCAGTCAATTCTTTGCCTTTTTTAGTTTCCATCAAATTCTCCAAATGTTTCATCTTAGACCATTCCTAAAATAATGTGTCATATTTTCGTCCTCTTACCTAGTTCATACTATTATCAAAATTCAAGGCTGGCTCTCGAGTCTAGTGGCTGAGGGAACTGGACTTCAGATGGCTAATCACAGTTCAGATCTGGAACTGATGGCT
Organism: Tupaia belangeri chinensis; assembly: GCF_000334495.1. NCBI lineage: Eukaryota > Metazoa > Chordata > Mammalia > Scandentia > Tupaiidae > Tupaia > Tupaia belangeri. Next base: position 2,553,100 of record NW_006204543.1, read on the forward strand.
GAAAACATTCCTGGAACATGCGTGCATGCCTCACACCCCGAAAGAATGGAGGACTGGAGGCGGAAGGGTTATGCCGTGGTTATGCCCACTGAGGAGGTGGTTGCTCCCCTCGCATCTGGCATGTACATATGCTCTCTGGCAATTAAAAAGAGTATACACGTATGATCTGAATGACAAAGACCCTCTGATAATCACGGGGCATACCCCACTGTAATGACATATATTTAAGAACAGCAGCAGTGGGGCCGGCAGGTGGTGTGGTGGTTAGGGTGCTGGACCCCCAGGCCACCCACAGTGCAAGTCCCAGAACTGGCAGCTTGAAAATCATGCCAGGCACACGTGCACACGTGCCCGAGATCCCAGGGGGAGACTCGAGAAGGGCCTGCAGTGTGGCCGTTACCACTTTGGGGTGATTCCTTATTTTCCCTCTCTCTATCTCTGTCTGTCTCTGCTGAGTGCATGCACCCTATGGCAAAAAGCTAAAAAAAAAAAAAAAAAAAGGCCAAAAAACCAACCAACAAACAAAAGCAAGAATAGCAGCAAAATTAGCTTAAAAAAAAAAAAAGGAATGGATTAGATGATGAGAAAAGAAAAGGATCGAATCCCCAAGTATCTTGAAGAGTACTAGGCTTTTCAATCGTTATAAAACACCTGATAATCTGGCATCCTATGGCAAGGACACCTCGTTATTTTTCTTATACTGAGATGGCTCCTACTGGCTAGAAAATTCTCTCTACAGCTTACTTCCGTTGTCTTAGTTGTAACACTTGAGGCTTATACAATAAAGCCAACACTGGCAGAAAAAGAAACGGTCAGGTGTTACAGTGTTCCCTGGGTACTGTGTGGGGGGGGGGCTTCTACCGTTGAATTCTGCGCAGAAACACTCTGACGACACCTGAGGAGAAGCAGCACTTGCACAGACTGGTCACCTACCAGTGACCGAGACAGTCCCATGTACGTGAAATGGTGCAATTCACTGCTCATCTCTCTATAGCAGAGCTGTCCACTCCTTGAGAGTCATCCCTTACCTCCCACCCAGAGCTGGTAACAAGCGGGAATGCCAGTAGGAATCCACTGCCCGCCCGTTCAAAACCTCTCACTCGGCTCTTACCAATGAAGGCTCAGGGGTCTAGGAAGTTGCACTGCCCTTCGTTCCCTGTGCTAGTCCCTAAACACACCCACACAGCACTGCTCCTAGCTGAGGGCGCCTCAGACAGCTTCCCTTAGGACCTGTGTATGTCTGACCAGCAATCCTAGTTTGGCCAAAAGGACTCCCTCTGGCCACTAAAACTTCTCTGGTTGGGCCAGCAGGCGGCATGATGACTAAGGTGCTAGATCTCACATGGCCAACTCTGCAGTTCGAGTCCCAGACCTGGTAACCTAAAACCGCATCTGGTGCATGTGCATGTGCATGCGTGCCCAAACTCCCGAGAGAAGGATGAAAGAGGAGGAACTGTGGCAGGGCCATTTCCCGGGGGGTTATTTCTCACTTTCCTTGTCTCTGTCTCTCTCTCTGGCAAGTGTACACACCCCATAGTAAAAAAGCTAAAAACAGAAAAATTTCTCTTGCCACAGTTGAGCCTTCTGGCCTTTGATTTGTCCCCCAAAGAAAGAGACAGTAACTAACGGTGCCTTTGACGGTACCTGACCGCCCCACTAACTTTAAAGTCAAAGCACTTTCAGAGAGGCCAGGCCTGGCATGGTGGCTAAGGTACTGGCCAACCGTGATTTGAGTCCCGTTTCCAGTGGCTGGAGAGTCACACCAGGGTCGTGTACGCGCATGGAGAAGGGGATGCAGTGTGCCACCTCCCCTGAGGGTGGTTTCTCACTTTCCCTCTCAGCCTCTCTCTCTCTCTCCAGCAAGCTCTTGTGCCCTATGGCAAAAACAAAGATAACCAAAGAAGTTTTAGATTTCTTCGTAATTTTTTTATCCTCCCTCATTAAACAGATGCAGGTCACCATGTACTTATCACTATGGTATCAAAAAGAACAGTAACCTAGTATTACCCTCCTAATCATGAAACACGAGTCCCAGTCCCAGCTATCTCTGTATCTGTGATGCTGATAAGTCCCTTCACCTCCCCAGTGACCTCTTCCCTAACACATGGGAACTGGAGTGGATCGTCAGAGGTGTGTGTGCACCCCACGTGTACAGGAAGACCTCTGAAGGCAAGCTCAAGGCCTGCACATGTGAGTCCAACATGAGGCCAACGGCTGTGACCAAACACATCGCCTTCTCTGAGCCTGACACTGACATCTGTGGGCGGCCAGCCCTCACGGCTTCTGGGCCAG
>NW_006204543.1:2555741-2591569 GCF_000334495.1 Tupaia belangeri chinensis
GAATACCTATGCAGGCACTGTCCTGCCCTCACCAGCGCGGTCTCACTTAATAGGGAGGAGCCATAAACCCCAGTCTGTGCTTGGTCCAAGGTTCCTACAGTATAACCTCATCCAGTTTAGGGGCCCTATGGTGTCAACAATCAGGGAATATTTTTACAAAGAGGAAATGGCTAATTTGAGCAGTACCCACACAAACAAGCCATCTTAATAAAATACTCCCCAAGCTTCCCCACATACACACACAAAAAAACATAGCAAACATCTCACTTACAGGAGGAAACTCTTATTGTCCTTTGGCGTGAAGAAAATGGCCCTAGTGCTTCCCTCTCTGGAAGAGCCATCCGATCTATGGCCATGTGACTGAGTGGGCCTGTGGTGTTCTCTTTTTGAAACACGATTATGAGAGAGTTTACAGGCTACGTTTAGCGGGGTGCCCACTCCGTCTGCCGTGGACAGTTCCCTGACAACACCAGACTGGTAGGAGCTTCCTTTTCTGTCAAAGAACAGGGTAACAGGTCGATCCTTTGAGCGTAAGTGAGCAGCGGGACTGTCATGTGAGGCAAGAGCTGTATCTTTAGTAGCTACTGACGGGGACCCGACCACACCAGGTTCCCCCTTAGGGGCACTGAGAATGAGGAGAGAAGATGGCCTCTCTGCTCGCTGCTTTGTCTGGTAGAAAGGCGTTTCCTGGAAAGGCTCCACTGTTCTTGGCTTTTCAGTGGTCTCGAAGGCTTTACGCGCCTGCTCTAAAATATCTGTTTGCTGGCGAATCTGTTCCATCATCTCTTTTTCATTCTGCTGCCGCAACTGCCGCTGCCTTTCTTCCTTCTCAGTGTTGAGCTTTTCTAACTTCTTAAGTACAGCATTAGCAGGATCTGTATGCGAAGAAGGACCAAGTTGATCTTCGGAGAAGTGACACTTTCTAGTGTCCCTGCTGATATCTGAAGTAAGAGCTGCCCCTCGTGTGTCTTCACTGTCCGAGACTCTGTTTCTTTGGATAGCTGTGTCTCGCTGGGAGCTCGTCTTCAGCGGGTCTTGTTGGGGAATATAGAAAAACGTCGGCAGGCTATTTGAGAGGAAGGGTTCTCTCTGCTGTGGTTTACAGGGGACAGGCTGCGATGCACAGGTGGGCTTCTCCTTCGCAGTCCCACTCTTCAAGTGCTCTGAGTCGGAGGCGGCTCCCTCTCGAGTGGATGCATGGCTAGTCTCACGCGAGGCACGGAGGGTGCTGCCCTGTGAACCACGTCCTGGACCGCCCAAGAGCCGAGGGGAAGGCACCAGCGCGTCCCCGTCACCCTCCACCGTGGACTGCACGCTGCTCTTCGAGCTTTCCTCACAGCTCAGGAGTTCCAAGCTTCCTTGAGAGCTGTCACTATCAGGCGTTCCCTGTAGAGACTGAAGGCCTTCAGGCACCAACTCCGTAGACCATCTGCGTTCCTCTGAAGGAGACACGCCCCCGAGGGAACGGACTTTCAGCAACTCTAAGCTAAATATAGCTTGTTCTAGTTCTCGCATCCTCCGACTTTCCCTTTTAGCCCGGCCGACTTTCCTCTGATGGAGGTCCTCCAAGGACTTGGGCCTCTCTCTAACAATCACACCTTCTTGCAAATCCACTCCACTCTGGCTCCTGGCTCTCTCCTGTCGCTGGTCTGTGCACTCCTTCGAGCAGTCCACCGAGCTCCCCCGGCCAATCCTACTACTCTCTACCTCAGACTTCCGCTCCTCCACAGCTTTCACTCTGCTGTCAAAGGAACGGTCCTCCCATTCCGAAGGGTCTGAACCCTGAATGTCCAGGGCTCCCTGTGCCTCCACAGCAGTCACCAAGCCAAGGTCTAGCTTTGCTTCTTTTAGCCTCTGTTCCTTCAAAGCTTTCAATCTACATAAAAACAGACAAGATAGGTTACAGGTGTCTCTTGGTTACCACTGGAAAAATACAGTTACTGGGAATTTAGAAAAAATGGAAAGTTGCAAAGTTTCCTTTTTATTTTCTAATTCTCCTGCTTCCACGAGTCAGATGACAGTAAGTATATTATCCCTAACAGGGAATCCTAGCTAAAACATAAACTAGTGTAGAAGTAAGCTCTCACTTTAGTAATAACCATACTTTAAGGTAAACCTGAGGGACCAGCAGTTAGCGTAGTGGCTATGTCGCTGGACTCCCATGCAGTTGACCACAGTTCGAGTCCTGGACCCAGGATCCCGAGAAGAGAATGGACAAGGGATTGCGGCGTGGCCATCCCCCCTGGGGGGGGTGATTTCTCGCTGTCTCTCTGTCTCTATCTTTCTGGCAAGCGCACACGCCCTATAGCAAAAACCTCTCCAAAAATAAAAAAGTTCAGCTTATTTATTTATTTAGGTTTTTGTCCCAGGGCATGTGTGTTCACCCCCCCCTGGGGGGATGGTCACGGCACAATCCCTTCTCCTCCATTCTCCTCTCGGGATCTTGGGCAAGCACGCACACGCACCCAGTGTGAGTTTAAGCCTCCGGGTCCGGGACTCGAACCGCAGTCGACTACATGGGAGTCCAGCGACATAGCCATTACGCTAACTGCTGGTTCCCATGAAACTGAAGTTTCTGAAGGCAAAAACAGTTGAATATTACCAATTGCTTAAGGTTTCACACAATGTGAAAGTTCATTCTCAGCAGTTATAGCCACAGGCCATGCTGGTTCCCAAATCTAATGAGCACATACTTAACTGCTCTTGCGGACCACGGACTGTGGGTTACAACTGTAGGAGAATCCCTGTCTGGGGGGAGATAAGCTGATATAACCCCGTCTGATCCAAGTGGGACTCAGAGCAGAGCTACAAAGCACTTGGGAAGAAGGGGACGACTACCTCTGTCTTGCTCTGAATCCTCTACAGGCTGACTGCAAGAGAATAATTTTGTTCCTCTGCTCCTGGTACTTCTTCCTCTGCCTGTGACCTTTCCACCAGGCCTGGATGCGGGCAGCGGCCGTGTGCCTGCGCCTGCGCTGCTCCCGCCACCTCTGCTGGAGGACAACGGCCGCGGCCCGCAGCGCCACGTAGCGCTGCCTCCCTAAGTGAGCGCGCCAGGAGGCCTGGAGGAGAGTGGCTGCGCTGGCCATCGTGAGGGCGTCCTTCCGCACGGCTGCAGCTCTGAAGTGCTTCTGGTGCAGGTAGCTCCTCCACCACCGCTGTGGGGAAGAAAAAGAACAGAGACTGGGTGCCACGCCTGACATCGCGTATCGCGCTTTCACAAGATCGAAGGACAGTATGCGTGTCTTATGTCATAACTGGGGTAAGTGGCTAAATTGTGGGTGCTTGAAAATAAAAAAAATTTTGGAGGTATGCCTGGCCAAAAACAGCTATTAAGGATAATATAACGTTGATGAAGTTAATTACAGAACTTAAAGTTTTTGGATGCTTTCATGCCCTACAAAATAATTTTAACAAATTACGTCATACTCTTTTGCTACAATTTGTCCACATAACATTAACGGCTTTAAGGTAACCATGCACACAGTCTCACGATGAAGGTAGACAAACAGACTAGGTCCCACAGGACAGCCAATGATATAAATCAATGAGGAAAATAATAAAAGCCAACTGTCGAATACAGTGTCTATCCAAACGGGTGCTTAACGACGACAGTGTACATATGGCCCTCGAGCGCACTCAGAGGACGGGTAAATAAAGAACCGCGTCAACGAAATGAAAGCGCTTAACTCCCTGCCCTCACACCTCACGAGATACAACTACACATCGAGCTTAATTAAAACCCAGCGCGACTGCATGCCGGGCAATACGCGGGGTGCTACAAGCACTGCAAACTTGTACAGTGCATTCTCATCGACGAAGCTTACAATGTCACTTGATGTGTAACAGGGAAACAGTGCTGGCTACTAGAGAAAGGCCGTATAAGCCAGTCAACCGTGCCAAGAAGCCTGTGCTCCCACCTGGACCACAATGGACGCCTGTCTCAGTTGGAGGAAGTGCTGCCTGCACAGCAGGACCCTGACCCAGCGCTGCAGCACAGTGATCCTGCGGAGCACCTCTCGGTGGAGCAGGTCTTGTAGGCGCTGGCGCTCCTGTTCCTTTAGGAAGACCTACCAGAAGGAAGACACATAAGGAATGCAGCTTGAGAAGACAGAAATGAGAAACTCACTCACACACCGTCCTTCCTGTGTCAAGAAGAGAAGAGGACAGTGGCATGTAACATGTGAACGAAGTACTGACAAATGTTTCTACAGATTTATCCAAAGCGGTCATCAAGTTGAACGAGTACCAGGACATGAAAGGGGCAGTGGAAGGCGGCCAGAGGACAGAAAATCCAGTGTGAGGCATAACACACTATCGCCAGGGAGAACCACAGCCCTGAGGAGTTGCGTGCTGCTGGGGCTGCACTGCACTTTCCAAGGACACTGGGGTGGGAGAAAGAAAGTTGAGAACACAGATCTTGAAGCTTGATCATAACAAGAATACAGTAATGACAGCAGTCTTTTTGGAACCCAGCAGGTATTAAAGGTTTCTTAATAATTAATCTTTTTTTATCTACTCCTTCATTCCACTAATAACTCCTTAGGACTTTAAAGGGGAACAAAGTTAAAATGGACACATACCTGTGGAAAAGGGATTTGCGTTTTACCTTTAAGAGCAGGTAAATATTGTATACCCAAAGAGGCAAAGAGAAGGCCAGTATGCGGGAGAGACAGAGGGTTCCGCTGGGGTAGCACGGGTCAGAAAGCAATGAGGCAGCAGGAGACAATGGAGAAATTAACTGTTGTAAAAAAGATATTAAATAGTTTGAAGTCACAATATGGAGGTCCTTGAAAAAGAGAAAGATGTTCGAATTTCATGAGGAGGTTATCCGGGCACTGAGCAGGAGGCCGATGTAAAAAGCACAGGAAGACAGTGACTTAAGGTTCCAAGCAGAGCCCGTGACCTGGAGTGACAAACAGGCAGAGTCCAGGGAGCAGGCTTTACCCTGCGAGCACGTGGGTGAGAGGAGCCAAAGATGGGGATAAGGACACAATGGGGACGGGAAGGGAGAGAGAGATCGGAGAATCCTCTGAAGGTAAAAAAAGAAGAAAACTTTTTGAAAGAAATTTCCTAGAGGGTTCATGCACTTGCCAAAGAAAAACAGGGAAAGATGACCACACCACAACCCCTTCTCTTGCAGTCTCCTCTTGGGATTCTGGGCACACATGTACACATGCTCAAAAAAATGCGGTTTTTCAAACCGCCAGGCCTGGGACTCAAAGTGCACCGTCAGCCATGTGGGATCTACTGGCTTTAACCACGGTGTCACCTGGCTGGTCCAAAACAGAACTTTTCAAGACGGTTAAAGGGTAAGCCAGAGGTGGTTATGATTTCTAGCCTAAGGAAATAGAAGAAAGGTGACAAAGAAAAGAGAGTGACTGGTAAGTTAGGGGCACTTGCAGGAGTCTGGGTGAGGCTGCTCTGGGCAAGCGGTGCTGGAGATCACAGCACTCTGTCTAGGGAGAGATGGTGTTTAGGAGGCTGAGATCATAGTCAGGGTTGGAGCACGAGACTAGGCTCCATGACTGAGATCACAGCACACTGTCTAGGAGAGATGGTGTTTAGGTGGCTGAGATCATAGTCAGGGTTGGAGCACGAGCCTAAGCTCCATGACTGATACCGACTGTGTTCGTAAATGATCATTTCCTCAGGGACAGCAGGAGGCTTAGTGGGTATGGAGCTAGACTTCCACATGGCTGACCATGGTTTGAGTCCCCAACCTAATGGCTTGCTTTCTCGCTTTCTCTCAACTACACATCGAGCTTAATTAAAACCCAGCGCGACTGCATGCCGGGCAATACGCGGGGTGCTACAAGCACTGCAAACTTGTACAGTGCATTCTCATCGACGAAGCTTACAATGTCACTTGATGTGTAACAGGGAAACAGTGCTGGCTACTAGAGAAAGGCCGTATAAGCCAGTCAACCGTGCCAAGAAGCCTGTGCTCCCACCTGGACCACAATGGACGCCTGTCTCAGTTGGAGGAAGTGCTGCCTGCACAGCAGGACCCTGACCCAGCGCTGCAGCACAGTGATCCTGCGGAGCACCTCTCGGTGGAGCAGGTCTTGTAGGCGCTGGCGCTCCTGTTCCTTTAGGAAGACCTACCAGAAGGAAGACACATAAGGAATGCAGCTTGAGAAGACAGAAATGAGAAACTCACTCACACACCGTCCTTCCTGTGTCAAGAAGAGAAGAGGACAGTGGCATGTAACATGTGAACGAAGTACTGACAAATGTTTCTACAGATTTATCCAAAGCGGTCATCAAGTTGAACGAGTACCAGGACATGAAAGGGGCAGTGGAAGGCGGCCAGAGGACAGAAAATCCAGTGTGAGGCATAACACACTATCGCCAGGGAGAACCACAGCCCTGAGGAGTTGCGTGCTGCTGGGGCTGCACTGCACTTTCCAAGGACACTGGGGTGGGAGAAAGAAAGTTGAGAACACAGATCTTGAAGCTTGATCATAACAAGAATACAGTAATGACAGCAGTCTTTTTGGAACCCAGCAGGTATTAAAGGTTTCTTAATAATTAATCTTTTTTTATCTACTCCTTCATTCCACTAATAACTCCTTAGGACTTTAAAGGGGAACAAAGTTAAAATGGACACATACCTGTGGAAAAGGGATTTGCGTTTTACCTTTAAGAGCAGGTAAATATTGTATACCCAAAGAGGCAAAGAGAAGGCCAGTATGCGGGAGAGACAGAGGGTTCCGCTGGGGTAGCACGGGTCAGAAAGCAATGAGGCAGCAGGAGACAATGGAGAAATTAACTGTTGTAAAAAAGATATTAAATAGTTTGAAGTCACAATATGGAGGTCCTTGAAAAAGAGAAAGATGTTCGAATTTCATGAGGAGGTTATCCGGGCACTGAGCAGGAGGCCGATGTAAAAAGCACAGGAAGACAGTGACTTAAGGTTCCAAGCAGAGCCCGTGACCTGGAGTGACAAACAGGCAGAGTCCAGGGAGCAGGCTTTACCCTGCGAGCACGTGGGTGAGAGGAGCCAAAGATGGGGATAAGGACACAATGGGGACGGGAAGGGAGAGAGAGATCGGAGAATCCTCTGAAGGTAAAAAAAGAAGAAAACTTTTTGAAAGAAATTTCCTAGAGGGTTCATGCACTTGCCAAAGAAAAACAGGGAAAAAAGGCAGAGAGAGAGAGAGAAAGCATCCCCAGGGGGGATGACCACACCACAACCCCTTCTCTTGCAGTCTCCTCTTGGGATTCTGGGCACACATGTACACATGCTCAAAAAAATGCGGTTTTTCAAACCGCCAGGCCTGGGACTCAAAGTGCACCGTCAGCCATGTGGGATCTACTGGCTTTAACCACGGTGTCACCTGGCTGGTCCAAAACAGAACTTTTCAAGACGGTTAAAGGGTAAGCCAGAGGTGGTTATGATTTCTAGCCTAAGGAAATAGAAGAAAGGTGACAAAGAAAAGAGAGTGACTGGTAAGTTAGGGGCACTTGCAGGAGTCTGGGTGAGGCTGCTCTGGGCAAGCGGTGCTGGAGATCACAGCACTCTGTCTAGGGAGAGATGGTGTTTAGGAGGCTGAGATCATAGTCAGGGTTGGAGCACGAGACTAGGCTCCATGACTGAGATCACAGCACACTGTCTAGGAGAGATGGTGTTTAGGTGGCTGAGATCATAGTCAGGGTTGGAGCACGAGCCTAAGCTCCATGACTGATACCGACTGTGTTCGTAAATGATCATTTCCTCAGGGACAGCAGGAGGCTTAGTGGGTATGGAGCTAGACTTCCACATGGCTGACCATGGTTTGAGTCCCCAACCTAATGGCTTGCTTTCTCGCTTTCTCTCTCTCTGTCTCTTTCTGGGGAGTGAAAAAGTTCTGTAAAAATAATAATTAATAATAATAATAATAATAATAAAATTATTCTTTAAAAATCATCAATTCCTTATGATAAATGATATACCTATATATTTTTTGAGAGGTTTTTGCTATAGGGCGCGTGCGCTCACCAGACAGACAGAGAGAGACATAGAGATAGAAAGCGAGAAATCACCCCCCAGGAGGGATGGTCACGTCGCAATCCCTTCTCCTCCATTCTCCTCTCGGGATCTTGGGCACGCACGCACACGCACCCAGTGTGAGTTTAAGCTTCCGGGTCCGGGACTCGAACCGCGGTCGACTACATGGGAGTCCAGCGACACAGCCATTACGCCAACTGCTGGTCCCAGACATACCTATATTTTCAATAAACATTCTCATAGGCAATCATCACTATTTAAACATAAACAAGCACTCAATTTTGACAAGGGTTATATACATAGTATTTACCATGGTTTTCCCAACTTGGTAATTATCTGGGTTAAGATTTATTTTCCTGAAGAAATCCTGAATGTTGTATTTGGATGGAATAATATTTCGGGGAAGAAGTACATGGAAGTGGCTCACAAAATCCTGAAAAATGAAGAGAGAATGTAAACGCCAAGAGAACTGTACGCAAACGCGGTCTGAGACTAGCTAACTACCCCCTTTATTAAGGCTTTTCTCATTAGGGGAAGGCCCTTCAAGTGCCTACTTTAAATATCATAAAAAGTTAGAGAAACCTAATGAGGGAAATAGCGAGTCCAGCACAGTATGTCACCAAAGGGGACGGGAGAAGGGCAGGAGCTAATTATCCCTTTGGAGAAAGCTGTATTATCAAGACCAAACAGAGCTACTCACAAGAACCTGACATTTTTAGCGTAAGAACAATGAGCACGCTAGCCATCACAGGGTCTAACTGGGAATGACACTTCCGCTGCCACCCGCAGCACAGACGGGCTCAGCTGCTGAAAGCCGTCCCCGCGGCCTGCGTGCCTAGCCGTAGCAGCTGGCAAGAGCACCTGTGCACCTCACCGGCAGCTTCCTGGCCAAGAGAATTCCGGGTGAATCAACAGTACTGTTATGAGTAAACTTAAATATCAGCAAACATTCGCATCAAAGGAGGACAGCCAGGTAACGGACTCTAGTACAACACAGGCTTAAAAAAGACTGCTGCCATTCGGTGGGAGCAAGTACTCTACCCCTCGTCAATTCCACGTACAAAAGGCAGAACGGAGGGCCTGCCCTGTGCTCAAACCAGGAACTAAGTGGAACCCAGCCGCCCACCCCTGCCATGCGCACATGCCCCTGCTTTCTTTTTAAAAGAGGTAAAATGGAAAGAAAGAAGGGCAATTTTTAAAATGAGCACCAAAGAAATAGTAAGATAATGACGTAGTGTGCATATATATTTAAATATCAATAGAAATGCATAACCTGGAAAGGATATTTGGAGCTGTATCCTGACTGGCGGATTCGAACTGTCTCCAGCATCCCAGTGTATCGGAGCTGCCTAAGTACCAAGGCATCACTGAATCGTAAGGGCAGCTGAACAGAGCAAATGGGAAAAAGATTAACCCAGAAAACAGACCTCCAAATTAGCACCTGTAGTCTGGCATGACTAACTTGTGGTCATCTTGAGATTGACTGGAGCTGGTCTGGTTAAACAGCTAAGGCGATAGACAAGCCCACCTCCCACCTGGTAGCTACAGATAAGTTCTGACTATCAGGCCCTAGGGAAAAGAGACACCAAGCTTCTAGGCTCCCCTGTGGGGAGGGAGAAGACTAAAAACTCAGAAGGAATATACAGTTGAACCTTCAACATCGAAGGTAGGGGCACCCAACCCTCTGTGCCAGTTCAAAAATCCATGTGTAACGTTTTTTTGGGAACCAGCGGTTAGTGTAATGGCTGTGTCGCTGGACTCCCATATGGTCGGCTGCGGTTCGTGTCCCGGACCCAGTGGCTTGAGACTCACGCCGGGCGCGTGTGCGTGCGTGCCCAAGATCCCGAGAGGAGAATGGAAGAGAGGGGATTGCGGCGTGACCGTCCCCCCTGGGGGGTGATTTCTCGCTTTCTGTCTCTATGTCTCTCTCTGTCTGTCTGGTGAGCGCACGCGCCCTACAGTGAAAATCTCTCCAAAAAAAAAAAAATCCATGTGTAACGTTTTTTTAAAAATTCATAAAACGTGTGTGTGTATGCACACGTGTGTGTGTGTTTATTTTTTTGGGGTGGAGAGACGTTTTTGCTATAGGGTGCATGCACTTGCCAGAAAGACAGAGACAGAAAGCAAGAAATCAACCCCCAGGGGGGATGGCCACGCCACAATCCCTTCTCCTCCGTTCTCCTCTCGGGATCTTGGGCACGCACGCACATGTGCCCGGCATGAGTTTAAGACACTGGGTCCAGGACTCGAACTGCGGTCGCCTACATGGGAGTCCAGCGACATAGCCATTATGCCAACTGCTGGTCCCACTGACAAGAATCTTTAAACGTGTAAAATGCAAAGCAATTCTGTAAAGAGAGTTCAGTAGCAGATAACATGCCAGCGGGTGGTGTGGTGGTTGGAATGCTGGAAGCCACATGGCTGGCTCCAAGGTTCAAGTCCTGGATCTAGCAGCTTAGAAGATATTCCAGCAAGTGTGTGTGTGAATTTGTGTGTGTGTGTGTGTGTGTGTGTGTGTGCGCGCGCGCGCGTGCCCAAGTCCCAAGGGAAAAATGGGGACAGGGGATTGCAGCATGGCTCTTCCCTGGGGGGTGATTTCTTACTTTCCCTCTCTTTCTCTGGTGAGTGCATATACCCTATAACAAAAACCTAAAAAAGTAAAGCAACTAAAGTTTCATAAAATAAAACTGTATTATCAGTAATATTTTTGGTGTTTGCCATAGGGAGTGGGCACTTACAGGACAGAAAGAGAAAGTAAGAGACTGCTCTGAGGAGGAGAGGCCATACCACAGTCCCTTCTCCATTCCCCTCCTGGGGTTCTGGGCATGCGGAAATGCACATGCACCCAGAATGATTTCCAGGCTGCCGGGTCGGGGCTCATACCACAGTCAGCCTGGGAATCCAGCACGTTAACCACCACACCCCCTGGTGGCTCTAAAAGAACTATTCTGATGATACTTCAAGAAGTATTTGTTTCTTAAATTCTAGGCGATGCTACATCAAACCCACAAGACCTCATAGGCTGGCACAAATGGGCATTAGAAAAATATCTATATAAACTATTTATGGGACGTATTTTCCTTGTGAACATTAGAGACAGCTCTCCCCCTCTACTTGTTACCCTTAAAAACTTAGAGCTTAAAGTCAGCCGAGCTTCCTGCCCTCCGGCAGGGACATTTACCTTCTCAGCATTAGAGCGGATGCATTTCACAAAATACGGCTCTGCTTGACCGAGTGTCTCCATCAGCTTACTCAGTGACGCCTGCAAAACAAAGCAATGTTACTGGCACGCTCTCCCTTCCAGCTGGCACGAGATGATCTGTAAATGTAAAGGACAACTTTGGCAAGATATACAAAACTAACGGTAAACAAAGAAAGGGGTTTGTTTCTGAGAAGCAAATTGTGTTCATTCTCATGCTGGTTAAATACAGACAATGATGGTAGTTTATTAAAGCTGACCGTCGAAACATTGCAGGAGAGGGCCGGCCCCACAATGCAGTGGGTTAAGCCCCGTACATGTGGAGTCAGATCCCACATGGCTGACTGAGGGTTCGAATCCTGACCCCACTGACTGAAAAGATACACTTGGCATGTGTGCACACACTCCTAAAACCCTGACAGGAAGAAGACCTGGAAGAGAAAGGACTGTGGCATAAGCATGTCCCACTGGGAGGGTGCCTTCCCTCCTCTCTCTCTTGCAAGCACACGCAGTCTGGAAATTATTCGCAAATATGTGAAAATTTTGTATTATTCCATAGTTAATGTACACATGTAATATATATTACGGTATCATTACACATAATCCTAGTACGAAATAACTTCTTCACTCTTCTTCACATTTCATGGAACGATCTTGCGCAACGCGTACCACCTCTGATTCCCCCAGGACAGCAGGTGAGGTGGCACTCCTGATCCTTGCTCTGGCACTGCGTGCTTCACTGGAATGCCTGCAGACAAGCAGTTAAGGATCTTTTTTTATTTGGAGAGGTTTTTTTCACTACAGGGCGCGTGCGCTCGCCAGACAGAGAGACACACAGAGACAGAAAGCGAGAAATCATCCCCCAGGGGGGATGGTCACGCCGCAATCCCTTCTCCTCCATTTTCCTCTTGGGATCTTGGGCACGCACGCACACGCGCCCGGTGTGAGTTTTAAGCCACCGGGTCCGGGACGTGAACCGTGGTCAACTACGTGGGAGTCCATCGACATAGCCATTACGCTAACTGCTGGTTCCCAAGGGTCTTCCTTCATTATCTTTCTTTTTTTTTTTTTTTTTTTTGAGAGATTTTTGCTATAGGGCATGCGCACTCACCAGAGACAGAGAGAGAGAGAGAGAAACAGAAAGCGAGAAATCACTCTGCTCCCCAGGGGTGATAGCCATACCACAATCCTTTCTCTTCCATTCTCCTCTTGGGATTTGGGGCATGCATGCACATGCACCCAGAGTGAGTTTTAAGCCTTCGGGTCCAGGACCCAAACCGCGGTCGACTATATGGGAGTCCAGCAACGTAACCATTATGTTATCTGCTGGTCCCCTATTCTTAATAATGGTCATTTACACTTTGTCACTTTTTTCCTGATCAGTCTGACTGCCAATCTGTAAATTTTTTATGCCAGTTCTAAGAACTGGCTTTTGATTGCAATGATTTTTCTCTACTCTTTCTCTGTTTTTGATTTAACTGCATTCTAGTGCTACGTTTATTCCTATCTTCTTGCTTTGGGTTTAACATGCTTCTCTAGTGTAAGCTTAGATTATGGATTTGAGATTTTATCTCCTTTTCCTTTAAGAATTATTTAACTTTATTTATTTTAATTTGACCAGAGAGGGATAGAGTGAGTGAGTGAGTGAGAGCGCGTGGACGAGAGAGAGAGAGAGAGAGAGAGAGAGCAAACCACCAAGTCTGGAACTTGAACTGCGGTCGGCCACGTGGGAGTCCAGCACTCTTAATTAACTGCCACGCCACCTGCCGGCTCCTTATCTCCTTTTTTAATAAGAGTTTAGGGAGCAGCAGTTGGCATAATGACTATGTTGCTGGACTCCCATGTGGTTGACTGCAGTTTGAGTCCTGGACCCAGTGGCTTAAACTCGCATGAGATGTGTGCACATGCATGCCCAAGATCCCAAGAGGAGAACAGAGGAGAAGGGATTGTGGTGTGGCCATCCCCCCTGGGAGGTGATTTGTCACTTTCTGTCTCTCTGTGTCTCTCTGTCTCTCTGGCGAGCTCACATACCATATAGCAAAAAATAAAAACCTCTAAAAAAATAATAAAGATAAATAAATAAATGAATTTAATGCTACAAACTAATCTGGGAGCACTACGTGAGCTATACATCACAAAGTTTGCTATTTCATCTCATTTAATATATTTGAGAGTTTTCTTTCCTCTTTGACTCATGTATTAGAAGTTTCTTCATTTTCCAAATATTTAGTATTATCTTTCTTTGATTTATTTGATTCCATTACAATCAAATAAAACATTTTTGTATGATTTTAACTCTCTTAAATTTGCTTAAGGTCTGTTTTATGGTCTAGTTTTTGATCATGGAAAGTGTCCCACAAGCAATTAAAATAAATGTATTCCCTACAGCTGCTGAGTAGAATGCTCTATAAATTTCATTTAGGCCAGCTAGATTAATGGTGCTGTTCAAGTTTTCCAGATCCTTCCTAATTCTCTACTTACTCTAACAATTACCAAGAAGCGTGCTAAAATCTCCAAACAAAATTAGAGGTTGGCCCACGTTTTCCTTCTAGATCTGTGGGTTTTGGGGTTCAGGTATCTGAAAGCTCTGTGATTGGATAAATTGACTGTCACATGCTCTTAAAGTGCCCCTTTTAGCATCACGAAATAGCCCTCTTACTGCTTGTCTTCTTGGCTCTGGAGCCCACTCTGACACGACCATGTCCATTCTAGCCTCTTTCAGTGTTTGCACGGTTTATTCTTCTTCATTTTTGCTTAAGTAGTCTTCATTTTTTGTTTGTTTATTATTACTGTTACTATTTTAGGTTTTGCCAAAGGGCATGTGTATTTGCTGGACAGAGACACAGGGAAAGTGAGCAATCACCCTCTGGGGGATGGCTATGTGCAGTCCCTTTCCTCTCCTCTCAGGGTTCTGGGCACACATGCACACACCTAACAAGGTTTTCAAGCCCTCGGGTCCAGGACTCAACCCATGGTCAACCACTTGGGAGTCCAGCACCTTAACTACCACACGACCAGCTGGCCCAAAACTTTTCTTTCAAAAATTAATATATGCATTACAGAAAAAAAACCATGCATTATATATAGATGTGTGTGTGTGTGTGTGTATATATATGTATATAATGCATATATGTGTGTGTATATATTAACTATTTAATTGAGATCGTACAATATGTGTCAGACTTTCTTATACATGGTGAACATTACTGGCTCAAGGCCCTAAAGCTGTCACTTTGATAAGAAATAATACACCACACCAACTCAATCTGTTAGAGAGAGGTGTAATCCTACCATTCCTGGGAAGAAAGGCAAACATTTTTCACTTTTTTTTTTTTTTTTTAAAGGATTCACTAGGGCATACTTTTTATTTTAAGAAATCACAGACTTCAAAAAGTCCATTGAAAAATACAATTAAAGTTTGCATGATTTGGGTGCAAGAAAATCTTTTTTCATTTTAAATGTATTTGTTCACACCCATCCGCTGTGCACCACTACAGTACACGGAATGAGATGCCCACCCAGAGGACACTGCATACCGGCTCAGGCAAGGGTATTACCATGTGTGTGACTGTCAGCAAGCAATTTTCAACTTCTTATTTCTTACATATCTTGCTTCTTCTCCCCCGTCCCCAATTTCTCGTTCTTTACATTCCAACTTTGAGTATCACTGTATTTACAGACGTTTCTTGCAGACAGTCGGGTCTCCGGTTTGCTGTGAGCTGCCAGTACCCACTACTGAACAGGAGTGCTCGGGGCACTCACTGAGAGTCAATGTAGTGACTGATGTGACTGCTTAAGGCCCACACTGTACCCACTACTGAGCAGGAGTGCTCGGGGCACTCACTGAGAGTCAATGTAGTGACTGATGTGGCTGCTTAAGGCCCACACTGTACCCACTACTCAGCCGGCGTGCTCCGGCCACCTACTCTAAGGCCCACACTGTACCCACTACTGAGCAGGAGTGCTCGGGGCACTCACTGAGAGTCAATGTAGTGACTGATGTGGCTGCTTAAGGCCCACACTGTACTACTTGCTCTCTGCTCACCCTCTCTCTTCTGTACTCTTCCTCTCCACTCCTGACTTTTCAAAACAGACTTCTTTTTTTTAGAGAAGTTCCAGGTTCACAGCAAAAATGAGCAGGACTGAGTCCCCATGCACCCCTTCAAAACCTCCTCCTCCCCATCTCTCCTGTTATAAACATGCTGCATCAGTGTGGCCGCTCTGCTGTGAGCGATGACGCAACACTGCTACCTTACCCCCCAGTCCACCAACGGCAGTAGGGCTGGGCAGTCTGGAAGACTCTCGCCCGGGCAGACGTGCACTCACCATGGCAGATCCCGCAGGTCCGGCCACGGCCCACGGCCCACGGCCCACGGCCCACGAGCCCTCTGTGCTCTGGCTACTCAGCTCTCTCTCTCTCTCTCCCTCTCCCACCCCTGGCAACTACTATTCTTCTCACTGCCTCCATACAGCTTGCCTCTTCTAGAATGCCATATAGTTAGAATCATGAGCTACACAACTTTTTCAGATTGCTTTCGTTTGGCAGTATGTACTTGAGTTTCCTCTCTAGCTTTCCATGGTCTGATAGCTCATTTCACTTTACTGCTGAATAATACTGTTCCATGGGTAAACCACCATTTAGCCATTCAACTTCTGAAAACGGCTGCTTCCAAGGTTTGCTATTATGAGTAAAGCTGCCTTAAAGGTCTGCACAAGGGTTTGTGTAAACGTTACGTTTTCAACTAATTTGAGTAAATACCAAGCAGTGCAAATGGTAGATCACACAGTAATTCTATTTTATTTTCTGCTATTTAAATTTTTTAAATTAGGATTTTTGTCTTAGAGCATATGTGTGCCAGAGAGAAACAGAGACTGTGACAGGGAAAGTGAGAAATTACCCCTCAGAGAGGACAGCCATGTTGCGATCCCTTCTCCTCCATTCTCTTTCTAGGATTTTGGGAATACACGCACACGTGCCCAGTGTGATTTTCAAACTGTCAGCTCTGGGACTTGAACTGCAACCTGCCCTGTGGGAGTCCAGCTGCCTTAACCACCATGCCGCCTGCTGGCCTCAGAAGTAATTTTGGTTCTGTAAGTATTACCTGAACTGCCAGACTGACTTCCAAAGCGGACGTGCCATCTGTGTCCCCACCATGAGTGAGTGAGAGACTCGCCGCGCTCCACATCCCCACTGGCGCCTGACGCCGTCTGGACTTCCACCATTGCACTGGCTGTGTAGTGCTGTCTCTCTTCTGTTCTATCAATCCCTAACGACGCACAGGCTTGGCATCTGTGCATCTTCTTTGGTGAAGTGTTCTTCCTCCCATTTAATATATCTGAGTATGTTAGATGAACCTATCTAGGGGCGTGTCGGTTAAGTCTTTGTGCTGCTGTTCAGTGGCTACTCTAGGGATTACAAATTGGAACTGCAGTCGGTCATGTGGGATCTGGCTCCCTCAACCATGAGGCTATGGGGCTGGCTTGATGAACGGTCTCATACGTGCTCTTTAACTGCTCTGCAGAGTGCACACAGCAATCTAGATTTCAACAGCAGTGTGCAGGAGCTCTGGTCACTCTGTACCGTCCTCATCAGCACTTTGTAGAATCTTTTTTTTATTTCAAACCACATTACAAAGTATATAATTATCTTGCAGTTTTAATTTTTATTTCCCTGATAAATCATGTTGAACAGGTTTTGATAGGCTTATTGGTCTTTTGAATACCATCATTTATAAACTCCTTTTTCAAGATTCTTACTCATTTAGCTATCTGATTATCTTTTTAAAAACTAGTAAGTGGGGTCTGGCAGCTAGCGTGGTGGTTAAGAGCACTGGACTCCCACGTGGCTGACTGTGGTTTGAGTCCCGGACCTGGTGGCTTGCTTTTTCCCTGCCCCCTAACCCCCTCATTCTGTTCCTCTCTGGTCAAATTAAAACAAATAAATCAATAAATAAAATTAAAATCAAATAATTCTTAAAAAAAAAAAAAAAAACCTAGTGTTTGAGTCTCTATACACGCCACACACACTTGTTCTCAGATGCACTGTAAGTGTACTCTAAAACCCTGGGGCTTGTGTCCTTTCATTCTCTAATGGTGACTTCATGTGCGCCAGTTTCGCTGAAATAGTCTAGGTACTACTAAAATACACGCACTGTGGTGTGTGATTTACATATGTCAGTACGTTTACAGTCGTGTGTGATTTACATATGTCAGTGCGTTTACACAGTCATGCATGTGATTTACATATGTCAGTACGTTTACAGTCGTGTGTGATTTACATATGTCAGTACGTTTACACAGTCATGTGTGTGATTTACATGTCAGTACGTTTACACAGTCATGTGTGTGATTTACATGTCAGTACATTTACACAGTCATGCGTGTGATTTACATATGTCAGTACGTTTACAGTCATGTGTGTGATTTACATATGTCAGTACGTTTACAGTCATGCGTGTGATTTACATGTGTCAGTACGTTTACACAGTCCTGTGTGTGATTTACATATGTCGGTATGTGTACACAGACATGGAGCTATCACCATATCCAGCTTTAGAAGTCTTCTCTCACCCCAACAAGCTTCCTCTGCCTTTTCAGGCAGTAACTGTTCTTCCCACAGCTCCAGCAATCACCGATCTACTGCTCGGTGCTAGAAGCAAACTATCTTCTCATAAAATCTGTTATAGCGGGCTTTGCCTCTAATAATGAGTGAGCCTGAGCCTTGGTGGTATAGGCATAGGGCCCCACTCTGCAATGCTGAAGCCACACGGAAGACCAGGAGTTCGGATCCTGGGTCCACCTTAAACACACCAGGCACACAGTGAACACTGCTTCTGTGATACATGTGTGCAAGAGTGAAATCATGCACAGAACTGCCATCCACCAGATTCTCTGCTTATTTTCATAAATATGTAACAAATGATTATAACTTTAGAGAGAGAGGATTTGAGAATGATAGAAGAGGTCATCAGAAAACTGCTTTCTCTCTCGTTCTTCCTTACAAAATGACTGTTAAAGCACAACTTGTAGTCACACGCATCACCCCATCCAAGCATGCTGTGATCGCCCTGCCCTTTCCCTGCCAGTCTGAGACATGCGTCCTTCTGTGGTGGGGGTAGGACAGGAAGTAACCTGAAACTGGGCGCTGATGCTGGGCGGCTTCTTCTTCTTGTGCAAGTGAAGAAGCGACTTGGTAATCCGATCCTGCAGGGTTAGCCTTGTCAGGTGCTTTAAAGATTTTACCTCTAGCAAATGCTAAAAAGAAGAGGAAAAAACATTATTCACATAAATTAATCTAAGAAGGAAGTTCTCAGCCCATTTCCAATCTACCCAGTCATTTCCTGTCTTACATGACTGTGACGAATATGGAACACAGACACTAAAACATCCATTCTGCTCTTTGGCCTTCTCTAGGATCAAGAAAGCTAGAAAGAAGACTCCATTTCCCCAGAGTCTCTTGCATCTGGAGTTCCGGATGTAATTTCAGTTCATAATCAAACATCCACATCCATGTGATGAGAATTAAGTAAGTACAATTAAAAATTATTTTTTTTTAGAGGCTTTTGCTATAGGGCATGTATACTTGCCAGAAAGACAGAGAGAGACAAAGAGACAGAAAGTGAGAAACCACCCCCCAGGGCAGATGGCCACACCACAATCTCTTCTCCTCCATTCTCCTCTTGGGATCTTGGGCACACATGCACTGGCGCCTGACGAGAGTTTAAGCCACCGGGTCCAGGACCTGAACCACAGTCGACTACACGGAAGTCCAGTGACAGCCATTATGCCAACCACTGGTCTCGATTAAAAATTATTTTAAGGGCCAGCAGGTGGTATGGTAGTAAAGTTGCTAGACTCCTACACGGCCAAAAGCAGTTTGAGTCCTAGACCCGGCGGCTTGTTTTCTTATTTTCTCTCTCTCTGATGAGTGCATATGTCCTATAGCAAATTTAAAAAATAATAACAGAGTCCAGTAGGTGGTGTAGTGGTTATGGTGCTGGATTCCCATGTGGCAGACTGTGGTTTGAGTCCTGGACCCAGAGGTTTGAAACTCACGCTGGACATGTGTGCACGTGTACCCAGAATCCCAAAAGGAGAACGCAGGAGATGGAATTATGGCATGGCCATCCTCTCGGGAGGGTGGGGGTGGGTGGGTGTAATTTCTCACTATCTCTCTGGTGAGTATACATGCCCTATAGCAAAAATCTCTCTCAAAGATAAATAAATAAAATAATTATTTAAAAAAATAATAAACAAGAAACTATTTGTGGACCAACAGTTGGAATAATAGCTATATTGCTGGACTCCTATGTAGTCGACCGCAGTTCAAGTCCCGGACCCAGTGGCTTAAACTCATGCTGGGTGGGTGTGCATGCGTGCCCAAGACCCCGAGAGGAGAATGGAGGAGAAGGGATTGCGGCATGGCCATCCCCCCTGGGGGGTGATTTCTTGCTCTGTCTCTGTCTTTCTGGTGAGGGCATGTGCCCTATAGCAAAAACCTCTCCAAAAAAGAAAAGAAAAATTAAATTAGGTAAAATTCAGAATTTAATCTTAACCTGGCTCAAGGAAAAATACAAATACATTATGTAAAGATCTTTAAAAACAAAGATTTATATTTATATTAGTGAGTTTTTAAAATAATAGAAAATGGTATATCACAAATGAGTATCTACCTGAATCATTAGGCTACATCTTTTTTTAAAAATTGTTTTGAATTTAAGGTTTTTTTTTTTTTTGGAGTTTTTTTGCTATAGGGCAAGTGCGTGCGCCAGAAAGACAGAGAGAGACAGATAGAAAGCGAGAAATCACCCCCCCGGGGGATGGCCATGCCGCAATCCCTTCTCCATTCTCCTCTTGGGATCTTGGGCACGCACGCACACGCATCCGGCGTGAGTCTAAGCCACGGGGTCCAGGACTCGAACCGTGGTCGACTACATGGGAGTCCAGTGACATAGCCTTTATGCTAACTGCTGGTCCTGAGGTTAAATCTTTCTGTAACAGTCAGGATTATTTCTAAAATAGTTAACTAAGTGCATACAATTAATCCCTATCCTGGACACATATAAGGTATTTCTTATCTTTGATTTGTAAAGACTGTTTGCATAAGTAATAAAAAAACATGCATTAAGGACCAATGGAGAAAAGTGTTCATAATACTCACCTTTGGAAGAACAGGCTTGGATTTGAAATTTTTGTTTCTCCTATAAAGAGAAATCATTCATTGGAAAAAGTTTTGAGTTCGAGATGAGTGAGTTCAAGGTTTCTACTGAAAGCATATATACCCATTCCTAAGAACGTAGGTCCTCTACTGGAAAATACTACCCGATTTAACCAAGCAGGAACCTTTGGAAAGGACGGGTAAATAGGGTAAGAAAAGGGGTAAGAGATGCCTGCCCTGCAATACAGGCGATGAGCAGGCTCAAACCCGATGCTCGGTAATAGAACGCTGGGCGTTCTGAATACAACCTCATTTCCTGGATGTCAGGTGGGCTCTGCTCTGCTTCCTTACACCTACAAAGGGTTACTCCTGTCATTTCAAGACCTTCATTGAGATGCCTAACTTTCATGAGTTTGCAAAAATACACTTTTCACCAAAACGTAATTTATTTTTGGAAATTAAAAATTCCTCTATTCTCCTTTTCCCCCCTCCTATTCACAACTCAGTATGACACTGAAATCATGCTTTTTAAGCTTTGTTTTTTTATTTTTTTTTACAACATCAGAAATTAATGGAAAAAGTGTCTAATGCTCATGAATATGGGCTGGGAAGTAATCTAATATAACCCACTAGAGTATGACTGCATTGTCGCCAAGCCTCGGCGTCATTACGTAATTATGCCAAATGAAGATGGGAATTCCACCTAATTCTAAGAGCTGCGAGGACTGGGGCCTGCAGGTGGCGGGGTGGTTAAGGATGCGTGAACTCTCACATGGCTAACCACAGTTCAAGTCCTGGACCTGGCAGCTTGCTTTCTCATTTTCTCTCTGTCCCTCTCTGGTCAAATTAAAATAAATAAATAAATAAAGTTAAACAGAATCTTTTTTTTTTTTTTTTTGGGGGGGGAGGGGTTTTTGTCATAGGGGGTGTGCACTCACCAGGAAGAGAGAGACAGAAAGCAAGAAATTACCCCCCAGGCGGGATGGCCACACTGCAATCCCTTTTCTTCCATTCTCCTCTCAGGATCTTGGGCACACACACACGCCTGACCTGAGTTTAAGCCACCAGGTCTGGGACTCAAACCGCAGTCGACTACATGGGAGTCCAGTGATATAGCCATTATGCTAACTGCTGGCCCCCAAAATAATTCTTAAAAAGAAAAAAAGAAACTCACGCTGGGCACATGTGCGTGCACCTGAGAGAAGAATGAAGAAGAAGGGATTGCGGCGTGGCCATCCGCCCTGGGGGGTGATTTCTGGCTTTCTGTCTGTCTCTCTCTGTCTGGCGAGTGCATGCGCCCTGTAGCAAAACCTCTTAAAAAAAAATAATATAAAAAAGTAGTGCGGCTAAGATAAGTGAACACACAATTGAGGAGTAAAGCAAGACGTACATACACGAAGCCTGTTACTATCACTACACGGGAGGGTGTCATTAAACAATAGTTTAGGTATGAATTAAGGAGTCTAATTCAATCACCTCTGGGAAGTGGAAAAATATGTTTGGGATCTTTCTAAAATAAACGAATGCTGGTAACTAAGAACTTTGTACTGGTCTGCTATGCATGGCTAAATCTGTGTCCTCAAATCAGTTCTAAGATCCAGTAACAAGGACTATCAAGCTTGGGTAAGTGGTATATTTCTATAATGATCCCATTCATCATTTATAGGTGACTTTTTCGGCTCGATTTGTTCAAAGTGCCAGAATTAACGGACAATTTAAGCTTAGGAATTCCCCCCAAAAAACAAGCTAATTATATTTCCTTCCTCTGGAACTAGGGTCTACAGACAGCAGTAAAGCTCTTCTCCGTGAGGGACATACTGGAGCACTGCCCTCCTGGGGTACCGGGGAGAAGGCAATGAGTCAGCCCTATGACCACGCGGTTCACACCTCTACATGCCGAACACTACTTAGTCAAAGTTTTACTCCTGAAAATACTCCTTTATTTCCCTGCCGCCTTTCTGCAGCCAAAATGTCCAATCAGTGCTAGGAAGCAGTCCGCGTGACGGACAGGTACTGACGTGAGAATCCCGTGGGCCCTCTCCAGAAGCTTGCTGCTCGCTGAGTTAGCAAACACCCCGTCTCTGTCCAGCAAGGAGGTGCTGCTTGATAGCCTGCTTTGGTGAATCCCGGTCCTTCCATTCCAGGCAACAGCAAATGTCTCACTGTAATAAACGCAAACTTTCTTGAGTTAACTAAGACACCTTTAGTTTACACTCTGTATCACTTAAAGAAGTAAAACCAACCTTTTAAATAGTAAAGTTAAAATGGAGACGATAATGCTAAACCAGGAGAAAATGACTTCATCAGAACAACGACCAATCAATTGAAACTAACTTTTTACTCATTCAGAGTACAAGATCCCTGTGGGTTCTGGTGCATTCACATAAAAATGCGCATGTGGGTGAGCACATCACACAGACTACATCCTTTTAACATTCATTTCAACTTTATTTATTATCGCTATTCTTCGATTTTGACCGGAAGAGACAGACAGAAAGGGAGAGTGAAAGCAAGCTGCCAAGCCTGCCACGGTCAGCCATGTGGAAGTCCAGTGCCCCAACCACCACACCAACTGCCGGCTCCAGATGACATCTTTACATACCGTTTTCATTCAACAACCCGGAAATAGTATGATAGAATAGTTTTCCTCTTTATTGGGTTTGACAATTTGCAAACGCTACTATATGAGCATTTACACTGGTTAAGAACGTTTTCATGGTCCAGTCTGTGACCTGGTGGCTTAAGCAGGTGGATCCCACATGGCCAACTATGTGGTTCGAGCCCTGGACCTGGCGGCTTAAAATACATGCCAGGCTGTGCATGCAAACTCAAAATCATAAGAGGAAAGAGGATGGAAAGGGAGGGATTGCAGAGGGACAATGCCCCATGGGGGTGTTTTCTCACTTCCCTCTCTCCCGCTCTCTTTCCAGTGAGTCCACGCATGCTCTAGCAAATTAAAAAACCCCACAAAGAACAGTCTTGCTGTTCGCACGCTCCCCTTCTGTACAGATCAAGTCAAGTCTCAGTCCTAGCTCACCACCAACTTGGACTTTCGGGCCTCTCCGCGCTGTGACCGGGTTCCTTTGAAAGCATCTCTCGTAAACGGGCTTACATACGGACTTTCACAAAAGCAGTCCATCATTCTGTGAGTACCTAAACTCGGGAAACTACTTGAGACCAGCCCAGATGACCAACCTTATTTTTTAAAGAATTATTTATTTTTATTTAGTATTCTTTAATTTGACCAGAAAGAGACAGAGAGGGAGAAAGCAAGGTGCCAGGTCCAGGGCTCGGACCACAACCGGCCATGCGGGAGTACAACACCTTAACCACCACGCCACCTGCCAGCTACCAGCTGACCAACCTTAAACCAAGATGTCAGACTAGTTTAACCAATGCATAGAGGCCAGAAACCAACACAGACCACTTCAGGTATCCAAAATCGAGAGTCCACACAAAAAAACCCAGACAACTGGAAAACTGAAAACCATTAAACTACTCTGTAAAATGTGGTGTGGCCATCCCCCCGGGGGGTGATTTCTTGCTTTCTGTCTCTCTCTGTCTTTCTGGAGAGTGCACACACCCTATAGCAAAAACCTCTCCCAAAAAAAAGAAAAAAGGAAAAAGGAAAAGATTAATGATCTAATCTGTCGTCAGGCCAAATGTGGCATGCTAGGATGGAGACAGCTTCACCGTGAACCAAGCATCACCGAAAATTACAGATCGCACACTGGAAGACAGGAAATGGCCCCCTCTGCTGTGAGCGGGTGTATTCACAGCTGGACACTCGAGGCCGACGAACCTGCACTTTTTAAAATAAGCATTAAAGAGTCATAAGAGGGGCCAAGTGGCACCGTGGTGAAGGCACTGCACTCCCACACAGCCTACCACGGTTCAAGGCCCAGATCTGGTGGCTTCGTTTCTCACTTTCTTTCTCTCTCTCTGTGGTCAACCACGGTATGCGTCCCAGACCTGTTAATTTGCTTTCTCTCTCTCTTTCTGTTGAGCACATGTGCCCTATAGCAAACTTTAAAAAAAAAATAGTGAAATAAAATAAATAATGAAAAAAATAGAGTTGTAAGCAAGTTACTGAGCACAAAAGTAACCAATACACTTTAGAAAGACACAGTTAAGTCAACTGAAAAAAAGGGACCCCATGAAATTACACCTTCATTTCAATGACAAGCCATTCTTTTTCTTTTTTTTTCTTTTTTTCTTTTTTTGAGAGGTTTTTGCTATAAGGTGCGTGCACTCGCCAGAAAGACAGAGATAGACAGAGAGGCAGAAAGCGAGAAATCACCCCCTGGGGGGATGGTCACGCCGCAATCCCTTTTCCTCTATTCTCCTCTTGGGATCTTGGGCACGCACGCACACGCGCCCAGCGTGAGTTTAAGCCACCGGGTCCGGGACACGACCTGCGGTCGACTACGTGGGAGTCCAGTGACATAGCCATCACGGTAACTGCTGGTCCCAAAAATTTGTTAAATCTAAACTATGAACTTACTTTTTACATTTATAAAGCTTTAGGAAATAAAAGCACAAATCAAGCCTGACTTTCTTCACACTCTCCAAGTCAGGAACACATTAATAAGAACACTACTTGGTGGCTGGGAAAGCCATGATGCATTCCTGTGTCTCCCTGTGCAGGAACGCACCCTGCCTTTCTCCACAGCCCCGCAGTCACTACCTTCGCTAACCCCATAAACATACAACCGAGCATACTTACTGCTGGTGCTTTTCATTCAGGGTATTCATGCCTTGGAGATCAGAAAGAGGTGTTCTGGGATTTTTCCGAGTTATATCTACCATTAGGAAAAAAAAAAAAAAGGCAGGAATTTTTAAATTAATGCTAAAAATACGAGACGATTTTTCAAAAGGCAAATGAAATGAACGCACTTCAATAGTAAGTATTTGTTAAATATGTCGGAATGTCCAAATAATAAGAACGAGACCCCTTAACTGTCATTCACAAGCCTGACTTGCTTAACAACAAACTCAAGTAGGGAATTTAATAATGAGCTCTTTATTTCTCCTGTTATTTAAACATTAACAGGAAATACAACGGTATCTAGGCTTAAAGTAAAAAAAAAAATTACACAAATTCATTTCCTTTTTTTAAAAGAATTATTTGTTTTATTTATTTATTTACTACTATTGGTTTTTTCCACATGAGTTTTGGCAGAGAAAGTCAGAGAGAGAGAAAGGGAGGGAGAGTGAGAAAGCAAAGCACCAAGACTGGGAGTGGAACCATGGTTGGCCACGTGGAAATTCCAGCGCCTTAACCACACCGCCGTCTGCTGGCCCCAACATGAATTCATTTCTTGTTCTGATATTCATGATAACATGATCCCTTTGTTTCATTTTTCAGAGCCAAATGTACTGCTGACGTGGACATACATCGACAGAGAGCAATCAAGTCTCACACAGAGACACGAGGGATGAAAGAAGAGACATCGACAGAGAGCAATCAGTCTCACAGAGACACGAGGGGTGAGAGAAGAGAGACGGCTTAAGGACCACCGGTCCCACAGTGCAGTGTCCCTCAAGTCCTGCGCAGCGCTTAGGTGCTGTGACATGGGCTGTCCTCCGTTCCCTAACTCACACAGAAGCACACGACTACAGGTACACGGGGAGGGAGAAGGAAGGAGCTCTGCGTGGCCTGGCGTAACCTTACAGGAAGGAAGCCCTGAGGAACCCACAGCAATCTTTAGGGCTAATGAGCAGGCTCGGAGAAATGATCAGGAGCAAGGCCAATGTGTGGGGTCAACTACTCTCCCACACAATAGCAGTAAGTAACTGCAGATGGAATGAGGAAACTCGTACACTAATAATACCACCAAAATAGGAATACGCTTTGTAAAAAAGTACAAGATGTCTCCACTGGAAACTGTCGAATGCCGTGAGAAGAAATTAAAGACGACTTAAATAAACGGCCAGCCTCCATACTTAGTGGGACACGGCGTTAGGATGCCAACGCTCTCCAGCAGCGCGCGCCATCTCAGCTCCCTACCTTGGCAGAAACGGACACGATGATGCTTACGCAGATCCGGAAAGGCAAGGGACACAAAATGGCCAAAGCAATCTTGCAAAGAAAAAATAAAACTGGAGGACTGAGACTTCCCTGTTTCAAAAGCTATGAGAGAGACTGCAATCAGCCAGTGCAGTGCTGACAGGAAGACAGAACCGATCAATGGATCAGAGCTAGGAGTACAGAAGTCAGTCAGTCCGACTGTGATCAACTGGTTTTTGACAAGGATTCTGTGAGAATTAAGAATGAAGATGGGCCAAAACCTAAATGCCACTGCTAATACTAAAAAGCATTTTTTAAATTTTTTGCTATAGGGTGCGTGCGTTCGCTGGAGAGAGACAGAGAGTGAGAGTGAGCCAGAGTGTGCACAAGTGAGCACACATACAAAAGTAAGAAACCACTCCCCGGGGGACGGCCATCGTGCAATCCCTTCTCCTGCATTCTCTTCTCAGGATTCTGGAGATGCACACACTTGTGCCCAGTGCGATTTTCAAGCTGCCAGTCTAGGACTTCAACAGAGGTGTCAGCCGGGTGGGATCCAAAATCTTAACCACCACGCCACCTGCTGACCCCACTAAAGAATATGTGCACACCAAAAGCACAAGCAATCAAAGGAAAGAACGGATAAACTGGACATCAGAATTCAAACTTTCTGTGCCTCAAAGGACGCAGCGTGATCAAGGGAGTCAAAGTATAATTCACAGAAGGGCCAGCAGGTGGTGTGATCACTGGGGCACTGGACTCCCACATGGCCCACTACGATGCCAGTCCTGGACATGGCTGCTTGCTTTCTCACGTTGCACCTCTCTCCGGTGAGCACGCGTGCCCTGTAGCAAACTAAAAAATAATAATAATGATTTTAAAAATTAAATAATTCTTGGGACCAGCAGTTAGCATAATGGCTATGTCACTGGACACCCCCCGTAGTCGACCACGGTTCACGTCCCGGACCCGGTGGCTTAAACTCACGCCGGGCGCGTGTGCGTGCGTGCCCAAGATCCCGAGAGGAGAATGGAGGAGAAGGGATTGTGGCGTGACCATCCCCCCTGGGGGGTGATTTCTCGCTTTCTGTCTCTCTCTGTCTGGCGAGCGCACGCGCCCTATAGCAAAAAAAAAAAAAATCTCTCCAAAAAAAATAATAATAATAATAATTCTTTTAAAAAATGCAGCTTGGTAGAAATGGTCTGTAAGTCATACGCATCTGATACAGAGTTTGCATCTAGGACATAAAGATAACTCTTACAGTACAATGGTTAAAAGGCTAAGCTCAATTTTAAAATGTCCAGAGCGCTGGAGTAAATGCTCCTCTGAAGACATGCCAACAGCGAATAATAAGCACATGGAGAGATACTCAACATCATCAGAGAAGTGCAAACAAAACTACAACGAGATGCCACTTCCTGAACAGCCAGGATCAGAAACACGGGGAAGTGCTGTCAGAGACGTGGAGCAATCCGCTCTGCACGGCTGGCGGTGACGGCGCAGTACTCGGCCACCATCTAGACTTACGGTAACCCAGCAGTGCCATTCCCGAGCACAGATCCTCGAGAGGAGCGAGGGTACCAGCAGAAGTGTAATGTGCTCTATGTCAACAAAGCGGTTATCCTTCGATAGCAGGCACATACAACACGTGAACGGCTCAATCACTGGCGTCAAGGAGAGGCCGTAATATCCGTGTGTGTACACGAATGCCATTTTCCTTGTTTTGTTTGTTCTGTTCTTACTTTATAAACACTGATGACTCCTGTAACAGGTTATCAGTTTTTATTCTCCATGTCCATTCTTTTCTCGGAAAGATTTTTGCTATAGGTTGCATGTACTTGCTGGAAAGAGAAAGTGAGAAATCACTCCCCAGGGAGGATGGTCACACCACAATCCTTTCCCCCATTTTTCTCTCGGGATTTTGGTCATGCACAAATGTCTGGTGTGTTTCAAGCCACCAGGTACAGGACTCGAACTGCAGTCGGTCACGTGAGTCTTCACCGTAACCCTACACCACCCGCTAGCCCATCCGTACCCATTCTTACCTTCTGGATGCTGAAGCGTACACATCTTGGGCCTTTCCTTAACATCAGTAACTCAACTGTCAATTTTTAGCTCTGTTTCTTCTATTTATTAAACTCATACAGGTGTTTTATGCCTCTGCCTGTCTTATTAGCTCAAAAAGACACTTTATAGTCTTGAATATTTGCTATTATATTATTAAATTCATGTCCTTAAATTATTCCATAAAGTACTCACAGAGAATTTTATTCTTTCTAGAAATACCTTCTTTTTTTCTTTAAGAGATTTTTGCTATAGGGTGTGGGGACTCGCCAGACAGAGAGAAAGATAGAGAGAAATCATCCCCCAGGGGATCTGGCTATGCTGCAATCTCTTCTCCTCCATTCTCCTCTCAGGTTTTTGGGAACACATGCACATGTTCCCAGCATGAGTTTTTCTGGTTCTTTTTTTTTTTTTTTTTTTGTTTTTTTTTTTGCTATAGGGGACATGCGCTCACCAGGGAGACAGAGACAGACAGAAAGCAAGAAATCATCCCCACAGGGAATGGCCACATGCAATTCCTTCTCTTCCATTAGCCTCTTGGGATCTCCTGCATGGTTTCCAATGCTTTTTAAAAAACACTCCTTTGGGACCAGCAGGTGGCTTGGTGGCTAAGGGCACTGGACTCCCACATGGCTGACTGTGGTTCAAGTCCCGAACCTGGAGGCTTGCTTTCTCACTTTCTCTCTCTCTCACTCTATCCTTCTCTGGTCAAAATAAAATTAAATAAAAAATAATAAAAAAAAAAAAACAGAACTTTAAAAAAACAAAACAAAACAAAACACTCCTTTTTCTTGCGTGATTATCACATGTACTTGCCTATGAGAGAGAGAGAGAGCACGCACAACCCACAACAGGGAGAGGCTAGTCAACAAGGAGGGCGGGCAGGAGGATAAAGATGAGGAGAGACCTTGTTAAAAATACCTATTTCAGGGACCAGGAGATGGCGTAGTGATTACGTCACTGGACTCCCATGTAGTCACCCATGGTTAGAGTCCCAGGCATGTCTGCATACGTGCCCCAAATCCCAAAAGGACACTGAAGGAGAAGGGATTGTGGCATGGACATCAAGGGTGATTTCTTGCTGTCTGTCTGTCTCCAATGAGCGCACATGCCGTATAGCAATAATCTTAAAAAACTTATTTCAGGCCATCAGGTGGCATGATGGTTAAGGTGCTGGATACCACATGGCCAGCGGTTTGAGTCCAGAACTTGGTGGCTGGAAGGACCCACTGAGCATGGTGTACAAGTGTATGTGTCCCAAATCCCTCGAGGAGAATGCAGGAGAAGGGACTGTGGTGTGGCCATCCTCTATGGGAGATGATTTCTCACTTTCTCCTCCCCTCTCTCTCTGGCTAGTGTGCACGTCCCATAGCAAAAACTTGAAAAAAAGAAAAGAAACAGGCCAGGTGTTGGTCCAGTGGTTACACAACTAGACCCACAGGGCCCCCCACGGTAAAGGTCCTGGTTCCCCACCCTGCGGTCTCCCTAGGCACACAGGGTACACACATGTATGCCCATGATCTGGGCCACCTGACACAGAGCAGTCACGATGTGAAGGCCTGGCTGGTGGTGTCTGACTCCTTCTCTCTGTCTCACAGAAGAAATAAATAAGCTTTTTAAAAAGAAAGAAAGAAACTCTTCTCTGATTTGCCTACTTTTGGTCCTTTTCTAGCATTTTCAACTAGTTGGTTATTTTAAATTTTTTCCTAGGCTTCATCATTGTTACCTGGATGAAAGTTGTTCGTTCATGTCACCATACACCAATTCACCATACACCAATTTACCTAGTGGTCCTCTTTTTTTTTTTTTTTTTTTTTAAAGGAACTATCTTCCAAGTCTGAATTTATAATTTAATATATTATAAAAGTTTTATTTTGGGGACCAGCAATAAGCATAACGGCTATGTTGCTGGACTCCCATGTAGTTGACTGTGGTTCTAGTCCCGGACCCAGTGGCTTAAAACTCACACAGGACACATGCGCGTGCATGCTCAAGATCCTGAGGGGAGCATGGAGGAGAAGGGACTGCAGCGTGGCCATCTCCCCGGGGGGTGATTTCTCATTTTCTGTCTCTCTCTGTCTTTCTGGCAAGAGCACGTGCCCTATAGCAAAAACTCCCCCCACCCAAAAAGTTTAATTACTACTAGTACTATAATGAAAAATGGAATAAACTACATAAAGCAATGAAAAAGTTTCAAAGCCTACAAATGTCGAAGTTTGCATGTGAACACACAGAAATGCAAAAATTCCATCTAGAAACCTCTGCCAAAAGTGATGCCTTTCTATTCTGGACTCACAAACAGTAAGCCAGAGTACAATCAGTTTGTGGGTTGTCAGGGTGAGGGTCACAGGAAAACAAAGCAGACAAGAGCCAGCGGATGGCATGGTGGGTAAAGCACACGACTCTCACATGGCCACTGTGGTTCGAGTCTCGGTCCTGGGAGCTTGCTTCTCTCTTTCTCTCTCCATCTCTCTGGTGAGTGTGCATTCCCTACAGCAAATTAAAATAATAATGAGATGATAAAAATAAAATACAGTATTTTTTAAAAGCAGATAAACCACTTGCAATCATTTGTAAGCTAAAGAGAATAAACTTAAGTTCTCAGAAAAGATTTATAGGTTGTTTTAAACAGTGTACTATGGATTAAAACATTCTGAATAGATGGGGCTGGCAGGGGTGTGGTGGTTAAGGGCAGTGGACTCACACATGGCCGACTGCAGTCCAAGTCCCGGACCTGGCAGCTTCATTTCTCCCTCTCTCTCTCTCTCTCCCCCTCTCTCTCCCGCTCCCTCTCCCTCTCTCTCTCTCTCTCCCTCTTCTGGTCAAACTGAAATAAGTAAATAAATGGATAAGTAAAGTTAAATAAAATAATCCTTTTAAAAAATTCTGAATAGAAAGAGAATCAGAATGAGGACTTCTATACCTTTCAAGATACAATAGTAGTAATTCAGTATAACCTTTAAACAAACAAAATACTTACCTTTGTTCTTTCTAAAATAAAAATATCTGTAATACTATTTTCCAAAACACATTACATATTTTCTTATACCCAAGACAGCATAAGTAAAAGGAATTGAAAAAGGAACCTGCAACATTTGTTTTTCAGAACTCTACTTATATTCTCCTTACACTGACAACTGGACACTAAAATTTCAATCAGAAAACTGTGAAATCAGCCAGCTAAATTTGTGGCAATTTGTTAAAAGCTCAGAACAGATTATGCAAGTAATGTAGGTCCATCACATGCAAGCTGCTGAGTTATGGGGCTCAGTATTCTAAAGAATCCACTTCTTCCCACGATAACAGTAGCCCAATAACCGTCATTTCATAACAGGACAAGCTGGTTTTCATGCAGAATGAATGTAGCAGGTGGTGAGCAAGGAGGAGATGGAAACCAAGGGCATTTTTTACACCAATTTTATAGAAAAAGCAAGCGAACAAAAATGAACACGAACTGTGAGCCTGTTAGGCTCCCGTAGGCAAAAGCACAAATGTGGGACTGCCCCACACCTGGCGTGGCTGCAGGGCCGCAGTCAGACTGCGCGCGCACCACGGACACAACAGCACTGCTGATGCGGACGCCCACATGGAAGCGCACACCGAATCCGCTCACTCAGAGATAGAGGTGAGGGCGTTCTGGGGCGTGCTGGGTGTAACTCGACATCCAGAATGCAGCGTTCACTTCACGGGTGCCTACGTGTGTCAAAGCTTACGGAACTGTTGTCTTTGTATGCAGTTTATTTTACTTCAATTAGACCTCTGTAAAACTTTTTTAAAAATTAGTAGGAACAGAAGCAGTGTTCATTTTTGTCCACCACTAAGCTGCTTGAAAGACAAATGGAAACCAACTCAGTGATCAAAACCAAGTATTGGATTAGCGATTCAATGATCACAGGCAAATAGCAAAGTCACCCAATTTAAAAGAACAAATATATCCACATTTTCAAGACAAAGAGTTAAAGTCTCAAAGAAAACATGCCCAGACTGTTCAGAAGACTATGAAGGCATGTCGTTCATGTAGTCTATATCCCGCCCTGGGGTGGAACACTCCGGGTTTCCATTTCCTGAGAAACACATGCTGGCACGGGGTTGAGCAGGATTTGCAGCCTTACTGTACTTCTCTTCCTTGCACCTCTGCAGAATCTCTAAGCTCCTCTGGTGCACTGGGTGTTGGAGAAAGCTAAAACTATCCATACTTTTCAAAATGGCACATGGCGCTGTATCATCATGTCCTTAGGAAGCAAAAGAGAGAAACGGAGAAAAGAAAAAGACATTATATAAACCCAAACCAACAGAGAGCCAAAAACAATGCTGCCAACTACTGTAAGATGTGCCAAAAATGTATCAAACCACAGAGGTTCAAGTGAGTGAGCTTCCCAATTAACCTGAGGAAATTACATGAAAACATTAAGGTCCTTTTCAGGCATTCAAGTGTCTTTAAGTATTCAAAGTATTGTGAGTTAAAACACTAAAAATTTCTAAATTAAAACACTAGGCAAATTTCTAAAACAACACACGTACGTTAGTTATTTTATTTTTAAAATGCACTCATTTTTATCGGGTCTGAACTGCAAGCAGTATATAGTTGGCAACACTGTAAGGAACAATGCCGAACCCAAACAGAAACACCCACGACAAAGTCCGAAAGCCCAAGGACCACGTCACGACCCTGCGGTCAAGCACACCTGCAGGCCCCGCCGAGTGTGTGCAGGGAAGCGGGAGCAGCACCGGAGCCCCCAGCACTGCTATGCTCACAGCTCGCAGAACCCCGAGAGCTGTCCCTCGCCACCACTCGTCAGGACATAGAAGTCAGCCACCGCAGGAAGGGAGGGGCGCATTCAGGAATGGGCCAAAGCAAGCCCCGAGCACTACCTCGACAGCAAATTGCTCGGGCAGTGAGGGCAAGGAGTGTTCCAGTGCCGTGAATTAGTAATACATGGGTTTAAGAGAACATGGGGTCCCCGCTCAGAGGGGTTTGTGCATCCATTACTCAGAGATCGCCTTCAGAAACGGGGCATAAAGTTCAAATTTAAATGAGCTTGCCTCTAAAAAACAAAAGTGCATAATTTAAAGAAAGGCAAATTAAGCCACACACACAATGAACTAAATTTCCACTAGTGCACTTTACTGCATAATCAGGAAAGAGACACAGAGGGACAATGCCTAACAGTTCTCAAGGGAAAGCAGTTTGTTTTTTTTTTGTTTTTTTTTTTGGGGAGAGGTTTTCGCTATAGGGCGCGTGCGCTCGCCAGACTAATCAGGAAAGAGACACAGAGGGACAATGCCTAACAGTTATCAAGGGAAAGCAGGTTTTTTTTTTTTTGGGAGAGGTTTTCGCTATAGGGCACGTGCGCTCGCCAGACAGACAGAGACAGAGAGACAGAAAGCGAGAAATCACCCCCCCAGGGGGGATGGTCACGCCGCAATCCCTTCTCCTCCATTCTCCTCTTGGGATCTTGGGCACACACGCACACGCGACTCGAACCGCAGTCGACTAGGTGGGAGTCCAGCGACATAGCCATTATGCCAACTGCTGGTCCAGGGGAGGAGCAGTTCTAACAGTTAAGCAGAGGCAGCACGACCTGAAGAGGTTCGCGGAGCATGCCTCAGTCCCTGCGCACACTAAAACCTGGTCTCCATACCCAGATAATATGCATCTGTAGTCAGCAGAGAGCGGGAATTTTATAAAACCTTAAACCAGATAATACTATATACTGACATAGCAGGCTTTTCAAAGATGAAATGGATTTTCAATACTTTTAACTAAAAAGTAACTAAACTCACAAACACAATCATTACCCAACAGGGAAAGTCGACAGCTGCTGAAGTGCAGTGTTGCAAAAAGAGGACAAGTGCCACCAAGCCCACTGCACCCCGGGAGTCGGGAGTCGGGAGCTACCTCAGCTAAAACCCTGTCTTCGCCATCACCAGAAAGCCCCACCTGGTGGGCAGCTGGGAGGAAGGAAGCCCCAGCATCAGACTAGCCTACACTCCGCTTGGCGGTCAGTCGAGGGCCTAGTTAGCGAGGTCTACACTTTGTCCGAAACGCAATTTTATGAGTTATCACCAAACTATTTGGGCCCTGAGATGGTTATCTTGATCATCTCTTAGTCAGAAACAATTCAAGAAGATTTCGGAGTTCTATGTAAGAGCTCGGGACATTAGAATACGCTAAATGATTACTCAGATTTTAAGAAACCTTTCAACCTTGCAAGGGCTGTACGCTATTTTGTTTGATTTAATGAACTGCAGCACGGCCGTGGAGATAAGGGTCCTCTGGTATCTGTGGCTGTTTTGGGGTCACGCCACCATGTCTGGCATCATTTTTTTTAACCTCTGCTCAGTTCTTACATTCTGCTTGCTATGCCGCCTAAGTCCTGTAGATATCTAAACATTACTCACCACGCTGGGAGACAATGCCCAATCTTAAAGTGACATCCTTTTGTTTGTTGTATGTACCAATTCCCTGTCAAGATGGTTCGGTTTCCGAGGGTGGGCTGTAAGTACACGCTCGGTGGGATTGTTTTCTAAGGAGTCTCAACTCTTAAGAGGTGTATTTAGTGTTTGTTCATGCTAGTTCCTGGTCCCGTTTTGTGGGCAATTTCTTAGTACGAGATTATGCACCAAACACAGAGTATAAACTCAGACCCCGTACTCATGCAATGTGCTTGCTGGTGCACAGTAACACTCTGTTCAAGTAAAGCTGAATCTGTGTGGATGGAGGACCGCGGGTTCAGTTCCCTGGTGGACCTGAACACAGTGGCCACACATGGCCATAACTTTGGCAGGCTGGGAGGGCGGGAGTGGGGGCTGTAGTGAGTGAGTGTACCTTTTATTGAGTATTATTAGAGGAACAAAAATAGTTATAGAAAGCAAAAAATACATTTAGATTGTCTTCATAGTTAACTATGCATTTACATACACATACAGCCCAAGTATCCCTTATCAGAAAAGCTTGGGAATCAAAGTGTTTTGGACTTCATTTTTTTTTTTTATTCTGGAATACCTGCACCCCCTTTTTCTCATCACTGTCACCCAGTGGGCTATGTGCAACTATGTTTTGCATGCCTGCATTCTGAAAAGAATCCTTTGCACGAGGTCAGGTGTAGAATTTGCTGATTGTGGCATCATGTTGACAGAAAAAGTTTGTGAAGCATTTCTGTTTTCAAATTTTCAGATTAGGGATGCTCAGCCTGTTCATGCCATTTCTTAAAAAAACAAAACTAACTGTCCGAGGTTGCATGTGCTCACCGGAGAGCACACGGAGCCCCCAGTGCGGTGTAGTCACACCACAGCACTGTTCCCGCCGTGTCTCCGTCCTGCCAGGATCTGGGCCATGCACACGCACGAGCACGGCATGTTTTCCAAGTTGCCGGAGGCAGGGCAGGGGCCGCCCGCGGCCACC
>NW_006204543.1:2591640-2594962 GCF_000334495.1 Tupaia belangeri chinensis
GGTCCGGAACAGAGTGGCCACACATGGCCATAACTTTGGCAGGCTGGGAGGGTGGGAGTGGGGGCTGTAGTGAGTGAGTGTACCTTTTATTGAGTATTATTAGAGGAACAAAAATAGTTATAGAAAGCAAAAAATACATTTAGATTGTCTTCATAGTTAACTATGCATTTACATACACATACAGCCCAAGTATCCCTTATCAGAAAAGCTTGGGAATCAAAGTGTTTTGGACTTCATTTTTTTTTTTTTATTCTGGAATACCTGCACCCCCTTTTTCTCATCACTGTCACCCAGTGGGCTATGTGCAACTATGTTTTGCATGCCTGCATTCTGAAAAGAATCCTTTGCACGAGGTCAGGTGTAGAATTTGCTGATTGTGGCATCATGTTGACAGAAAAAGTTTGTGAAGCATTTCTGTTTTCAAATTTTCAGATTAGGGATGCTCAGCCTGTTCATGCCATTTCTTAAAAAAACAAAACTAACTGTCCGAGGTTGCATGTGCTCACCGGAGAGCACACGGAGCCCCCAGTGCGGTGTAGTCACACCACAGCACTGTTCCCGCCGTGTCTCCGTCCTGCCAGGATCTGGGCCATGCACACGCACGAGCACGGCATGTTTTCCAAGTTGCCGGAGGCAGGGCAGGGGCCGCCGTCGGCCACTCGACTGCCGCACTGCAGGCTGGTCCTCTGGCCCTCTGGGTAGTCTATTCGGTGAGACGCGGTTCTTCTCTTCTCCCTCAGTTCTTCAAACATGACTACCTTTCGGTCTATTTACACAGCCTCAGGTCTTCACTAAGTTCAGTGCCTGACTTTCCTCAGGAAATATTTCTACTGATTCTTTTTTTATGGTGTACAGGTTAAACCCAGCTGTTTCTTTGTGAGTAATATGATTTTTTATTTTAAAACCAGGATCTCACTGCACACAATTCCCCACCCTCAGCCTTCTGAGAAGCAAGACGACAAAACATGTGGCTGATCTTGCTTTTAGTGTGGCCTCGGCTGGGAGGAGCAGCATCAGCCAGGGCTCACAGCTGCAGCGGGGCCTGCCTGCCTCACGGCTTTGCGTTAAACACCGGGTGGGTTACGTAATACAATGCGGTATCCCTGGGAATCAGGTTCTCCCGTTGCTGTTTCTCACAGTTTCTTCCTTTTCTTGCTCTAATTTGTTACAAGGCAAATGCACTTGCCAGAGAGAGGACGCACCCCCAATGGGACACGGTCACACCAGACCCCTTCTCCTCCACTGCTCCGTCCTGCTGGGGTTTGGGCACACAGGAGCAGCATGCCTTCCAAGTTGCCAGGGCCAGGATTCACGGTGCCCAGTAAACCATGTGGGATCTAGCGCCCTTAACCAGCAGACCAAAGAATCCATTTTTTAAAAGAATTATTTATTTATTATTATTTTTAAATTGAACAGAGAGAGACAGAGAGGAAGAGAAAGTGAGAAAGCAAGCCCCCAGGTCCAGCATTCGAACCGTGGTCAGCCATGTGGGAGTCCAGCACCTTAAACATTGTGCCACCTGCCGGCCCCAAAGAATCAATTTTATCAATAGCGAAATATAGTTTATAACACTGCATGCCATTGCCCAAACTGATAGTAAGTATTTAAACAACTGGATTTTACAAACGGATTTCAAACACCAAACAGCATACAGTATAAATAAGCTTTGAAGATAGTGACGCATCTAACAGCAAGTACGAGAAAAGTGGCTTCTCTTAGTTATGTCTTAATAAGACACTTACCAATTTTGAATGGCTTTAAGTTCATCATAATAAAAAAGAAAGCATATTAAACTAAAAAACTTACCCTAAAAAAGAAAACTTAGAAAATAAAAAGAAAAGAAAACTTTTGGGGGACCAGCATTTGGAGTAATGGCTGTGTTGCTGGACTCCCACGTAGGCATCTCCAGTTCGAGTCCCAGACCCGATGGCTCAAACTCATGCCGGGTGCATGTGCATCTGTACCCAAGATCCCAAGAGGAGAATGGAGGAGAAGGAATTGCAGTGTGGCCATCCCCCCGGGGGGTGATTTCTCACTTTCTCTCTCTCTGTTTTTGGGGAATACACATGCCTTCTAGTCAAAAACAAAAAACAAACAAACAAATAAACAAAAAAACAAAACAAAAAAAACCCTCTCCAAAAATAAATAAACAGAAAACTTCTGGGGCTAGTAAGGACATACTGGTTAGGGTGCTGGATTCCCACATGGCTGAATCTGGTTCAAGTCCTGAACCCCGTGGCTTGAAAACCATGTGCATGCCCAAAATCCTGAGAGGAGGATGGAAAAGGGACTGGAGCATGGCATCCTCCCTGGGGCTGATTCCTCACTTTCCCTCTTCCTGTCTCTC
The DNA here is from genome assembly GCF_000334495.1 of Tupaia belangeri chinensis. Classification (NCBI taxonomy): domain Eukaryota; kingdom Metazoa; phylum Chordata; class Mammalia; order Scandentia; family Tupaiidae; genus Tupaia; species Tupaia belangeri. Next base: position 2,593,988 of record NW_006204543.1, read on the forward strand.
TCTGGCAAGCACACGCATCCTATGGCAAAAAACCTACAAAGAGATAACTTTTAGAAATCACACTGTAAAAGATCAAAGCGGTTTGATGCAGTCCTTCTACTTCTCCAATAACTATAATTCTCCCTATCTGCAAAAGCGAGTTCATGACTTACAATCTAAGAAATAGTAAGTTCAATTACTTTGCCTTTCTGTTTAGAAATACTAACTCCCGAGTATATTCATTTCAGATAGTGAAGAGCTGAATTGAGAACTTCACAGGTGGTGCACAATCACAGGCGAGCTCTCCCCCACTGCCACTGAAGGGCACACCTCGCGGTCAGGAAGCTCTGCCGCACAGCAGTGGCCTAAGACCAGGCCTACGGCAAAGGAGCGTGCCGTGTCCAGAGGGCTGCAGGGCTCACTGCGTTCCCACAGAATGGGGATTTAGGCAGAGGCACACAGAAAAAGTATCCTGCTTTGTTCATTTCTAAATTTCAAAGTAAAATCTAACAAACTCAGTTAAGGATAAGAGGAAAAGGAATGACCACCTGATGAACAGGTGCTTTACATACATCATCCACTCTATCCTCGTGTGTTTAAAGGCCACACTCACTCTGTGTTACAGAACAGAGACACTGCCCAAGGTCACAACGTGAGTCAAGAGGTAGCACTGGGTAGATCAGAGTCAAGGCTCTTTGCACTCTGGGGCAGTCACCTCTGCTCAGTTCGCCTTCTCCCGACTGAGGCTTTCACACTGTGTCTCTCACAGCGTAAGACAAAACCAGAAAAGGCAACGGGGTTAAACTCTCAGTCATTAAACGATCACTGTCACTTCACTTGTTCAAAATCACACCACTGGGACCCAGCAGTTAGCGTAATGGCTATGTCGCTGGACTCCCACGTAGTCGACCGCGGTTCGTGTCCCAGACCCGGTGGCTTAAAACTCACGCCAGGCGCGTGTGCGTGCGTGCCCAAGATCCCGAGAGGAGAATGGAG
>NW_006204543.1:2595295-2621791 GCF_000334495.1 Tupaia belangeri chinensis
GGGGGGTGATTTCTCGCTTTCTGTCTCTATGTCTCTATCTGTCTGTCTGGCGAGCGCACGCACCCTACAGTGAAAATCTCTCCCAAAAAAAAAAAAAAAATCACACCACTGACTTACTGGGCCTGGTAACACTGCTGCTGCATGCTTCTCGTCCCTACAAGCAGCTGCTAATCAAGTGCACCAATTCCTCCTGCACACATAGAACACGCAACCTCGAATCTTACCATGTGCATCCAATTCGTCAGGTCGGAAACATGACATTAGGGTATTATACGAGCACAAACAAGCTAAAGAGTATTATTATGACTCTGCCTTTTAAAAAATTAAAAGATGAAGCATGGTAGAGAACTAGTAACCACTGCTTACCAGACTTCCTCTGAATGTGTCTTTTCCCAGCTTCCCTGAAAGCAACCATGGCTCTAAAAAAAGCCCGGAGAACTGCCCATCGGAAGACAGCTACAGGGTCAATTCCAATCATCCCCGAGATAAATGCATTCTTGCTACTTCGCAGAAGAGCTACGATGTCTGGGCGCATATGATCTGTATTTTTTTCCCGGAAATCCTACATGAAAAGAGGACCAGTGTTATTTTACAGCATCTGGATTTTTAAAGTGGTTGGGACCATCTAGGAGCCGTAAACAGGCAGGAAACATCACCTGCCACAGCACAGGGCTAGAGGGGACAGAACACGGACTGTGGTTAAAATGCTACATAGACAGATGAGGGCATGAAGCTGCCGTCCCAGGAGCGACAGTGCAGAGGAGGATGTCCAGTCTAGCACTGACTACAAGCTCAGAACCCTGTTCACACCAAGCACAAGGTAAGCAAACCCTGCGAGGAGCTGCAGCTTCGCAGAGCACCTCCCACTGGCGATGTTTGGAGGAGCTCATCTAGCACAATGCCGCCTGTCCTCATGCACAGAAATCAGCTTCACTCATCTCATTTCCTTTAAAACTGTCCCTTACTAATTCCTCTTCGTTCTCCTGAGAAGGGGGGAAAGGGGAAATAACCCAGGTGGCTTGGTCCTTGGCTTGCCCCCGAACACCTTAAAGCAAAGTATGTACCACATAAGAAAGTTAGTACACTTAAGTGTCATCACCACCACCACAACCACCCTCAGGTAACCCCTACTGATGGCAGTCGAGGTGTGAGGCGCTAACTTACTACTGATAGTTTCTATTTGTGAATCTAAACAGATCTAAGGGCTCAGCCAGAGCGGCTTGGACTCTGACGCTATGCTATGCAGAGATGACATGAAAAACCCGGGTTCCATCCCAATCAACACAGGGGCAGGCATGATGTCATGCCTGTCACCCAGCAACTCCAAAGGCTGAGGCAGGAGAATCATACAGCCAAAACTCTGTCTAAGAAGGACAATAAACAGAGAAAGAAACTACTTTAAAAAATAAAGAATAAAAAAACAGGGCTGGCCTCATGGCCTAAGAGTTAAGGGAAAAGGACTGCACACGGCTCATCGAGGTTCAAATCCCAGCTCCAGCGGCTTGAAAAAACACAGAGTGCATGTGTGTGCATGCCCAAAGGCCCAACAGGATGGAGAGATGGAGAGGGCACTGCAGTGTGACCATATCCACCGCGGTTTCCTCCTCCATCTCACTCGCTCTCGCTCTCTCTGTGACTCTCACTGAAGAGTACATGGGCCTTCTGGCAAATTTTTTAAAAAATGAGCACATAAAATGTCCCCAATTGTTACTGCACAAAATACAAAGAGGGTGAGTGACCCCAGACAGTGGTGAGGCTGACAGCACGCCTCTGCTCTGAGAGCACAGCCAGTGAGGAGCTCACTCACCTTCACCCCGTACTTGACCCTTCCAGCATAGTGTTTTATGATGAAAGCAGGCTCCATCACAGCTGGGAACTCGATGTAGGAATTACCTTCATGTTGATGCTTGAACTTGTCTAGCAATGTCTGATTGGTAGCCTGTGGGAAACTGAATGTAGGAGGGAGAGAAACGAAGAGAGAAAACACAGAGTTAGCACAGTCGGTCTTTATGTCCACAATGGCTGGACTGCTGTCTACACACCCGGCAGCTGACAGGACTCACCAGACTGTCTAACCCTAGTCTCGGAAGAAGCTCAATTGTGACTATAACAAGGACTGCTGTTCTTATTCCTTAGATGAGGGACTGAAAGCTGTAATCTGGCCATATCACACTTTACAAGTAGCAGAACGGAGAAACTCATTCAGATCATTAGAAATGCAGCTTGGGGGGGCTAGCAGATGGCGTAATGGTTACATCGCTGGACTCCCATGCGGTCCACCTCCAAGTCCTGGACCTGGCAGCCTAAACTCGTGCCAAGCACATGTACGTGCATGCCCAAGATCCGGAGAAGAGAAAAGAGGAGAAGGGATTGTGGCAGGGCCATCCTGTGGGGGTGACTTCTTGCTTTCTGTCTCTCCAGTGAGTGCAGGTGCCTTATAGCAAAAATCTCTCACAAAGAAAAAGACTCCATGAGACCAGAAAAATTTCTTTAAAAAAAAAAAAAAAGAAGAAGAAATGTAACTTGGGTTGCATGGTGCCACGCTACTGTAAAACTCAAGGAAGATAAAAACAGAAATCATATGTTCTTTGGAACCAAGAATGTCCAAAAAAGGGACAGCCTCTCAGTTTGCACAGGTCTTAAAATCCACAGTCATTCTTTGTTCTCCTATTTCTTCAAAAATAAGTAGTAATTTCCTTACCTCTCCCAATCACATTCACATTTCTACACTGTATCTATCACACTACTCAGACATGTATCAGTGGGCTTGTACTTATGGATTATGCTGATTGATTGGGCATTTTACTTTATTTTTCATTTGTAATATGGTGTGTGTGTTTGCCAAGAGACACTGAGAGGGAAAGTGAGAAATCATCCCCCAGGGGGGAACAACATCATGGCTCTGTCACTAGACTCCCATGTAGCCGACTGTAGTTTGAGTCCCGGACCCGGCGGCTTAAACTCAACGCCGGGCGTGTGTGCATGCGTGCCCAAGATCCCGAGAGAATGGAGAAGGGATTGTGGTGTGGCCATCCCCCCAGGGGGTGATTTCTTGCTTTCTGTCTCTCTGTCTTTCTCTATGTTTCTCTGGGAAGCACACACGCCTTATAGCAAGAAAAAAGAAGGAAATAAAAAAGAAAATGAAAAAGAAATCATCCCCTAGGGGAGGATGGCCATGCCACAATCCCTTCTCCTTCATTCTCCTCCTGAGATCTTGGGGACACACACACACACACACACACGCCCAGTGTGATTTTCAAACCCCCAGGTCCGGGACTCGATCTGCAGTTGGCCATGTGGGAGTCCAGCAACATAACCACTAACCAGCCACCTGCTAGCCCCTCACTGAGCATTTTATACCCATTAATCACAGGTAACATCTACTGGGTTAGCCCCAGCACAGAGGTGCACTCTAGACCTGAGTGCTCGGCAGGCTGCATCTGTACAGCTCCGTTTCGATTTCTGAGCTCGTCCTAAGGGACAAAAAGACAAGTGTGGTGGTGCATGCGTGTACGGTCCCACTGCTCAGGAAGCTGAGGCAGAGACACTGCCCCCTAGCAAGACTCTGTCGAGAACATCACACATATACAGAACACACACCCCACCAGAGAGGGAGGGGAATGCGTGTACGGTCCCACTGCTCAGGGAGCTGAGGCAGAGACCCTGCCACCTAGAAAGACTTTGTCGAGAAACACATATACAGAACACACACCCCACCAGAGAGGGAGGGGGAATGCGTGTACGGTCCCACTGCTCAGGGAGCTGAGGCAGAGACACTGCCACCTAGCAAGACTTTGTCGAGAACATCACACATATACAGAACACACACCCCACCAGAGAGGGAGGGGGAATGCGTGTACGGTCCCACTGCTCAGGGAGCTGAGGCAGAGACACTGCCACCTAGCAAGACTTTGTCGAGAACATCACACATATACAAAATGCACACCCCACCAGAGAGGTGGGGGGGAGAGAGAGAGAGAGAGGAGTGCATAGCAGGAAATATGGGAATTTAAAGTTCAGAAGCAGGCAGCCATGGGGCAGCACTAATGCAGCCCTGCAACGCTGGATCCCCTGGGAAGGTTCTGGACTCAGCCTGGGGCCTTCTGGTACATTCCAAGCACGTGTATAGGTACCTATGATTCAGGCTGGCTGAGGCTGGGGGTCAAGAACATCCTGTTGAGTGTGTCTGCCTGCCTGTCTCTCCTTTCTTTCACAAAAGAAATAAATACACTTGAAAAGTATAAATGAGGGACCAGCAGGTGGCGTGGTGGTTGGGGTGCTGGATACTCCCACATGGCTGACCACAGTTAAAGTCCTGGACCTGGTGGCTTGCTTTTTCACTTTCTCTCACTCTCTCTCTGGTCAAATTAAAATAAATGAATAAATAAATAAAGTTAAAATTTAAATGTGTGTGTGTGTGTGTGTGTGTGTGTATATGTGTGTGTGTGTGTGTGTGTGTGTGTATGTATATATATAAAAATGAAAGTTTAGAGGAAAAAAAAAATCAGTGGGGCCAGCAGGTGGCATAATGGTTACTGTGCTGGACTCCCACATGGCCAAAAGCAGTTTGAATTCTAGACCTGAAGGCTTGAAAAATCACACGGGACATGTGGGTGTATGTGCCCAAGACCCCAGGAGGAAAACGGAGGAGAAAAGACTGTGGCATGGCCACCCTCCAGGGGATGATTGCTCACTTTACCTCTCACAGTCTTTCTGTTTCTCTCCTGCAGGCACACACACCCTATGGCAAAAACCTTCAAACAAACAAACAAAAGCACCAGTGATTGAGAACAGCACACAGCTCCACAGAGGGCACAGGAGGCAAGCAGGAGCTAGCAGCTAAAGGTTCAGTAGGAGCTTCAAGTAGAGGAAATACCGCCAACAGAAAAGGAGGAAGAATCTTTCATAAAAATACTGGGCCGTTGGGGAAGCCACGACACATTTTTGCACAGAGAAATACATCATGACTCTCCTGACAGCCTAATAGTTTCATGTCGGAGAAGCCGAACTAATTAGAAAGGTTGTAAAGCTGCGGAATGTGTGAAGTAATTCCAAAGTTACCCACCAACTGCTGAGTGCATGTGCACTGGAATCAGACACAGTGCCTTCACTGCCACTCGGTTCAGATCGCCATCTGACAGACACCTGCGCCAAGCTGGGTCACCTTCTCTGAGAACAGGTCTCCCAGCCCCGAAAGTGAGCGATCACACTTCTGGTTATCGCAGAGCTAGCAGGACTAACGGGAACTAGCACAATCTAGCACAATCGTAACACTGCTGTCGGCAGGGGGTCCATCATGTCACCTGCTCACTCTGAAACGCTCAGGCCACCGTAGACTGGCCCATGACCCACACTATCTGCGAGACGACAGCACCACCTGTCCTATCTTACGGGCCAGACACCAAAGCATTCATATTGAAATAAACTTCCCCATAACGCTGCTCTAATCATGCACCTCCCCTGCTCGGAACGCTGACGGACACAGGGCAAAGAAAGTGTCTGACTGCGAACCCTAAGCCCAGGTCGCGCCCCGCCACCCACCCGACTTGTGCCTCACTTCTCCATGGCAGCATGGCTCTCAGGGAGGTGCTCGTCTCACTGTCACAGACAAGGGCTCATTTACCTTCTTTTAAAAAATATTTATTATTTTAACATTTCCAGATATGGGGGCAGAGGGAGAGTGAGGGAGGGAGGGAAAGTGAGAAAGCAAGCCTACAGGTCCAGGACTCGAACCACAGTGGGCCATGTGGGAGTCCAGTGCCTTTAACCACCACGCCACCTGCTGGCCCCAGGACTTGTTTACCTTGTAATTCTCTGTGGACCAAAAAAAATATGATACAGTTTTCTCTCATTTTTAAATGGACAAAGAAAGCATATGATAGTTTTCTCTCATTTTTAAATGGACAAAGAAAAGTTCAAAGGAAGGAGAACAGACATGAGAACAGTCTTTACTCTAAAGCAGGAAAGGAGGAAAGGAAAGCTCTTCGTTGGGCCTGTACTCGATAAACATTTGCAGAAAACTATTGTCAGGCGAAAGAGCTCGAAACAGAGGCAAATCTTACGTCAGTGCTCATCCCAAAGCTTAGTCTAGAGTTCTCCAAAAGCTAGCTTCAAGAGTAGCCTTGTAAGTATCTCCAGAGCATTCACAATGACCAATGCCTGGACTCCACCTATGGGGGTTCTGATTTAATCCGTAAGGATGGTGCAGTAGCATCAGATAATTGCAAATTCCCAAGGCAGTTTTTTTTTTTCTTTTTAAAAGGTTTTTGCCAGAGGGTGCCTGTGCTCACCAGAGAAAAAGAGAGGGACAGACAGTGGGAGGGAAAGTGAGAAATCTCCCCCCAAGGGGATGGCCATGCTGCAATCCATTCTTCTCCATTCTCGTCTTGGGATCTTGGACACAAACACACACGCACCCAGTTTGATTTTGAAGTCACTGGTTCTGGGACTTGAGCTGTGGTCAGTCATGTGGGGAGTCCAGGGACATAACCGCTATGCCGTCTGCTGGACCCCCAGGTAGCTTTTATGAGCGGGCAAGACCGACCAAGTACTGCTGTAAGTGAACACTCCAATCTAACCTTCTATCTCTATTAAACTGCAGATTCTGATTCAACCAGTTGAGGGAGGAAACCTGAGACTGTCTATCTCTCTCTTTCTTTTTCTTGTTAGACAGTGCTTGGACTGGCCAGGGAGACGGAGCTGGAGAAGGAAGCACTCCCATGAGGAATGGTCACGCCGCACTTCCTCTCCCTTCACCGCGCACACGCACACGCACACGCGCCCTGCATGTTCCTCAAGCTGCCAGGCCTGGGACCTGAACTGCACGGTCGGCCACGTGGGCTCTGGCCGCCTTCACCAGCGCGCCACTGCTGGCCCGTAGGTGCTAATGGGATGGTGAGCTACTCCGGAGGGCGCGGTAGACTTTTACTTCTGAAGTCTATGCTACAGTTTGGTATACTAAGCAGTGCCAATGAAGAACGGCAAATAGGTGGCATGTGCTGCCACTTCCCACCTGCACAGGCATGGCAGACACCGCTGTCACAGTGTCAATGAGTCCCCAGAGAGCCACGTGTCGGAATCTGGGTACTACTGTGACAGGAGTATTAAACAGGTGGGGGGAAAGAGGGTGGAAACGGGATGTGACTGTGACACTGGGAGAAGGTCCTTGGGAGGCTTATTAGGATTAGATAAGGTCATCAAGGGTGGCCTTGTAAGAGGAGGAGAGGTCAGCCCTGGCACAGACGCAAGTTCTCAGCCTACCGCCACGTGATACCCTGCACCACCTTGGGACCCCCCAGAGCCCCGGCCAAAAAGATGCAGCTTCTAGACCTTGGTCCTCCAGCCTGTGAGGTAAATACGCCTCCATCTGTCATAAATTACCCAGCCTGCGGCATTTGGCTGTTAACAGGAGAATGGACTCGAGTGTATGACACTGTTTCTGCTCAATGTGAAAACTGCAAACATCTCTTACCAAATAACAACGGATTCAAAAAGGATCATACAACCACAAAATAGACTTAACCACCAATTTAACATCAAACTATGGAAAAGAAATCTTAAAACCTTAGGGAAAAAAATTAGTTAAGTCTATCTTATTTCCTTAGAAAGACATACAAATAAAAAAAAATGCATAAAAAGAAAACTTTGGCTCTTCATTTCATAATTTAAAAGAGAAGTTTAAACTTAAGAAGCTATTAGAGGGGCCAGCAGTTGGCATAAAGGCAATGTTGCTGGACTCTCACATAGTCAACCACTGTTTGAGTCCCGGACCTGGTGGCTTAAACTCACGCCGGGCACGTGTGCGTGCGTGCCTAAGATCCCGAGAGGAGAATGGAGGAGAAGGGACTGCAGCGTGGCCATTCCCCCTGGGGGGTGATTTCTCACTCTCTTTCTCTCCGACTCCGTCTTTTGGGCGAGCACACACGTCCTATAGCAAAAACCTGTCCAAAAAAAGCTATTAGAGGGGCCAGTGGGTGGTATGGTGGTTAAGGCACTGGACTCCCATGTGGCTGAACGTGGTCTGAGTCCCAGACCTGGCAGTTTGTTTTCTTGCTTTCCCTTTCTCTGTTTCTCTCTGGTCAAACTGAAAAATACTAACAAAAGGAATTAAATTTTTTTTAAAGAATTATTTTATTTAACGTTATTTATTTTATTTCTTTTTAATTTTGACCAGAGAGAGATAAGGTGTAAGAAAGAGAAAAAAGCAAGCCACCAGGTCCAGGACTTGAACTGTGGTCAGCCATGTGGGAGTCCAGTGCCCTTAACCACTATGACACCTGCTAGTCCCAGGAATTAAATTTAAAAAGAGAAGAAAAAAAGCAGCAGTCATGAGAGCTCAAACGGTCAATAACAAAAATTAAGAGTCATACTCACTTGCTTTCTTCATCCAAAAGATGGAGCAGTCCTGTTGGTTTTTTGCTAATGAGATTTATGCAGCAGGTGTTATCAATATAATCTATGTTGTGCCAGCTTATACCTTCAGCTCTGTATTCCTCCTAGGAAACCAGTAACAAAGTAACAATTTATTCATCTCGCAGGAATTAATAGGTATGTGAAAATAAGAACTGAAAAGCTTCTTATCAGGACTAAAAGAACAGTCTAAACTTTTTTTCCAAATCCCAATCCACACAATAGAAAGATGCCTACTTTCAGTTGTATGAAACATGAATGTATTTCAGATTCCTTTATAAAACATGCAAGCAAATTTTTTGTTAGAATCTCATTTCTGAGACCTTCTGGTCGAAATCTAGTGCTGGATTTGTTTTAATTGCACCATCTATGATTCCACTAAGGAAAAACATTCAATGAAAAAGTCTTTACCCTGCATGACTCAATCTATCAAAAAAGAGACAATGAATTTAATAAAACAGTTCCTGGGAAAAGTGGATAACCATCACCTCCAGCAATCGGTGATATAAATAAAATAAAATTCACACACAGATGTAACTTAGGCAAAATAAAAACCTTCAAAAACGTTAAAGAAACTAGAAGGCTTAGGGCCAGGCAGAGGCACAGCGATAAAGCATGGCACTCTGCCAGGCCGTGCCACAGGGGAGGCTCTCTGCTGGGGCCTGGGGACCCCTGAGTGTGCAGGGGACATGAGCCCTCACAATCCAGTCTGGCTGAGGGCTGGGGAGGGACTGTAGCCTCAGGACCCCATTAGGGTGCTGTCTCTGTCTCTCTGTCTGTCTCTCTTACTCACAGAAGAAATTGTTTCACTTTAAAATAGGATGGGGCGTGGGGTAGTCAAATGCTGTTCGTACAAAGCCAGATCCCTCAGAGCCAACCCATGGACTGGTGGTTAAGGCAGCTGGATGCCACATGGTCGACTGCTTAGTTCAAGTCTGGATCTGGCAGTTTGAGAAACACACTGGGCAGATGCAAGCGCGTGCCCAGAATCCCGAAAGAGGGGAGAGATGAGAAGGGGCTGCGCTATGGACATGCCCCTTTCTCATGCACGCTTTCTCACCACCTCTCTCTCCAGCGAGTACATGTGCCTTCTGGCAAATAAGAAAAAAAGAAAGCCAGATCTCACATGGCCAACTGCGGCTCCAATTCTGGCCCTGGAAGCTTGAAAAACATGCTGGGCATATGTATGTACGTGCCCAGGATGCTGACCAGATGGGGACGTAGGGAGGTGGGGACTGCAGCATAGCCATGTCTGCTGGGAGCATGGGGGAAGGTGCACCGGCATCCCCCCTCAACACACACACACAAGTAAGTAAACACAGCTTATTAAAAGAAATTAGCGCCAGCACAGTGGTGCAGGAGCACATGGTAACCACTGTCCCAGCCTGCCGACCCAGAGGGGAATGTGCAGGCTCTGCCCTGAGGGCTCCCTAGGTGCACACACACCAATTACTCTGTGTAGCTGGGGCTGGCAGGGAACCCCAGGGTGAAGATTCTGCTAGGGATGCCTTTCTCTCCCTGTGCCCCACCCAGTCTCATGGAAGAAATAAACAGGAAAAAAATTGTTTCAACTAACTTATAGGTATGATAATCGACCATTCCATTATGGTACCAAGTCATCAGATTTCTTTCACATACTCTGATATAGATGATTCCGCATAAAGGAGGAAAAATAATTAACGCTGATTTTAGACATTATATTACTTCTTTAATTCTTAGAATAAGACTGTGAGGTACGACCCTGCTACATCTAAATGCTTTATAAATGAAAACACATGACTTTGAAATAAAAATTAAATGACTGCTTAATCTAAATAAATTAAAATTTCGTGAAACTTCTAAAAAAGTGCTTACCATGGCTATGATTCAAATATTTATGGTTTGAGGGAAATGCATACAAATTTAGATACTCACTTGCTCTAATTTAAATATATGCTGATTAAAGTAGTGTTGTAAACGTTCATTAGCAAAATTAATACAAAATTGTTCAAAGCTGTTGTTTTCATAATCTTCAAACCCAAAAATATCAAGAACACCAATAGACAAAGTCTGCAAAACAAGAGAAAATTTTGGTTAACAAATGCTTACATTTATCTAATGAATAATATCCAAAATATAAGCAACAAAATATTTACATTCCTTTATAACAGCAGAGAAAAGGATTATTTTTTGTCAGTATTCAACCAAAATATACCAAAAATAAAAAAATTTTAGTTCTCCTTATCTTCATCATTTTATTTCTAAATTTTTTTTTAAAAATTATTTTTATTTTAACTTTATTTTTTATTATTATTTTTAAAATTCAACCAAAAAGAGAAAAAAAGGGAAAGTGAGAAAGCAAACCACCAGGTTCGGGCCTCGAACCATGGCCAGCCATGTGGGAGTGCACAGCGCCTTAACCACCACGCCACCTGCTGGTCCCCTATAAATTCTGTTTTTAAAAGGCATGTTATCACCAGTTTATTAAAACACTTCTTAGGGGAAAATGTATTGAAACCTATCTTACCTTGGTATTGTGTTCCAAATCCTTACTATTCAGAAGTGCGTGATTAATCCGGAAAACTATCCAATCAAACAAGGCACTGTAGAGAGACTTGGCCATGGAGTTCCTCACTGTCACCGCCTAAAAAGTAGCAGCACAGATGACCACGACTATAATCTAAGACCTTATAGCAAATGACTTAGCAAAGCGTCATGAACTGAGTCCCGGCATGTGGCATGCACAACCTAGTAATGTGTGTATCTGCTGTCTCGGGCGTACTGTGAAACACATATATCCAGGGACATCTTTATCTCTGTCTTAAAGTGCAAAGGAAATAGAGAATAATAAGCAAATGATTTTCCTGCTTACTCTGTATAACCACGGTCAAGCTACTTAAGCTTAGAGCCTGCAACTTACACACCTGTAAAATGAAGATAATACTACAATTTATCACATAGGTAATAAATTACTTTTTGAATTTCAAGGGAAAAAAATAAATCTTCAAGTTTACTGACAAAAAAGTTATATATATAACAGGGAAGACTGGTACCAAATTTTCTATGTTCAACACTAGAAACTTGAAAATAAATAGAAAATGCTTATGGAGTTCTAGAAGAAAAAGAAAAGTAACCCTGGAATAATGTACCTAGGCAAGTTACCAACAAACTTTCTTAAAACTATTAAGAAAACCAAAAATAGAATACACACACACACATATATGAGATAATCTAATAAAATCCAGCAAAAGTAAAATATTTTAATACTAAATATACAAGACACAGAATAAACATATTAGTTATCAAAATAAATTTTATAAGCGGGCTGAATATTTTTAGTTAAAAAAAGACCTTCAGAGTAAAATAAAAGCTAGAACCTATGTACTGATGTTTTATAAACAGTACCATTTTTATAAAATATGCGCTCAGACAGAGTCCAGATGTGCTGACAGAAGACCTCTTTACTCCTTAGCATACAGTCTTCGAGCTTCAGCCCTGCTCTCCGAAACACAGTCCTGCCTATCACAGCTGACTCTCAGGGAACCCAACTACCCAAGCCGTATTTTCCCAGCCGAGTGAGGTCACGTGTAGTGTGTCCTTGCTCACCGAGGTGCGCGGACACCCTCCGTGTGGAAACCACAAACCCAGCACTCCCCGTGGGCACCTTTTGCTCCCTTGGCTCCCTAAGTCATTGCCAGGCCCTCTGATTTCACTATCTGGATTTCTTTCCTTTTAACTCCACTCACTTCTGTCAGTATGGCACCACTCTAGACAAAACATCTTTCCCCCTGGGACCAGAAGATGGTGTAATGACTACGTGGCTGGACCCTCATGCAGTCAAAGTTTGAGTCTCGGACCCTGCGGCTTAAAAGTCACACTGGGTGCATGTGCGTGTGTGCCTAAAAATCCCAAGAAGAGAACAGAGAAGAAGGAATTGTGGATGGGTGATTTCTCGCTGTCTCTCTAGTGAATGCACACACCCTGCAGCAAAAATCTCTCTTGGAAAGAAAAAACAACTAACAACTTTTCCCACACTAATGCGGCCTCTGAGCTCATCTCTTCATGTCCACTCTTGCCCTCTATGTGCAAAAGAATCTCACACCAGCTCCCGAGGCCCAGACGAGGTGGAGCAAGCAGTAGGCCACCACCGCATGATACTGGAACCACGTGGAAGGCTCCGGGTCGGATCCCTGGTTGGCCTCAACACCCTGGGTGCACCCGTGGTCCCGGCTGGCTGGAAGGCTCGGGGTGAGAACTGCAGTGTGGAGAGACTCTGTCAAGGTACACTTCCCTCGCTCTCGCTCATAAAAGAAATCAAAAGTAAACTCTAAATGAATGGAGGCCCCCAAGACCTCCACCCCTTGGTGTGCATGTTCTGCAGAGTCCCTCCCACACTCAAGTGTGGGCGCAACTGTAAACAGGATGGACTCCCACCCCATAACTAGTGATGCGACATGACAAAGGTAAGGGTTTTAATGGCATGGTCAAAGGCCCAAATCGGCTGATTTTTAAAAATTAATCAAAGGAAGATTATCTCTGTGGGCCTCACTTAATCAGAAAAAGCTCTTTAAAAGAACTGGAGCCTGGAACCAGCAGATGGGGTAATGGTTACATCACTGGATTCTCATGTAGTTGACAGTGATTCAAGTCCTGGACCCAGTTGCTTAAAATTCATTAGGGTCAGCAGGTGGTGTGGTGAATTAAGGCGCTGGATTTCCACCTGGCAGGCTGTGGTTCAAGTCCTGAACCTGCTGATTTGCTTTCTCACTTTCCCTCTTTCTGTCTCTCTCTGATCAAACTAGAAAATAATAAATAAATAAATAAATAAAGTTAAATAAAATAATCATAAAAAAAAATTCATACCAGGCGTGTGTGCATGTGTGCCCAAGATCCCAGTAAAATTTGGTTGCTATTACAGAATTAAGAGAGAGGAAACTTGAGACCAGCAGATGGTGTAATGGCTATGTCGCTGGACTCCCATGTAGTCGACCACGGTTCGAGTCCCGGACCTGGTGGCTTAAACTCACACCAGGAGCATGTGCATGCCTGCCCAAGATCCCAAGAGGAGAATGAAGGAGAAGGGATTGCGGTGTGGCCATCCCCCCGGGAAGGTGATTTCTCGCTTTCTGTCTCTCTCTTTCTGGTGAGCGCACATGCCCTTTCACAAACACCTCTCAAAAAAAAAAAAAGAGAGAGAGAGAGAGGGGGGAAAGTTAAAATGACTACGGTATTAAAAGGAGGGGCCTTTACATTAATCTGACTACGGTATTAAAAGGAGGGGCCTTTACAAGATAAACAGGATTCGATAAGGTCATCAAGGTGGGCCCCCACGATGGCACACAGACAACTCTAATAGAGGGAGAAAGTAAAGGGGTGACTCTTGCCCTCTTTGCCATGTGATTCCCTATACTACCTGGGACTCTGTGGAGAGTCCCTGCCAGTGAGAAGGCCCTCAACAGACGTGCTCTGTCCACCTCTGCCGGCCAGAGCTGTGAGCAGAAGGAATCTTCATTCAGTATAAATTGCTTTGATTTTCAGAAAAATGAACTTAAACAGCAAGCAAAACAACTGTGAAGGACTGGCCAACCAGGAAAAACGAAACCAGAAAAGTATGCAGTGCTGGAAGGCAGATGAATAAACTGTCTCAAAAAGAAAGAACTGGGAAGGGACCAGCAGTTAGCGTAATGGCTATGTTGCTGGACTCCCATGTAGTCGACTGCGGTTCAAGTCCCAGACCCGGTAGCGTGACACTCACGCCGGGTGCGTGTGCGTGCATGCCCAAGATCCTGAGAGGAGAATGGAGAAGGGATTGCGGCGTGGCCATCCCCCCTTGGGGGGTGATTTCTCACTTTCTGTCTCTCTGTCTCTCTCTGTCTGTCTGGCGAGTGCATGCGCCCTATAGCAAAAACCTCTTAAAAAAAAAGAAAAAAAGAAAGAAAGAACTGGGGCCAGGCTCATAGTGCTAGTGGTTAGCACTATGCAGAGGGAGGTGGGTCTCATGAGGCTGACTGTGGTGTGAATCCCAACTCAAGTGGCTTAGAAAACATACTGAGTCATGGGTACAACCCAGAATCCTGATGGAATGGGGGCCAGCAGGTAGCGTGATGGTTAAGGACACTGGACTCCCACGTGGCTGACCGCAGTTCAAGTCCTGGACTTGGCAGCTTGCTTTCTCACTTTCCTTCTCTCTCTCTCTTTCACTCTGTCCCTCTCTGGTCAAATTTTAAAATAAATAAATAAAGATAAATGAAATAATTAAAAAAAAAATAAAGAATCCTGACGGGATGTACAGTGGAGGGACAGTGATTATAGCATGCACGGCCCCATTAAGGGGCACTCTCGCCCTGAGCTCTCCTGCACATATACACAATTTGGCATAAAACAGGGACAGCCAGTGACGTCAAACACTACTCGTTTATAACCTACTGACCATCTATCTATCCCCTAATAACAATGTGGAATTTATGGTCGACTGTGGTTCGAATCCTGGACCTGGCAGCTTGATTTCTCACTTTCCTTCTCTCTCTCTCTAATGAGTGAACATACCCTATAATGAATTTAATAAAATAAAATAAACTTAAAAAAATGTGGAATTTAATGGTGAAGAGATTAAGGTGACTTTTTTTAAAAAAAGATTTTATTTTATTTATTACTATTTTGTTTTTAATTTGCTATATGACACACACACTTACTGAAGAGAGAGGGAAAGTGAGAAAGTAAGTTGAACTGTGGTCAGTCACATGGGAGTCCACCATCTCAACAACCATGCCACCTGCCAGCTCCAAGATTAAGATTCGTGAAGAAAAATGCAAGCCTACTGCTTGGAATCACATTAAGCTTTAGGTTTCTAAGTTCCTGAAAATTCACTATCAAATTTAAAGGACCTAGAAAATATTTCTGTCAACACTTTTGTTGTCATTGTAGTTCACAAGGGAAAAAAACGCAAACTCGAACTTGTAGAAAAACTACTCCTACCTCTGCCAGCTTGTATGGTAAAATCAGCTTCTCTCCCACCGTCACGGTCTTCCTCGTAACTAACGCTTCAAACAGCATCTCTTCTTTCACCTACGCAGCAGAAACTAAATTCAATACCCACGACTTACGACAACGGGTCGCATTAGTTTACTAAAAGGCTAAATAGAGAGAAAACAACATGAGATTAGCAGATATATGTGGAGAAACAATAAAATACGGAAAATAAACTGGGCAAATTTAATATTTACTGAAGTAGAATTGTCCCACTCACCCTGCTTCCCAAAGAAAAAAAGGAAAAAGGAAACAGAGGGTAAGCAAGACAAGCAGGCCTCTGAAACTAAAGTGTGATTTCTGACTTTTCCAATGAGCCGGTATCTCAGACTCAGAGGTTAGATTATGAGGAGACTGAGACAGAAGATGACAGCGGGAGACAACACTCTGCCGCCAGCAACTTCAAAAACCAGATCGAACATTTTCCAGGGACGAGCTCACACCATTCTGAATGGACAAATACCTGACAAATGAAAAATACTCCTTCTTTCAAAGCTTCCATTGCTCAGCCCTCAAATGATAAGAAAGTGAAAAGACCTTGAGGTAAACTACCTTTACGGAATGTAGTAAGACTAAAAATGAATGACCAGGGACCAGCAGATGATGCAATGTTACGTCACTGGACTCCCATGTGGTCAACTGCAGTTCGAGTCCCAGAACCAGGGGCTTGATGCTCACAACAGGCACGTGTGCGTGCCCAAAATCCCAAGAGGAGACTGGAGGAAACGGTCATTCCCCCTGGGGAGTGATTTCTTGCTTTCTGTCTCTCTGGCGAGCACACATGCCCTATAGAAAAAAATCTGTTTAAAAGAAGAAAAAAATTGATCAAGTTTACATATACGTAAGGAGCAAAAAATAATACCAGATTACATAAAAATGATGAAACTAAGAAAGCTAAGAAAAAAATGTGTGAGTAAAAACCAATTATATTGTGTGGTACATTTCTGCATTTAAAAATAAACGATCTATGCCGTTCAGAGAGAAGTTGTTCGAAAGGAACAAGCCCAAACTAGGCTCAGCCTCAGAGGAGTACTTGGTGGCATGCTGAGCTGCAATGCTGGAAGCCACACGGGCTCACTGCAGGTCGACTGCATGGGAGTCCAGCAACATAGCCATTATGTCAACTGCTGGTCCCTAAATATTCTGAGTTGTACATAACTGACATTTAAAGAAAAAAAAAAAAACTTTACTTACAAAATAAGTTGCAATGAATTCAACATGCAATCTATAAAGGTTTTCACTTACCTAATTAAAACCCCACTCTTTACAGTACTACAAACAGATGTTCAAATATACTCAAAACAGAAACACATAGGGACCAGCAGTTAGCAAAATGGCTATGTCGCTGGACTCCCATGTAGTCGACCATGGTTCGAGTCCCAGACCCGGGGGCTTAGACTCACACCGGGTGCGTGTGCGTGAGTGCCCAAGATCCCAAGAGCAGAATGGAGGAGAAAGGATTGCGGTGTGGCCATCCTCCCTGGGGGGTGATTTCTCACCTTCTGTCTCTCTGTGACTTTCTGGCGAGCATACACGCCCTATAGCAAAAAAACCTCTCCAAAAAAAGAAAGGAAAAAAAAAAACAAAACAGAAACACATAAATCTGCTAAAAACTGAAAAGTTTCTGGTAATGATGATTCTAATCCCTCACAAAAAAAGCATTTCCCGGGGAACCAGCAGTTAGCGTAATGGCTATGTCGCTGGACTCCCACGTAGTCGACTGCGGTTCGTGTCCCGGACCCGGTGGCTTAAAACTCACGCCGGGCACATGTGCGTGCGTGCCCAAGATCCTGAGAGGAGAATGGAGGAGAAGGGATTGCGGCGTGACCATCCCCCCTGGGGGGTGATTTCTCGCTTTCTGTCTCTATGTCTCTCTCTGTCTGTCTGGAGAGCGCACGCGCCCTACAGTGAAAATCTCTCCAAAAAAAAAAAAAAAAAGCATTTCCCACAATGAAGCATAATTCATCTACTGGAACGTGTCCGCCTTTCAGTACTTTCCCATGTGCCTATCACAAACAGGCTTCAAGGCCTGATTTAGTAAAGAGAAGACTCAAACTCCCTGGGGCTGGCAGGGGGCACAGTAGTTAAGGGCACTGAACTCCCACACAGCTGACTGTGGTTCGAGTCTGGAGCGGGCGATGTGCTTTCTCTGTCTCTGTCCCTCTCTGTTCAAATTAAAATAAATAAGTTAAATAAAATAATTCTTTTTAAAAAATAATTCCCTTGCCTAGAGTAACTAAAAACATAATTAGAAAAAAATACATAAAATTAAATCACTACCTTTAAAATCTTTGCTCTTCAAATTAAATGATATTTATCATTGATTTAAACCACAATAAGAGAATAAAATTCTATCTTAACTGAAGAGATTACATTTTAATTAAAACAGTTATTAATTAAAATAGTACCTACCTTGGTATTTTGTCTTAACCATAGCCTCTAGGCTGCAGTTATTATCATCAATCTCAGCACGTCGGAGGCCATCAATTTTAACACCATTGCTCATGCTAACTACAGGCAGGATCGCATATGAGGTATCTTCTCCAGCTCTAAAACTTTGAAACTGGTTTTTTTTTTTCTATTTAATATTAAACCTCAGTCCTAGAACCAATCCAAACTACACACCAGAAGGAACCGAAGAAACGTGAATTCACAAGTGAGACTTGCCACCAAACCACACTTGCCATTGCCTACGCTGACATTGGTATGCCCAATTTCCAGGCCTGGAGTTTTCCTTTTTCACCAATACCCCAAATACCTAAGTTCCTCTTAGGAGCTGCTTGGCTACAATATCACATGAAATGCCTGGCTGAAATACCACCTGTTCTCTGACCTGCATGAGCTTCAGAATTGCAGCCCTCAGATTCCACACTGCACCTCCTCACAGAACGTCTTTCCAGTAAGTCTAGTTCTGACTCTACGTGCTCCCTTCTCCTGGACCTTCTGCTAACCTGTCGCTCCATTAAAGTTAGTAGTCAAAGCCCAGTCATGTGCAGAAAATAGAACACGGTGAAGTTAGGTAAGCACAGAAGGGGTGTCCCTGCTCTGGAAGAGTGCAGCTGCAGCCTTACCGTGGACACAAACTAGTAAGCAACTAACTTCATGCTGTAAAACCAAAACTGGATTACACCAAGTAGAAGCAAATACTCGGTGCTGAGGAAGTAAGTTTAGACCACTGAATAAGGTTCAATCCCATGAAATGCATGCGCGCCAATATCTGAGAGATGAGTGACATTTCAGTAGGAAAAAAGGAAACTCCTCATCATGTCTCAACACTGGAAACAACCAAGGTACCTTTCAGTAAGTGGGTAAACAGACTGCACATCCATGCCTCCGAGTATCCCAGGGGTACAAAGAAATGAACAATCAAATCAGGCCACAAAAAGACATTGTTGGATCTTTAACGCCCACCGCTGAGTGAAACAAGTCAGCATGAAATGGCTACACCCTTCATGTTTCCAGTGAACACTACGTTTTGGAAAGCGAGTATCTACATAGCCAGTAAAAAGGTCAGCGGTTGCCAGCAATTTGAACAGCTAAAATACAGGCGGGTTTTTAGTCATGAGCCTATCCTGAACGACACTCCCATGGTGGACACATGACTTCAAGCATCTGTCTAAACCCATACAGCAGAGAGAGTAAACCTCAATGTATGCAAATTTAAAAAACGATGGAAGATCTTGGGGGACTTCATGAAGGAGCAGAGACCGTGATAAGAGAATCTAATTGAGCTCGTGGGAAGGGAGGGGAAGTGAAGATGGAAGGAGCTGCGGAAGTGGAGACTGAAGGCATGCTGGCGGAAGGGGCTAGACGCACGCACAGTAACCCAGTGGACAAGTCATCTCCCACACAGTACGGCGTCTGCAGTCCTGAGACTACTACAGGTACACTGGAACTAAACACTTACACCTACAGACTGGGGGAGAAGGATTCTCACTGCTGGGACTTCACAGACTCGTAAGGGCAAAAAGGCTAGAGGAATCCCTGCAAAATGGACTAATTACAGACATGCACACGTGTGAGCTTGTATTTAGCTTCTTATAGACCGAGGTTATGTACAGAGGAGCCTACAGATGGGTATAGGCACATGGTGGTATACACACACATTTGTTTCCTTGCTCTGTCCGATCAGAGTACCTACAAGAAACAACATCCCATCTGATGGGGTGAACTGGCAAGGTGAGAAGTTAGCTGGGAGAACATGAGAATCATCACTCTAAGGAAGAAAGAATAAGGGAATAAAGACCTTGAGGTGGGGCTGGCTCCAGAGCACAGCAGCAATACGCTGCTCAAGATAAACTGGATCCCATGTGGTGACTACTGTTTGAATCCCCAGCCTGGTCAACCTGAAACAAGCCAGGCATATGTGCTGAGTGCTCAGCCTGTGAGGGGCTCTTCAGAGGACCAGAGGAAGGGGTCAGAGCATGACCAGACCCTGCGGAGGGTGCTCCTCTCTCTCATACACACATAGAAACATGACCTCTATCATGAATTAAGAAGAAAAGCATTTTAAACAGGACTTGACATGGCCAGATGCGTGATAGGAGAGGACAATCTTTACATCCTGTAGGACCCCTGAAGAAAAAAGTATTATCTTTTCTCTCCACCCATCGGAATATCCCATCTTTAAATAACATAGTTTGATCAGAATTTTAGGAAGACAGCTCACATATGGAAAGAGAAAAATTAGCCTAGAACGGAACAGTTCAACCTATAGCAAACTGAGCAGTTGCAGATGGCTAAGGGAAGTGAAGGCAGGGAAACCTAGACTCCAAATTCTAGCATACAAGGCCACAAAATAAGGAAGAGGTCAAGAAAAATTCCATCTCGTAGAAACACTATTAAAAATGTGTCTACTGGGGACCAGCAGGTGGCGTGGTGGTTAAGGCGCTGAACACTCCCACATGACCAACCAGGGTTCGAGTCCTGAATCTGGTGGCTTGCTTTCTCACTTCTTCTCTCTCTCTCACTCTCACCCTCTGTCTCTCTCTGGTCAGATTGAGGGGAAAAAAAAAAGATGAATGAATAAATAAAATAAATAATTTTTTTAAAAAAGTGTCTACTAAAACCATTATGAACAAAACAGCACCAACCCATTTACTTACAAAATATAAAATAAGAAATGACAGGTTATTCAGCTTTTGAAATGATAAATGAGAATAGAATAACTCACTTCTAATAATTCTGAGACAACAGGCAGAACTTCAGGGTTACAGATATCAATGGAGTCATCCCGATACGTCTTCTTTTTGTAACAGATATTACCCAAATGTAGTATTGCCGAGAGGAGAGAGAAAATCCTGAGAAATAAAACCACAGATTACAGCTTGTGCAGGTGCATTCTGAAAGCTCATTCCATTCCAAAATTCTAACCAAGGAAACTGTCCAGCACAAATATATTTAGTCTTCAGAAAAAAAGAAATACAAGAATAATAACTAAAATTAACAGTGTTACTGCACAAAATGCTTTACCTGATCTTACTTGCAGTATTATGCCACGGGACTTCTTGCTATGGCCTGCATTTGCTGCTGTGTTTTTAAAAAATGCATGTCTTGGGACCAGCAGTTAGTGTAATGGCTATGTTGCTGGACTCCCATGTAGTCGACCTTGGTTCAAGTCCCAGACCTGGTGGCTTAAACTCACGCCGGGCGCATGTGTGTGTGCATGCCCAAGATCCCGAGAGGAGAAAGGAGGAGAAGGGACTATGGCGTGGCCATCCCCCAGGGGGGTCATTTCTCGCTTCCTATCTCTCTATCTCTGTCTTTCTGGTGCGTGCACTTTTTGTGGTGTGGCACAACACTTCTAAAAAAAAAAACTCTCCAAAAAAAAAAAAAAAAAAAAAAGAAGAAGAAAATAAAATAAGAGTCAACCCAAACCAATAACGAAAAAGTCTGGCTAGTATGTAGCACACAGATGGACACTTCAGTCCATATGCCAACCAGTCAGGTGTTCCATGCAGCAAATGAGGAGTCCTGAAGGAGGAACGTAAGCAAGAGGGCGCGAGGAAGCAGACTTAGTACCTCGGTGAACTGCTGCTCCTGTCACCAAGTACATGCGTCTGCGTACGTCCTAGACGTATAACTTGGTTCTAACTATAACGTTCTCATAAAAGACTTTAGCAAGAACCCTGCTACTGAAGAACCGCACCAATGGTGTAAGCAAGCATAAGCAAACAGGAAACTAACAGTGCTGGTGCACTCCTGCTCTTACTACGGCCTGATCAATCGTGATAAAAAATTGACAATATAATCTGGCCTGACATTTTCATCAGTACTCAATCCCCCATCAAAACTAGTCACAGGGGGAACCAGCAGTTAGCGGAATGGCTATGTCGCTGGACTCCCACGTAGTCGACCGCGGTTCGTGTCCCGGACCCGGTGGCTTAAAACTCACGCCGGGCGCGTGTGCGTGCATGCCCAAGATCCCGAGAGGAGAATGGAGGGGAAGGGATTGCGGCGTGACCATCCCCCCTGGGGGGTGATTTCTCGCTTTCTGTCTCTATGTCTCTCTCTGTCTGGCGAGCGCACGCGCCCTACAGTGAAAATCTCTCCAAAAAAAAAAAAAAAACAAAACTAGTCACAAGCAACTATTTTGTTCTGATGAGAGTCAGGGCTGTTTCTTTCATTTTAAACAATTCATTTTTCAATTTGGATTTAATTCATTTCATCTGTACCTCAACCATTTTACTTTTCTAATTTGTTTATATTTGCGATGAACAAAATACACTTAATAAAAACAGTACAACAGTAAATATCCGGAAGAAAAACAGAAAATTATGTTTCACTGATAGGTACGCATGACTTAAGAGCAGAGATTTTTAAATATAGAAAACAAGAAGCTATGAAAACTATTTCAGCAGTTTCTAAGGTCCATACACAGGCTTCAGGGCTACCAGGGATTCCTGCAAACATAAGCAAATGATTTATGGATATACATTAACAAAATAAAAGAACACCAGTTTTTGTCCTTGACCGCGGTTCGAGTCCTGGACCCGGTGACTTAGAATTCACACCGGGCACGTGTGCATGCGTGCCCAAAATCCCGAGAGGAGAATGGAAGAGAAGGGATTGCGACCTGGACCTCTCCCATGGGGAGTAATTTCTCGCTTTCTGTCTCTCTGTCTGTCTCTGTCTCTCTGGCGAGCACATGTGCCCTGTAGCAAAAACCTCTCCAAAAATAAATTAATTAAAAAAAAAAAAGAATTTATAACACACAAAAAAAAGTAATTCAAAACAAACCACGCTTAAAATAGATTCAGCACTAGATTAGGAGTTATCAGCTATAAAACTGTCTAAAATGACCAAGGGAGAGAAACCTTTCAAAGACACACCACGACTTGTCCCCTCCTAGGGTATACGGACATAATAAACAGACTCACTGTCTTCGCGTCTTGGGAAGAAATCCTACCATTTCCATGGCAAGCTGCAAGCGCTCAAAGTCATGCCTCAAATCTTCTCCTTCCACAGAGAAGCAATCCTGCTTAGGTAAAATAAAGGGGGGAGACAACACAAGGTTACCTACTGAAAAACAATATGGACCATTCAGGACTATGGTCATTTCAGATCAGTACACGTATTTATAAATGTAAACCATAACTGGAGGAACATTTAGACATCTGCAAATTCGTTAACCTCTCACCTTACTACCGATAGGCAGACACCACACGTACCTACCAAAAAACCAAGAGGTTACATTGTTTTTGTTCCCTTTCACGATCACCAAAGAAAGGCTCTGGAAATCCATTTAAGATAAAGAACTACCAGCACTGGCCAGCAGGTGGCATGGAGGTCAAGGCAGCTGGATCCCACGTGGCCAACTATGGTGCGAGTCCTAACCCTGCCAGCTTGGTAACACACTGGCCATGTGTGCGTGCCCAAAATCTCAGGAGGAGGATGGTGGTGAAGGGGCTGCTGCGTGACCACCTCCCGTGGGAGGTAATTTCTCATCTTCTTTCCCTGTCTCGGACCAGCGAGTGCAAAAAATAACAGCTAGAAGCACTTACAGAGTGTACTGATATCAAACGCGATTTTGAGTGCTTCTGAAGAGGTCCGGAGATCCAAAGCATTTAAGAGAGCTCAATTCCATAAGCAAATGTTATTTATGCAACAAGCATTTAACAAGATTTACCAAGGTCCTGAACCGGATTGTGGTAACCCAACAACAACTTTTAGAAGAGGCTGAATTTTGGAGCCAGCAGGTGGCATAGTGGTTAAGGTGTTGGAGCCCCACAAGGCCAAACGGCTCGAGTCCTGGACCCGGCCACTAGAAACTCACACCAGGCACATGTATGTGTGTGCCCAAAATCCTGAGAGGAGAATGAAAGAGAAGGGATTGCCGCATGGCCATCTCCGCTGATTCCCTCTCTGTGTCTCTGCTAAGTGCATGCACCCCACAGAAAAAAATCTCTTAAAAAGAAAAAAAAAAATAGGATGGGCTTTAGTTGCCAAGTGCGGCCAGTATCGCTTCCTGTATAAAAGCCGGTGAGACCAATCCCAACCAGGGGTTTCTCTATGCATCAAATATAACATGGATGGTTAGGTGGGTAAAGTATGCAGTGTACAGAGATCTCACAGTGGGAACCAGGGGTTTCTCTATGCATCAAATATAGCATGGATGGTTAGGTGGGTAAAGTATGCAGTGTACCCAGATCTCACAGTCGGGAGCAAGGGTGTCTCTCTGCATCAAATATAGCATGGATGGTTAGGTGGATAAAGTATGCAGTGTACAGAGATCTCACAGTGGGCTGGCACAGGGTGAGGAGTAAAGTCAGAGAGACCCTGTTTAAGGGTGTGACCATGAACTTGCAAACTCACAGAGGGGCAGGATCGTAGGAACTTCTGCGCTGTGGAAATACTTAGCACAGAAAATGGAAGCAATTACGGTTTCAAGGGTCTGGTCCAAGTGGCATCGAGACCCCTGAAAGCACTGCAGCAGGGCTACCTGACAGGAAAACGGGCTGCCAGGTGTGGCCGGGTACTGCCAAGGCCAAGGCTTTGTCTCCACAGGACAGGACAGTTCAAATTCTGAGACCGTCACTCTTACGGCAATCGTCCTTAAAACCCCACCTGACAGATGGACTCTAAAATTCAAGGGCTGGTTCAGATAAAGGAAAGAACTAGGCAAGACTGACGTTTTCCACAGAAGACAGAATTCCACGGGACATGAGCTAAGACATTATAAGTGTTTAGTTCAACCTCAGCATTTTATAATTGAAGAAACAAAGGCCAAAAGACGTTAACAAAATGAAAACAAGGTATCTGAATAGATGACTGCCCTATAAAGAGGGGACATTAGCATTTAATCGTCTACTCGGCGGCACTCGATATGAATAACTGCACAAAATCTCCGAAACACCAAGACGTGTGCATATACACATGCTTACGGTGCACAGGTGATTCAGAGGTGAAGTCATTTGTCCAAGGTCAAAAACCTGGAAAATAACAGGTCAGGCCAAAGCAAAACACGGACAGCTCGAAATCCTCTGCTCTCTGTGGCAGGGCAGCGCTGCGGCTTGAGTTTACTTCTCAGAGCCACGCCTCACAGCAATTAGGTGGCCATGGAGGGGACAACGAGTCTCTTGTAAGAAGCAGTTTTCCGCTGTAGGTGCCCTTGGGACACAGCTCACAGTACAGCTACACAGTGGCAGAGCGGCCATTAACAGCCTCTATGTTTAATGACAGCCACGCCAGTTCTAACCACTCCCAGGGAAATAGCCTGGTTTGTCCCCCACAACCTATGAGGATGAGCTAAGAACGAAGAACCAAAAGAGCCACCTCAGGCTGACTGCTGCTTTCATTAATTCACTTGGGAAAAAATCAGATATTAATCAGAGCCCAAACTGTAACAAATGTGAAAATACAGAAGCAGAAGGATCCCGACGACAGCAATGCGAGTTAAATACCCCTGACCCAGAACGCTCGGGACCTGAAGTGTTTGTTTCTGATTCGGGCCTTTTGAGGATCTGAAATACTTGCACACACATAATGAGATATCTTTGGGAAGGGACTCGAGTCTAACCATGAAACTCACTTATGTTTCATATACATCGTACACACACAGCCTGAAGGTAATTTTATCTTTTGTCTTTGGTGGTAGCACATGTGGCGGTACTGATGAGGGAGGGGAGAAGGAAAGAGAAGCTCCCGCACGGGGTCTCACCCGCTGTGACCCCTTCCCCAGCCCTCTAGGCCGCCACATTGCCGGTGCCAGTGCCCGTGCCCCGAGCGCTCTCAGGCCAAGCGGGGATCTGAGTCCAGTCGGCTGTGTGACATCCTCACACTCGTGCCACCACGCACCGACTGCGCAACGGTGCTGCACTGCGCCACGGAGGCTGCCATCAGTCACCTCAGCTCAGGAGTGGCATTTTCCAGGAGTGGCGTGGTGGCACTCAAAAAGCTTAGAGTTTGGAGCATTTCAAATTTCAGGGATGCTCAACTGTATTGAGAGAAGATTATGACAGCAAAGTCTGTCTGAAGGGAAAAGATGGGTGACGATGGCTTCCACGGAGCAGCGACGGTGCAGCAGGTTACTGTGCGCTTACTACTGGGCTCTCTACCCAGTGCTTTATGGGCACTGTCTAATTGAACACCACAAAACCTAGAGACCAGTAATGCGCCCTTACATAGATTATGGAACAAAAGAATTAAGGGTCCCGCTGAGGGGCTCAAAACTAGCTAGCAGACGAGCCGTTACTGGAGTCGGGGCAAGGGGCCTCAGAGGCCAAATTCTTGAGCGGCAGCCTGGGCTCACACGGCCGCGGTGAGCTCCAGACAGTGCAGTCACCGACTTGCAGTAGAGCTCGCGGCTCCCTACCGCCTTGAAGCCGGGACGGTCCCTCGGCACAGGAGACGAAAGTGAGGAAGGCAGCTTCTCAGGAGGGGCCAAACAACTTAGAGTGCTTACATTAAAATTTACCAGAATCTGTAACTTTACACGTCTAATAATTATTCCCCAAATGTTCAACATGGAACCAAAAATAACTGGATTATGAAATGATCATTTAAAAATTTTTAAATTTTCATTTTATTTATTCATTCATTTATTTTTAACTTGACCAGAGAGAGATAACAGAGAGGGAAAGA
>NW_006204543.1:2621958-2630229 GCF_000334495.1 Tupaia belangeri chinensis
GGACGCAAAGCCACCAGGTCCAGGACTCAAACCATGGTTGACCATGTGGGAGTGTCCAGTGCCTTAACCACCATGCCACCTGCTGGCCCCGAAATGGTAATTAAAATTTATCTGAAGGAAATATTAACATCTGTATGTACAGACACTTTGCAAGCCTGAAATAAGATAGTTTTGTAATTAGTGGAGTTTATAATCGCATGCAGTAAAAATTAAAGTCATGCTCTTTAAACAAGGACTAAATATTACATTTCTAGGAAAGAATATTTTAAAAATTAACTCACTAGCAAATTAACAGATAAAGGTGGATAGCAGAGGGGGTGTGTGTGCGTGTGTGTTTAGACTTTTACAGCTGACCTAATGGAACAGTGAAACAGATTTTTGGAGCTGTTTTTATGGTTCTAAACTTGTCCTTATAAAATATAACAATACAGCTAAATTTATCTACTCATCTTATATAACATACATGTTCTTAAATCACTCAATGTAAAACATAAAATGCCCTTATTTATAAGAATTTCAATACCCAATTATTAGGAATTTTTATTAAGGCATTAATAATCATTCTTGCAATTGGGGAAAAAAGTAAAGAAAAAATAACACACATTCTTTCTGTGAAAAGATTTTTGGGCCAGCTGATGGTGACACCGATGAAGCAGCAGGATCCCACAGAGCAGACCAAACAGTTTCAGTCCTAGACCCAGTGGCTTAAAAATGGTGGGCACTTGCATGTGACCAAAATCCAAAATAAGAATGAAGGAGAGACTGTGGTATGGCCATCCCCCAAGGGACTGCTTTCTCATTTTCTTTCTTTCTCTCTCCTTCTCTGTCTCTTTTTGGCAAGTGCACATGCACTATAGCAAATTAAAAATTAAAATTAAAAAAGACTGTTGACACATAAAACAGAAGAAATGTAATTCTTTTAAATAAATAATTATTACTTATAATATGTGAATAGAAAAACTAATGAAAACAACAGGGACCAGCAGATGGGATAGCAGTTATGCTGCTAGAACCCCACATAGTTGACTGCGGTTCGAGTCCCAGACCCAGCAGCTTAAACTTACGCCAGATGCATTTGCATGCATGCCCAAGATCCCAAGAGAATGGAGAAGAAGGGACTACAGTGTGGTCATCCCCCCATGGGGGGTGATTTCTCACTTTCTGTCTCTCTGTCTCTGTCTCTCTGTTGAGCCACACATACCCTGTAACAAAAAATCTCTCCAAAAAAGGAGAAATTAACGAAAAAAACAAACTCAAAGAAAAAATTAGTTCATATATGGGACCAGCAGGTGATGTAGTGATTAAGGTGCTGGACTCTCACATGGCCAGTGACGGTTAGAATCCTAGACCTGGTGGCCTGAAAATTATGCTGGGAATGTATGTGCATGCCCAAAAATTCCAGGAGAAGGATAGAGAAGGGACTGCAGTGTGGTCATTCCCTCTGGGGGGTGCCGTCTCACTTTCCCTCTCTCTAGCAAAAATCTAAAAAACAAAACAAAACAAAAAGAAACTAGTTCATGTAGTTCATGTGGTTCACCACATCAATGCTGAAAGATCAAAAAAGTAATCATTTTATTTTTGTCAAAACATATTAGGGTCAGCAGGTGGAGTGCTGGTTAAGGTGCTTGACTCCTCCATGGCTGACTGTGGTTCGAGTCCTAGACCTGGCAGCTCGCTTTCTCTCTCTCTCATGTGCACGCATGTGTCCTATACCAAATTAAAAATAATGAAAATGAGATTATTTATTTAAGGAAATAGAGATATTAAATGTGGTTGACTATCAGCAATAAGAAAAAATCTGAGTAAACGGACTGACTTTTAATCAGCAAACCATAGACACACAAATTAGTCATGCAAAGAAATTAAACATGGATTCATCTTCTTTCCTAGGGCCCTTTGTGTTCAGCTGACTTGCATTCTCAGTTGTGAGATGGATGGAAATGAGAAACGCCAACGTCCCCTCACAGAAACACAGGACATTCAGGCACTGGTACTGACCGGCTCAGAGTCATAGCAATAATCATCCCAGCTCTGTCTGAGGGGTTTCTTTGTTATCTGAAAGTGAGAGATGAGTTAGGAAGAAGTAAGGTTACCGCAGTTCTCTCCGGGACAGCGTGCAGCAGCACTCTGCCATCCGGGGGTGCAGCAGCATGAACGACACACGCGATCGCCATTTAGACGGGGCCGTCACGTGCTACGCTGCCCACCCGACACATGCCGCTCACATCCACTCATTTGTAGTAACTGCTGAGTCCCACACCCTGTGCATGCTGACATGACTAGGATACGTTACAGCCAACTACAGAACAATCCTGAAGGACAGCACAGCTCACTCGAAAGCTAACAACTATCAGCTCGGGTACAAGCAATTGCTCCTTTGTTAAAAAGGAAATACAGCAGATGGTGTGGCAGTTATATCACTGGACTCCCACAAGGCCGACTGTGGTTCAAATCCTGGACCTGGTGGTTTGAAAGTCACGCCATGTGTGTCTGTGCATGCCCAAGATCTCAGGAGGAAAATGGAAGAGAAGGGGTTGCGGGATGGCCATCCATCTTGGGGGGGTGGTGATTTCTCACTTTTTCCTCTCACTGTCTGCCTATCTGTCTCTGGTGAGCTCACGTGCCCCAAGGTAAAAACCTCTAAAAATAATAATAATAATGCTATTTATAAAAATGTCCACTAACTTATCAGAAAATAATTTTTAATAACCTCATCACTTTCTTAACCTTAAATACAGACTATGGTCTCTGAGCCATCATCAAAGTGTCAATGTGCTTACAAAATCTTCATAGCAATTTTTTTAATTGCCATGAAGGATCTCTTTCCTGTGGAATTTAAATGTTGCCTCAAACAATTGAAAGCATACAGAGACGATCTATTATTTAAACTATCTGCTCTTATTCAATTACCATTGGCTTTAATTTTTTTTTTCTTAATGTGAAGAATAAGAAAATTAGAGAAACCAGAGCCAGAAAATGGCATGAAAGTTAAGGTGCCTGAATCCAACTTGGTTAACTATGTGATTCAAATCCAGGGCCTATCAGGGACCAGCAGTTAGCGTAATGGCTATGTCGCTGGACTCCCACGTAGTCGACCGCGGTTCGAGTCCCGGACCCGGTGGCTTAAACTCACGCCGGGCGCGTGTGCGTGCGTGCCCAAGATCCCGAGAGGAGAATGGAGGAGAAGGGATTGCGGCGTGGCCATCCCCCCTGGGGGGTGATTTCCTGCTTTCTGTCTCTCTGTCTCTCTCTCTGTCTGTCTGGCGAGCGCACGCGCCCTATAGCAAAAACCTCTCAAAAAAAAAAAAAAAAGGTCCAGGGCCTATCAGCTTGAAAAATATTCCGGGCATGTGTGCATTCACGCCCAAAATCCTAAGAGGAGAATGAAGGAGAAGGGAATGCATTATGGTCAACGGCCTGGGGGGTGATTTCTCACTTTTTCTCTCTCTGTCTTTATCAGGCGAGCACACATGCCCTATAGCAAAAACTGAAAAAGAAAATAAAGAGACAAATGTAGTAAACAGCAGTGAGAATTAACTCCTTATCATGGAAGGTTAAGGGGTTAAGGGTGAATTTTAAGGAGAGATCTGAATTCCCTAAGCCGTTTGCCTTTGATAAATTCGCACTTCATAAATGTTTAAGAGGACTATTCATTATGTTATAAAAATAGCCATACTTTAAGTCAGTATAATATCATGCAAAGAGGTAAGTGTATTAGACTTGAAAACATGCAAATAAGGTTTCAAGTAATCCTCTGCACAGGACAAGCACCGGTCATTAGTAACATTTAACATCCTGGGGTCTGCAAAAGGTAAATCACACTGGAAAAAGTAAGCCATTTTCTCAAATAGAAGTACCCATAAACAGCTTACTGTTACTTTCTTAGGAGTCTCACAGAGGACCAGCAGATGGCGTAATGGTTATGTCGCTGGACTACCATGTAGCTGACCATGGTCCAAGTCCCAAACCCAGTGGCTTAAAACTCAATGCCAGGTGTGTGCGTGCCCAAAATCCCAAGAGGAGAATGAAGGAGAAGGAACTGTGGTGTGGCCATCCCCTTCCCCAAGGCGGTGATTTCTCACCTTCTGTCTCTCTCTGTCTCTTTGGCAAGCACACGTGCCCTACAGCAAAATATCTCTCTTTAAAAAAATGTCTCTCACACACATACAAAAGCACATATACAATTAACCTTTTAACACTTGAAAGTAATCATTTTTAAATCTGAGAACCATAGCATATAAAGTTTTAGACTACATGTATGAAAACAAACTCATTAATATCCATTATCAGTCTGGAAAAGAAAGTACTAGGAATAAAAAGTTCTCTCAACAGCTAAAATTGAATCATGCCCTACCTTTCAAAATACTCTCCTGAACTCTCACCTGATTGAGGTAATGATACTCCTCTGGCTGCTTAAGGTGGAAGGCTAACCTCTCTTCTTCGCTTGCTCCTGCCAGGAGGTAGTAGAATACATGGTAGTTCCTGTCAGAGACCAAAGTATAGCTTTATAATGAGCACGATTCATGGATATTATTTTAAAAAGCAAACATTAGTTAGTAAATTTACCTGCTATTTCTTCACTTTTCCAATACAAATGTTTAGATAAGCTCAATACTTAAGCACTCCTACAGAGCAGGATACTTTGGATGTGAAATACAAAAAGGGATGAAGGCAGTGACATTCTCTCCTCCATAAATCCAACGAGAAAGCTGAAAAATCTATCAGCATGAACCTTCCCAAAATTCTAGAAAGCAACCAAAGCTTGAGTGTTCACTCGAGAAAAGCAGCTCTGTACATTTTATGCTGCCCTACCCCAACCCCTGCTCATCACACCAACTCAGCAGTAACCTTCGAAATCAACAGACATGGGCTGGCTTCCACGGTGCGAGAGTCAGGGATAGGAGGCTCCCACACGGCCTGCCAGGGTTCAAGAACTGGCCCCAAGGGCTCGAAACACATCCTGCATATGCACGTACTCAGGATCCTCTCAGGATGGAGAATTGGAGGAAAGGGACTGTGGCAGGACCAGGGACTGTTGGGGCAGAGTCTCCTCTCCCCACCTTGTGTTATGTGATCCCTACATGACCGACCTTGGTTCAAGTCCCAGACCAGGTGGCTTGAAACTCACGGCAGGTGCATGTGCATGTAGACCCAAGATCTTGGGAGGAGAATGGAGGAGAAGGGATTGTGGTGTCGCCATCCCCCCAGGGGTGATTTCTCACTTTCCCTCTCACTGTTTCTGTCTCATTCTCTCTTGAGCAAAATGTGCACGCTGTAAGACAAAAACCTCTTAGAAGTGTCCAATCTAAGCTAAACGATGAGACATTCTAATAACCACACTTGAAAAAAAACATGCAGGGCAGGCCCCAGGTGCAGTGGTTCTGAATTCCAGCACTGAGGCTTGAAAACCACGCTCGATGTGTGTATATACGCACACGAGCTTGGCAGGATGGAAAGATGGAGGAAAAGGGACAGCGACTCCTTCGGAGACGTCTTCTCTCTCTGTCTCTCACTTTCTCAAACACATGAAAAAACAAAAATGGATAGCGTCTCAAAATCGGTGGAACATCATTAAAAAGAGCAATATTTGCATAATGAAGGTCTAATAAGGAAAGAAATGGGAAGTTTTTTTTAAAAAAATTGCCAAAAACTATCCAAATTTGACAGAAAACATAAACCTATACATCCGAGAAACTCAAGGAACTTAGAATAGGATTATCTCAAAGAGATCCACACCCAGCCAAACCTGTACTGAGGGACAAAGATGAAAAGAGCATTTTAGAAGGATGAACAGAGATGCATCACCAAAGGATCCCAGTAGGAGAGCAGCGGGGATCCTTCATTAGCAACCACGGCAGGGGATCACACATTAAAGCGTTCCAAGGAAAAACTATTGCCAAATTTTAAATCCAGCATAACTCCCCTCCAGCAACATAGGGTAGTTCGAGAAGTCCCAGAGACTCCTAGTTAGCCCTACGGGGGCCCTGCACGAAATCCCAGGAGTTTTTCTGGTGAAATGAAAGGACATTAGACAATAAACAGCACCGGTAAAAGTAACTGCATAGGTAAATGTAAAACATTATGACTCTGTTTTCTCTCTGTAACCCTTTTTGCTTCCCATTTGAAAAGCTGCACAATGCACTCACCACAGTCTCGGCTGAGAGAACGCTCTCACGTGACAAGGCCAGCATGAAGCACCACTGCACAGCGTGTTGGACAGGCCAGCATGAAGCACCAGTGCACAGCGTGTTGGAAGAAGTCCAGCATGAAGCACCAGTGCACAGCGTGTTGGACAAGGCCAGCATGAAGCACCAGTGCACAGCGTGCTAGACAAGGCCAGCATGAAGCGCCAGTGCACAGCATGCTGGACAAGGCCAGCATGAAGCACCAGTGCACAGCGTGTTGGAACAAGGCCAGCATGAAGCACCAGTGCACAGCGTGTTGAAAAGGGCCAGCATGAAGCGCCAGTGCACAGCGTGTTGGAACAAGGCCAGCATGAAGCGCCAGTGCACAGTGTGTTGGACAGGGCCAGCATGAAGCACCAGTGCACAGTGTGTTGGACAGGCCAGCATGAAGCGCCAGTGCACAGTGTGTTGGACAGGGCCAGCATGAAGCACCAGTGCACAGTGTGTTGGACAGGGCCAGCATGAAGCACCAGTGCACAGTGTGTTGGACAGGGCCAGCATGAAGCGCCAGTGCACAGCGTGTTGGACAGGCCAGCATGAAGCACCAGTGCACAGCGTGTTGAGCAAGGCCAGCATGAAGCGCCAGTGCACAGCGTGTTGGACAGGCCCAAGTGTCTACCAGACCACCCTGCCACCAACTAGGGTGCCAACTGGTGAGCACACACGCCCCATGACACAAGAGGAGGAGGGGACTAGGAAGACATGTACCGCCTAGACTGAACACGCCACGCGACACCAGGAAGACGGGCATTCTCTCACGTCACGGAAACATTCGACAGGACACGTCACATATTAGACAAAGCAAATCTCAAGAAATTGTTCGGGGGGGTAGTAAACTTTTGCTATTGGGCTCATGTGCTCACTGGAAAGACAGAGAGAAACAGAAATCACCCCCGCCACCTGAGGAGGATGGCTGTGCCTCAATCCCTTCTCCTCCGGTCTCCTCTCAGGATTGTGGGCACATACCCACACGTGCCTGGCTCGGCTATGTGGGAGTCCAGCGCCTTAACCACTATGCCACCTGCTAGCCCCAATAAATATAAGGGGGCTGAAATAATATAACTACTCTAACCATTTTGCAATGAAATTAAACATCAGTTTACGGAAGCCCAGCCTCACAGCCTGAGGTTAGGGAGCTGGATACCACACAGCTGTTCAAGTGCCAGCCCCAGCAGCATGGAAAACTATGCCAGGTCAAGTGCATGCGCGCTCTCTCTCTCACATTCTGTCCCTCTCTGGTCAAATTAAAAATAAATAAATAAACTTAAATAAAATAATTCTTTCAAAAAAAAAAAATACGTGCTACTGGGACGAGCTGGTGGCATGGAGGTTAAGGCACTGGACTCCAACATGGCCAACCATGGTTTGAATCCCAGACCTGGTAATTTGCTTTCTCATTTTCCCTCTTTGTCTTTCACTCTCTGGTCAAAAATTTAAAATAATAGTAAGAAGAATGATAAATAAAATATGTTTTTGGAGAGGTTTTTGCTATAGGGCATGTGCGCTTGCCAGAAAGACAGAGACAGAGAGACAGAAAGCAAGAAATCACCCCCCAGGGGGATGGCCACTCTGCCCTCTTCTCCTTCATTCTTCTCTCAGGATCTTGGGCACGCACGCACACGCGCCTAGCGTGAGTTTAAGCCACCAGGTCCAGGACTCAAACCACGGTCGAGTCTAGTGACATACATGGGAGTCTAGTGACATAGCCGTTACACCAACTGCTAGTCCCAAATAATTTTTTAAAAATAAAGAAAAGAAAAGGCTACTAATAGACTTCTAATAGCAGTGCCTGATAAAGCCGGTAAGTCTTTACTAAGCTCTTCCTGAAACTCTCTTCCCTGTTTAAAAGCACCTGTACTTTAGATCTCTTACTTCTATAGCCACACAAAGCTCAAGTTCTAGTCCTTGTCTTGCCAGTAACTCATTACAATAATGTCAGCTATTGACTCCTGAGCTTTTATTATATTAGGCACTAATACGTTCTAAGTATAATTTTATTATATTAAGCACTGTATAAATGTTTTTCTTCTTAATCCACAAACAACTCGAGGAT
Source organism: Tupaia belangeri chinensis (assembly GCF_000334495.1). Taxonomy (NCBI): domain Eukaryota; kingdom Metazoa; phylum Chordata; class Mammalia; order Scandentia; family Tupaiidae; genus Tupaia; species Tupaia belangeri. Next base: position 2,630,197 of record NW_006204543.1, read on the forward strand.
AATTTTCCACCCAGAAAATGGAAATAATTACCT
>NW_006204543.1:2630458-2646428 GCF_000334495.1 Tupaia belangeri chinensis
AGGGAAAGAAGTGAAGATGCCTAAAGCACACCCAAGAACTGAATGCAGGACCGTGAGACTTGACTCCTGGCTCTTCACACTGCCCCACTGGAATATGAAGCAAGTCAGGCACCTCTCGAATCTGCAGCTTCTTTATCTAAGGGTACCCCTCATGTATCTAAAATTGCATACCTCAAATACTAGAAAGGCAATAAGAGCTTTACTGAAAACTTTACTCAAATTAGAAAACAAGCACTAAGAAATTAAAGATCAAAAGGCACAACACTGAGCAAAAGGAGTGAGAAATCACCAGAGATGCCGTGTCCTTATTCTGACAGTCGGTAGAGGGCAACAGTTCTGTACACCCAACACACACCGCCCCCTAGCGGCCTTGAAAAACCGCAGCGCTCCCACCATGACAGAAACCAACTACATGAAGCTATGCGGATGTAAGTCAAGTCAAGGGACATAACATACAAAGTCCTGAAAGTCAATCTGCGTGACACAAATGTCCACTTGACCCAACTGCACAAATAAAAACACGTACCGTTCATTATGCTCCTGATAAACAAGTCTGGACTTCTCCAGTAGGTATTTTTCAACATAGGCACTAGAAGAAAAATAAAATTGGTTGACAAAAATAATAAATTGAATAGAAGGTAGACAAATACATAAATATACAGGGCCAGCAGGTGGTGTGGTGAGTAAGAGCGCGGACTCCCACATGGCCAGCCACGGTTTGAGTCCTGGACCTCGTAGCTTGCTTTCTTGCTTTCCCTTTCTCTCTCTCTCTGTGTGTCTCTGTCTGAGTCAAATTAAAAAATAGTAAGAAGAAATGGAATTAAATAAATAAAGAATTGTTTATATACACACACACACACACACACACACACTTTCAAATATACTTTCATACCACTTTATTCCAAAGTGGAACAAAAGTATAAAAGGTACTATGTAGATCATGCCGCAGTAGTTACCACTGTAACTTTGTTATAAATGCTGTTGTTGTTATCATGTTAAATTCACAAAAATCATAGTCTTATTTTTTTCTTTCAATAAGAAACATTTCTACAGTCTTTCCAGGCTCATACACCCTGACACATTCTTCCAGACATTTTATTTTGGCCAGAATATTAAATAAGGCTCGGAGATATACTTAATTTCTTTATCTATTCATGCTATTTTCCACAGCCTGAAATAAATGTATAACTTACTGTTTTATTCAACAAGCATTCACTTAGTGAGCACTGCACTAAGCATGAGGGACATGGCATAAAGTGGCACACTACCTGTTCCCAAGGGGGTTACCGGGAACAGGCAAACTAGCAACCAGCACACTGAGCTGAGGAGTCTGCTATGGAGCAATGAGTGGCATTATGCATGTGGTGAGACGCGGGGGACTCAACTGAAGGAAAAAGCGTGGAAAAGGAAGCACTCCTGTGATGGTGAGTTCAGAGCACACGGTAGGCACTCAGTCAGCTATCTGGTGAGCAAGGGCTGCACAAATGGGCCTCAGATCAGGATTACACAGAAGGCAGTGAGGAGGCCTGCCTTGACACGAAGGCCTCAGGGAAGGCAGTCGTGCACACTGGCATCGGGGACGGCGGGGTGTGGCGACAGTGAGGCAGGCAAGTGGCTAGATCGAGGAGCGCTCACAGACCTGTAAGCATGGCCTGCACCCTGAGTGCTGCGGAGCTCGAGTGGAAGTTGTACTTCTGCGATTTCGTTCTCTTTATCCAGATTGCACCCTCAGGTTTTCAGCCCAACATCACCTCTTTCCCAGCAGGTGCAATCAGCTAAGGTGCCATTGCAAAGAGGGTTGTATAACTGGGCTGGCCCTGTAGCCTAATGGTTAAGGAGCCATATCCCACACGGCCAACTGTGGTCTGAATCCCAGGCCCAATGGCTGCAGAAGCACACTGCTGTGTTTGCGTGCCGAGTCCCAACATGACGGAGGAATGTTAGAGCAGGAACCGCAGCGCGACCATGCTCCACTAGGGGTGCTTTCTCCCTCCCTCTCCCTGGAAAGCACACATGCCCTGTGACGATGAATGAGTGAATAAACGAACAGATACAGCTTTAGACTACACTGAATACAAACTACTCAGTACAAACCTCCTCAAGGTGAAAAACTGACTCCGGAACGGTCCCAGCCCAGCCCCCGCCCATCGCCCATCGCCCATCGCCCATCGCCCATCGCATCCTTCAGTGGCTGCAGGCACCACCATCCCGCAAGGCACTCCTCACCACTGCTGGCCCCGCTTCCACTGGTGCTGCTCTCCTCTAGTCCCAGGCTCTGTAGATTTCATCTCTTCATCAAAATGCAAATTTTATACCTTCATTAACATGAAACTCAATTGTGCCTTCTTTGCAAATCCATTGCCACTACCACCACGAGTTAAAATTCACACTTCTCTGAATTACCATTTCCACTTTCCGTCCTCAAGTGCTGAAATGAACAGGCTTTCCTCTGTCTAAGCGAGGGAGGGAACCAGCGTGAACTGCCGCGCCCCACTCTCACAGCCAGCCTGCAGGCCGGTAGTGCCGCCCTTGTCTGGGTCCACCAGCCGACTAACTCGCAGACCTCTCTGCCCACCCCCATCCAGGGCCTGTACAGGGCTGTTTTCACCCAATAAAATGACATAACCCTTTCAGTCTCCTGTTTTCGCTCGTTCCACACACTGAAGCATACAGAGATAGAGGGATATTAAGCCTGTCTGGGATTTTTTTTTAAAATCCATCTGCACAGAAAAAGTAAAAAGGGACAGATAAAGCAAATGTGGCAAAATCTGGTCATTGTTGAATCTGAATGGGAGCTCCTTCAACTATTTACTCTTTACTTTTGTGTATATTTGACATTTTTTTTGGAGACTTTTTTTTTTTTTTTTGCTATAGGGCACCTGCACTAGGAGAGCAAGACAGAGACATAGAGACAGAAAGCGAGAAATCGCCCCAAAGGGGGGCATGGCCACGCCGCAATCCTTTCTCTTCCATTCTCCTTTCGGGATCTTGGGCACGCACGCACACGCGCCGGATGTTGCGTTTAATCCACCAGGCCCGGGACTCAAACCTCAGTCAACTACATATGGGAATCCAGCAACATAGTCATGATACCAACTGCTGGTCCCATATTTGACATTTTTTTAAAGAGGTTTTTGCTATAGGGCACGTGCAGTCACCAGAAAGACAGAGGGAGACAGAGAGACAGAAAGTAAAAAATCACCCCCGAGGGCAGATGGCCATGCGGCAATCCCTTTTCCGTTCTCCTCTCAGGATCTTGGGCACGCACGCACACGCATCCAGTGTGAATTTAAGCCACCAGGTCTGGAATCTGAACTGCAGTCGACTACGTAGGAACCCAGCGACACAGCCATTACACCATCTGCTGGTCCCACATAATTTTTTATTTTAAATCAGTTTCTTTTTTTTTTTTCAAGAGAAATTTTTGCTATAGGGTGTGTATGCTTGCCAGAGACACAGCAAGCAAAAAATCACCCCCCAGGAGGGATGGCCAGGCCACAATCCCTTCTCCTCCATTCTCCTCTCAGGATCTTGGGCACGCATGCACACATGCCCAGCTTGAAGTTCAAGGCACCAGTTCCAGGACTCGAACTATGGTCAGCCACATGGGAATCTAGCAATGTAACCATTACACCATTGCTGGTCCCTAAAAAATCAGTTTCCAAGTGTCAAGAGGATAATTACAAACACTGGGGTTTAATCACAATTTGACACCAAATAACCACCATGCCATCTATGCTCTGTAGCCACTGAATTTACATACTCTAGTACACCAAGATTTTGTCATAATTCCACTCATTGGCTAATGTTAATTCCTTTCCTTTTTTTTTTTGAGAAGTTTTTGGTATAGGGTGCGTGCGCTCACCAGAAAGACAGAGAGAGACAGAGAGACAGAAAGCAAGAAATCACCACCCGGGAGGATGGCCACACCGCAATCTCTTCTCCTCCATTCTCCTCTCGGGATCTTGGGCACGCACGCACACACATCCAGCATGAGTTTAAGCCACAGGGTCCGGGACTCGAACCGTGATCGACTACATGGGAGTTCAGCGACATAGCCATTATGCTAACTGCTGGTCCCTTTAATTCCTTTCTTAATAATGTGACTTCCCACCTCTTCTTGAAAAATTTTCAATACCTGACAGAAAACAATCACCTTTTTTCCTTAAGCCTTCCAGATGCATACTTCAATCACTGCATTTCTCATTTCATGTAATCATCATATATAAATATCTATCTTTGCAGAGAGACTATGAGAACATGTCAATATCCTTTTATATCATAAACACTCAGCCTAATGTCTAGGACACAAAATGAACTCTTTAAATGTTTGCTTAACGAATGGTAAAATGAAAGAGTTAAAGATGCTCATATATTATATATTTGCTGACTCACTACTTAAGAGCACTGTTCATCACTGACGTAAGAAAATGTTGAACCTTGGGACTAGCAGTTGGCTAATGGCTACATCGCTGGACTCCCATGTAGTCAACAGCAGTTCAAGCCTCAGACCCGGTGGCTTAAACTCACACAGGGCACGCGCACACACGCATGCGCGCGCCCAAGATCCCGAGAGGAAAATGGAGGAGAAGAGATTGCGGCGTGGCCATCCTCCCGGGGGGTGATTTCTTGCTTTTCGTCTGTCTGCCTCTGGCAAGCGCACACGTCCTATAGCAAAAACCTCTCCAAAAAAAAAAAAAAGAGGAAAAAGTGAAACTATCTCTTTTGATATGATAATATACCTAGAAGTAAGAAAAACAATAAAATAATCCAGTAAGGCAAGATATTAAATTGGCATAAAATCAACAGCCTTCATATATACAACCCATAATTATATGATATAATGCAAGACAAAAATCACATAATAAAATAAAATACACTGGAATGAACTGTGAACTCAATGAGAAATACAAAAAAAAAAAGAAAACATCTAAAATACTCTGAAAAAGCACAAAGATATCAACTCTCCCCAAATTAATCTACAAATTTAACAATCCAATAAAACCAAGTCATGGAAGATATTAAAAAAACTTTTTCTTTTGAGAGAGATATTTTTGGTATATGATGTATGTGTTCTCCAGAGAGACAGAAAGCAAGAAATCACCCCCCAAGGGGGAATGGTCACACCACAATCACTTCTCCTGTCTCTTCTCAGGATTTTGGGCACACACACACATGTACCCAGTGTGCGTTTTAAGCTGCTGGGTTGGGACTGGAACCACAGTCAACTACATGGGAGTCCAGCAACTTAACCATTACACCGTCTGCTGATCCCAGTATGAAGAAATCTTAAATACATATTAATTGCTAAATTAATGAATTAGGTCTAAAAAGGCTAGAATCTGTATGATTCCAACTACCTGACATTCTGGAAAAGGCAAAAAGATACAGTCAAAAGATCAGTAGCTGCAAAGGACTAGCAGGAAGGAGGTGACAGGCAGAGCACAGAGGATTGCTCCAGCAGCGTGCTATCCAGTTGATAGTGTGATGGTGAGTATCTGTCTACACATTTACCAAAACTCACAGACTGGAGACAGCAGGGGCACATGGATTAAGGCACTGGACTCTCATTGGGTGACTGCAGATTCAAGTTCCAAACCCGGCAGCTTGAAAATCATGCCAGATATGTGTGCACACGTGCCCAAAATCCGGAGAGAAATCCAGAGGAGAAGGGACTGCACCATAGCTCTCCCCTACACAGGAGTGATTTCTCACTTTCTCTCTCTCACGCACACACATGGGCCCTATGGCAAAATCGTAAGGAAAAAACCGACAGACTGTACAACACAGTGAACTGTAATGCAGATGATGGACGTCAGTAAGAACACGTCAACACCGGCTCATCAACTGCAGGTGGGCCACGGGAACGCAAGGTGTTTAAACAGAAGAAAAAAGGGGGGACTTGAAGAGGTATGCAGAAACACTAGATACCTTCCACTGATTTTGGTCTAAAAACTGTTCTAAAAACACAATCTATTCATTTTCTTAATACTATAAAGTATGTGGCTGGCACAACTGGATGTCTCTAACGATAGACTTTATAATAAATATTATTGTACCAAATTAAACTTTATTGAGTATAATTACAGTAATACAGTTATGTAGGAAAACCTGATTACTTCAGTACATACAGTGGTTAGGGAATCAATTTATGAGGAAGTCTTCAAAAAGGTCATAGAGAATGCATATTATGAAAAAACCAAATAGATTGCAAAAATCTGGGACACCAAAATAAATTCAGTTTAAGTCCGTTATTCCATGAACCTTTTAAAGTCCTCTATATGTCCAAATTTCTTCAAAAACAATGAAAAATAACCAAAAGTATGTAAAATATTTTAAAAAACGAATTAAACTGTAAGCAATTAATAAATATAGGTTAAAGATGAATGAGTGTTACAAAGTATAACAACTTTTTTTTTTAAAGAGATTTTTGCTATAGGACGTGTGTGCAAACCAGACAGACAGAAAGCGAGAAACTGCCCCCCCAGGGGGGATGGCCAGACGGCAATCTCTTCTCATCCATTCTCCTATTGGGATTTTGGGCAGACCGCACACGTGCTTGGTGTGAATTTTAAGCCATCAGGTCCAGGACTTAAATTATGGTCAACTATGTGGAAGTTTAGCAAGGTAACAATTACACCATCTGCCCATCCCCAGTGTAACAACTTTCATGAGGTTTGATTTTTTCCAAAAGAAAAACCTTAGAAAAATTTCTATGCAGACACCAATTGTCACTATTCCCATTAAAAATAAATGAACAATCCATAGTTATAAGGAGGAAATAATTAGAGTAAAATATGCTCCAAAGGTTATTTCTGCTAAGTAGCAGTACTTACCCAAGCACAGTGCCTGTCTCCTGGTAATTTACTTGAATAAACTTGCCAAAACGGCTTGAATTGTTATTATGTGCTGTTTTTGCATTTCCGAAGGCCTAGCAAAATAAAAAATTCTCATTAGTTTAATTGAAAAAAATATATATTTGTAAGTCACTAATCAATTTATGAGGAAGTCTTCAAAAAGGTCATAGAGAATGCATATTATGAAAAAACCAAATAGATTGCAAAAATCTGGGACACCAAAATAAATTCAGTTTAAGTCCGTTATTCCATGAACCTTTTAAAGTCCTCTATATGTCCAAATTTCTTCAAAAACAATGAAAAATAACCAAAAGTATGTAAAATATTTTAAAAAACGAATTAAACTGTAAGCAATTAATAAATATAGGTTAAAGATGAATGAGTGTTACAAAGTATAACAACTTTTTTTTTTAAAGAGATTTTTGCTATAGGACGTGTGTGCAAACCAGACAGACAGAAAGCGAGAAACTGCCCCCCCAGGGGGGATGGCCAGACGGCAATCTCTTCTCATCCATTCTCCTATTGGGATTTTGGGCAGACCGCACACGTGCTTGGTGTGAATTTTAAGCCATCAGGTCCAGGACTTAAATTATGGTCAACTATGTGGAAGTTTAGCAAGGTAACAATTACACCATCTGCCCATCCCCAGTGTAACAACTTTCATGAGGTTTGATTTTTTCCAAAAGAAAAACCTTAGAAAAATTTCTATGCAGACACCAATTGTCACTATTCCCATTAAAAATAAATGAACAATCCATAGTTATAAGGAGGAAATAATTAGAGTAAAATATGCTCCAAAGGTTATTTCTGCTAAGTAGCAGTACTTACCCAAGCACAGTGCCTGTCTCCTGGTAATTTACTTGAATAAACTTGCCAAAACGGCTTGAATTGTTATTATGTGCTGTTTTTGCATTTCCGAAGGCCTAGCAAAATAAAAAATTCTCATTAGTTTAATTGAAAAAAATATATATTTGTAAGTCACTGCTAGGAGCAAGCTCAGAGAGACAAAATACTAAAGAGCAGAATTCACTTATACATTCAGATTCATGTTTACAGTTAACTGTAAGAAGATCAAGTAGACCTGACTTTACACCATTCAATACAATAAGCCTTAATGTAAAAATAAGATTAATGCTCAGTAAGGTTCAGATGTCTCTTTCGTACTCCAGAGCCAGCAAAATTTTTATATTTATATTTATGTTTTTAGAAGTTGCTAAACTGAAATAACAGGAAGCTAGGAATAAGACGACCAGCCCCACGGCACCATGGTCAGGTGTTACTGGAAAGAAGCCAGATCCAACATGGCAACTGGAGTTTAATCCCAGCTTGGAAGGTCTGAGAGCACGTTGGGCACACACGCGAGTGCCAGGATCCAACGGGCTAAAGGCTTTGAAGGAGCGATCACGGCACAGCCAGACACTGCGGAGGGCGTTCATACTTCTCACTCCTGCTCTCTCTCTCACATGTGCACATGTGTTCTATCATAAATCAAGAAGTAATAATAATAAAGAGCAAATTAAATATACTGTTAGGAAAAAATAAGTAAATAAAAATAATGATGGGGCCAGCAGGTGGCATGGTGGATGGCTGACCACAGTTCAAGTCCCGGAACTAGCGGCTTGCTTTCTCACTTTTCCTCTCTCTCCCTCTCCCTCTGTCTTTCTCTGGTCAAACAAATAATATTAAATGAAATTTTAAAAATAATTCTTTTAAAAAAATAATGATCAAAACTGAAATTAATAAAATAGAAAACAAGAAAAAAAAATGAAACCAAAAGCTGGTACTCTGGATAATAGGGGGACATAGATACCTTTGTACCAATAACTCCGGCGATAGGAGATGCAATTTACAAAGCACATTCAAGAAAACAGGTCATATGAATGCTTTTACCTTAAAAATTGAAAATTTTTCTAAAACTTTCCAACAAAGAAAAAAGGTTCAGAGAGCTTCATTAGTACATTCGAACACTGATAGAAAAAATACCAGTCCTACACAAACTCTTTCAAAAACATGAAGAAGGAAGACTTCCAAAATCATTTTATGAGATCAAAATTATTCTTTTTTTTTTTTTTGAGAGGTTTTTGCTATAGGGCGTGCGTGCGCCAGAAAGAGAGACAGAGACAGAAAGTGAGAAATCACCCCACTCCTGGGGAGGATGGCCACGCTGCAATCCCTTCTCCTCCATTCTCCTCTCGGGATCTTGGGCACGCACGCACACGTGCCCGGTGTGAATTTAAGCCACTGGGTCTGGGACTTGAATCGCAGTCGACTACGTGGGAGTCCAGCGACATAGCCATTACGCCAACTGCTAGCCCCTGAGATCAAAATTATTTTCATTACCAAAAAAGCTATTAAAGAAAACAATACTTGTCACAACAGATGCAAAAATTCTGAACAAAACCTATCTAGCAAAGGACAGTGCGTAAATAAAATAAAAATGAGGCTTATCCCAGGAATTGAATCTGGTTTAACATTCAAAACGCGCCCAGCCAGTGGCCGGGTAGTTAGTGCAGCTAACGCAGCTAGATCCCATGTGGCCAGTTTGAGTTCGGGGTCCAGCGGCTTAGGAGAGACACTGGGTGCACATGCACAAGTGCCAAAATCTCAGAGGAAAGTGGAGGAAGGACCGTGACACCGTGTTCCCACTAGAAATGCTTTCTCAATTTCTCTTTCTTTCTCTCCCTCTCTGTCTCTTAAGTGAGTGCACATACCCTAAAGCAAAATTACAAAAACAAAAATCCATCAATGTAGTTCACCACATGAACAAAGTATTTATACACACACACACACACACACATATGCACACATATATGTAGAAACATTTATGTAAACATCTGAACATAGACAAAATCCCTATCTATTTCTGATTAAAAAAAAAACAACTCTAAGCAAACAAAGACTAGAAGGGACTAGCCTTAATTTGATACAGAGCATCTACAAAAAACCAACAGCTATCATTATAGTAAGAGGTTAAAGACCGTGGGCCAGCAGATAGTGTGGTTAAGGTGCTGGACTCCCACGTGGCCGACTGCAGGTCCCAGAAAGGAAGGGAGGAAAGAAGGCAGGCAGGTGAAAGACTGAACGCTCTCCCCCAAGGTCAGAAACAAGACAAGCATGCTGTCCGTGACTTCTACTCAACATTTTACTGACAGCCTGGTGTCCTGTTCTGGGCTTCCCTGTACACACCAGGCATGAGTGTGTCTGCCCAGGACGGCTGGGGACGGGTGAATCACAGTACAGGGACCCAGGTGGGAGTGCCCGTCCTTCTCTCACAGAAAAATAATATATAAACTTTAGGTGGAAAACAGGCAATGAAAACTGGTATTTGAGTGAAGCTGCAGAATACAAGTTCAGTATGTGACTATCAGTATATTTCTCCGTACCAACAACAAACAACAAAATTTGAGAATATCATTCATGACAGCACCTCAAGAAAATGCCGAGATTAATCTTACCAAGTAAGTGGAAGAGCTACACTGAAAACTATAAAATAATGCTCAGAGAAATTAAAGACCTTAGTCCATATAGAAATAAATTTGTTGGTGGTTCAGACAACTTAATAATGTTTCCATGTCAACTCTCTCCAAATTGAACTACACAGTTCTAATCAATGTTCCAGGAGGCTTTTATGAGGAAATAGATAAACTAGTTCTAAAATTCTCACAGAAATACAAAGAACCTAAAATATCCACTACAACTCTGAAAAAAAGAACACAAAGTTACAGGGTTAATATTACCTAAGTTAAAAAAATTATTATAAAGCTACATAACACAAACTGTGACACTGTCATAAAGACAAATAGATCAGAAATAAACTCACATATAGGAGAATCTTCAAAAGCTGATGGAATATAAACTATGGAAAAACAATGTGTGGATTTCAAAAGTATTCTGCACTTTAGGGCCGGTAGGTGGCATGGTGGTTAAGGGCACTGGACTCCCACATGGTCGACTGCGATTTGAGCCCCAAACCTGGAGGCTTGCTTTCTCACTTTCCCTCTCTCTCGCTCTCTCTCTCTGTCCCTCTCTGGTCAAATTAAAAATAAATAAATAAATAAAGTTAAATAAAATCATTCTTAAAACAAGTATTTTGCACAAAAATACATTTGTACTTTTTAGTTTTCTGTTTTTGTTTTGTTGCTAGAGGGCACATACACTTGCCAGAGAGAAGGAAGGGTGTGAGTACCCCAAATGGGGCAAGGTCATGCCACAATCCTTTTTTCTCCTTCCTTTCGGGATTGTGGGCACAACATACATGAATACTCACCTGGCATGTTTTCAAGCCACGGGGGCTTGAATTCCTATCATAGTGAGCCATGTGAGATGTGGGCCCCTTAACCAGTAGGCTATAAGGAATAAATTCATCCTTTAATTCTATTTTCCACAAACTTTTAAAGTCACCTGATATACATAGACAAATTATCTTTTGACAGACACAAAGGCAATAAGGTAAAGAAAGAATATAGCCTTTCAAGAAAAAATGCTGAAACGAGTAGGTATCCACAGACAGACATTGGGTCCGTATCTTACATTATATACAAAGTTGAACTTGAAATGTATCACAGACCTACTACAAAACCTAAAACTATAAACGACCATCAAAAAAATATAGGAGGGGGGAACCAGCAGTTAGCGTAATGGCTATGTCGCTGGACTCCCACGTAGTCGACCGCGGTTTGAGTCCCAGACCCAGTGGCTTAAACTCATGCTGGGCGCATCTGTGTGCGCGCCCAAGATCCCGAGAGGAGAATGGAGGAGAAGGGATTGCGGCGTGGCCATCCCCCCTGGGGGGTGATTTCCTGCTTTCTGTCTCTCTGTCTATCTGGTAAGCGCACACGCCCTACAGCAAAAACCTCTCCAAAAAAAAATAGGAGAATGTCTCTGTGATCGTAAGTTAAGCAAGGTTTTTTTAAAAATGTAATACCAAAAGCACAATTCATTAAAAAAAACTAAATTGAATTACATAAAAATTTAAAATTCTACTCTTCAAAAGGTACTGTTGGCCCAGCCACTGTGATGCAGTGCAATCCCAGAGCCATATGGGGAGGCCCAGGATTCAGATCCCAGGTCAACCTAAACATACCAGAATACTTTCCAATCCTGGCTGGCTAGAAGGCTCAGAGGGAGGATCTCAGTGAGACAAGACCCTGCCAGAGGTCCCCGTCCCTTTCTCTTTCTCCTCCTCCCTTTCTCTTTCTCTCTCGCTTTCCTCCCTCATGAAGTAAATAAGTAAATAATCTTTTTTAAAGTTCTGTTAAGAGAGGGATAAATCTCAGAAATAATGTGTGCAAAACATCTGAGGTCAGCCTATGCCATGGCGGTTAAAGCAGATGTATCCCACATGGCCAACTGCATGGCTGGAGTCCTGGACCTGGGGGATTGAGAAACCCTCTAGACACAAACGCATATATGCCCAAATCCCAAAGTGAGGGAAAAATAGAAGAAAAGGGATTGTGGCATGACCATTCCCCAAGGGGGTGCTTTCTCACTGCCCACCCCCAAGTCCACTCTTAGCAGTAAATGCACGTGCCCTCTAGAAAATTAAACATATATATGTGTACATACGTGTGTGTGATTTTGCATCACATCAAAGGGTTATGTATCCAACATACACAAAGTATTCTCAAAACTGAACAAGAAAACCACCCAATAAAAAAAAATCTAGGCAGTAGATTTTGACAGACACTTCATCAGAGAAGATACATGGAGGGCAGGTAAGCATCAGTCATTGCAGAATGCAAATTAAAATCACAATGAGATACCATGACACACACATGAGAATGGCTAAAATAAAAACAAACGGCTCTACCGAGAGCATGGGGTAAAGGAACTGCGCCGCCCTGCTGGTGAGAATACAAATGGTACTTGTGATCTCTGGGAAAGTGTGCTGCCACATGACCTAGTCATTGCACTCCTAGTGTTCACTGAAGAGAAAGGAAAGAGTATACCACAAAGACTTGTATGCAGCTTTATGTGCACATAATTACCCAGAACCTAGAAACAACTCCTACACCCATCATCAAGTGAAAGGATTAACACACTGGAATACAACTACTTTGCAAATAAAAAGGAATGAACTGACATGTGAGACACAGATAAATCTCAAACTAATTATAACAAGTGAGAGAAGTCGTATGTGAAAGGGTGTGTACTATACGGTTCCACAGAGATGTATGGTTGTTTTTGGATTTTTTTTTGTGTGTGCGTGCGTGTGTGTGTGTGTGTGTGTGTGTGTGTAGGAGAGAGGGAGACAGAGGGGGTACAAAGAAAGGAGAGCTGGAGTTTTTTACAGGGTGTCACTGTGCCACTACCCTCCTGACCCAGTCTCCCAATTAGCTTGGATCAAAGACAGACACAACTATGCCACGTCTTCCAGCCAGGCCAGAACCAAACCCAGGTGTGCCGTGTGGTCTCCCCTGGGCTACTGCAGCTGGGCCTCCACAGACGTGAAACCACAGTGACAGGAAGTGCCTAGCTGGTCTCTTGCAGATGAGAGGGCTGGGCAGCGTGTGAAGGGTTACACACAGGTATGAGGAAACTTGCAGAGAACCTTGGCTGTCGCGATGGTTTCATGGTATGTACATGCGTCAACATTTATCACACTGTTTTTAAATATGTGCATTTTGCTGCATCTCAATTACACCTCACAAAATCTCTTTTCAAAAAACAAGACAAACATTTCCTTTCAAACCTAAAATAAAAACTGCATCTTCTAAACTGACAAGTAAAAACTGTATATATTGGGTTAGTAGTGGTGTGGTGGTTAAAGCGTCTGGATTCCACACGGTGGACCGCACGGTTGAGTCCCAAACCTGATGACTTGAGAAACGTGCTAGGTGCACGAGCATGCATTCCCAAAATCCTGACAGGGGAATGAAGGGGCGGTGACTTGTCGCTTTTTCTTTCTCTCTCTCTCTGGTAAGTGCACAAGCCCTATAGCAAATCTTTGAAAAAGTGTATCTATTTACGGCGTACATGTTTTAGCCACTGTAGAACGGCTAAATCAAACTATCTAACCTACGTGTTACATCATATTCTTATTCTCTGCATGTGATGAGAACACAGAGTCTACTCTCAGAAACTCCCAAGTACACAGTACACTGTTGTTCACTATAGTACCCAGGATGTACAGTAGAACTCTTGAGTTCTGTCTCCTGCCTAACTGAAAATGGCGTGTCCTTTGATCACCATCCTTTAAATCCTCCTAACCCTCAGCCTTTGGGATTACGCTTTTTCAGATTACACATATGAGATCAGACAATATTTATCTTTCTGTATTTTTTTCCCTTTTGGCATTTTGATATTATTACTTTTTTTAATTTAAGAATTATTTTATTTAACTTCATTATTTATTTATTTATTTTCATTTGACCAGAGAGAGAAAGTGAAAAAGCAAGCCGCCAGGTCTAGGACTCAAACCACGGTCAGCCATGAGGGAGTCCAGCACCCTCAACCCTCCACGCCACCAGCTGGCTCCTATTACTATGTTTTGTTTTTTGAAAGCTTTTTGCTATAGGGCGCATGCATTCGCCAGAAAGAGACAGAAAGTGAGACATCACCCCTGAGAAGCGCTGGCTACACCGCAATCCCTTCTCCATTCTCCTCTCAGGATCTTGGGCATGTACCCACATGTGCCCGGTGTGAGTCCAAGCCACTGGGTCCGGGACTCACAGTCGAATACATGGGAGGACCGAAACATTACACCAACTGCTGGTACCCCATTACTGCATTTTAAAATTTTTTTAAATGCTATTTAATTTATTATTATATTTTGGTTTTCTATAAGTGCACTCGCCAGAGAGCAAGAGACAGTCAGAGAGAGAGAAAGCAAGAATACAAGCTGCTAGATCCAGGGCTCGAACTGTGGTCAGCCCTGTAGGAGTCCAGTGCCTTAACCACCACACCACCTTCTGGCCCCACAGTATTATCTCTAAGACATTCTATGGCTATACCCTTTTTCTCATATTCTCCACACTTTTGAAAACAAGTGGGTCTTTAAGTTGCAAAGCCACACATAGACACATAGAAGGCTGTAGAGAAACAAATATACCAGCAAGACTATCTCCCCGACCACCTACCTTCACAACCCAGTTAGACAGGGCTCCTGACCCTACTATCTCCCTTTATAGGTGGATACATACTACTCCTGTCATATCTTTGTTTCTATCACTAATGACTCAAAGACACTCTTTAAGAAAGAGAGAGCAAGGACCAGCAGATGGCATAATGGTTACATTACTGGACTCCCATGTAGTTGACTGTGGTTTGAGCCCCAGATCCGGCAGGTTAAAACTCATGCCAGGCACGTGTGTGTGCATATGCCCAAAATCCCAAGAGAAGAATGGAGAAGGAACTGTGGTGTGACCATCCTGCCTGGAAGGTGATTTATTGCTTTCTACCTCTGTCAGTCCAGTGACTGCATGTGCCGTCGCAAAAATCTCTCGTAAAAAAAAAATGAAAGTGTGAGCGCTACGCCACACCCGTCTGTCTTTCACACTGCCTCTTTTGCTCTCCCATCTTCCAGCTTCCCTCGCTACCAAAACATTGTGTCTGTACTTCTACTTAGTTTTATTTCATCTTCTCACACGTACCCAGCATTTTTCCTAAAACGTGCTTGACAGAAAGAAGCGTGTTTCCCCACACATACCTCAAGCACTGGCCCCGCTCCAAGAATAATCTGCTCCACTCCACTGGCAAAGCCTTTCTGACTGAGTGCAGTGAGGTGGTGAATGAGGAAGTTTGTGCTCTGAGTCTTCCCAGAGCCGCTCTCGCCCGAGATCACGATGCACTGGTTCTTCCTGCGCTGAAGCATGGCATGGTAGGCCGCGTCGGCCACCGCGTAAATATGGGGCTCGAGCTTTCCCAGCTGGTGGTTGTCGTACATCTTGACGTATTTGGGGTTGTAAATGGGAAGAAACTTGAAGGGGTTAATCACTATCAGAATGCTGCCCACGTAGGTATAGATCTTTTCCTGCTTGAAGCGATTCCGTAGGTTTTCTAGTAGCGTTTTCTCGTTCAGGTCGGGTAAGCTGCAGAGATCGTCAAACTCCTTGTGCTGCGGCTGTGGGAGAAAGCCCCGCTCCACCATCCTGACGCGCTCTTTCGCTACCCGC
>NW_006204543.1:2646483-2655068 GCF_000334495.1 Tupaia belangeri chinensis
AAACCCCCGCCCCACCATCCTGCGGCGCCCTTCCGTTACCCGCAGCCATGACTGAAGGCTGCCATAGTGAATTGACCCGTCAAGGTTTTTCTCTCTCAGAAGAAAGCGGTAGTCCTCTCCACTCGAGCGGTTTTCCAGAGCCATTCGGGGCCACAGCATCATTCGCTGGACTGGACAGTCTGTGGGATTGAGTATCCATTCTTCTCCACCAAACTCCTTGACCTCTGCTAGAACGTAACATTTTGTTTTGTCCAGATGAAGTCGGTTTATCAGAGAGTCGATCACCTCTGCAGCTGTGGTGTTTTTTCTGGCAGGAATCGGACAGTAGATGGTCCCTTCTGAAATTGTCCCGGGATATATACGCAACGTGTGCTCGTTATCCTCAAAGCGTCGTCTTCCTCCATCATTTATACTCATATTGGATCCTGTCCCATCAGCATGGAGGGTGTGTGTTCAAGACCGTGCAAACCATTTTCATGGCAAAAGAACTGTAACATAAAAGATATGAAACATCAGACATATTACTATGCCAGCTTTCCTGATGCTCGAGAAATGCTCGAGAAACATGTTGCTT
Source organism: Tupaia belangeri chinensis (assembly GCF_000334495.1). Lineage (NCBI taxonomy): Eukaryota > Metazoa > Chordata > Mammalia > Scandentia > Tupaiidae > Tupaia > Tupaia belangeri. The sequence continues at coordinate 2,647,058 of NW_006204543.1, forward strand.
ACATCTTTTTGAACACAGAACCCTAACTCTTCTCCCAGTATAGGGACAGTCTTGAAATAGTCTCACTGAGACCATGTAATATTGAGTCTGACCATCCAAATCTGGGCACTTTACAAGACAGGAACTTGCCAGAAATAGAGTATTTAAATGTTTTTATCATGTTAATTCAGAATCAAAAGAAAAACACACACATATATATATTTGTATTTATGTAAATACACACACACACACGTATATATTTCTTCCCCTATCATAACAAATCTTTCTGAGGTACTGGAGATTAGAACCAAGTTGATTCATTATACCTGAAGAACCTCACTGAAGACTGGATATTGAAATGGAATAACCACACAAATCTAATCACCCTGCACCCAAAAAACTCTTCAGGATGAAGCAAAATCCAGAAAGACTGCAACTGATAGGGAAAAGAATTTTGCAACTGATTATAAACAGTAAGAAGATGAGATAAACAGAGAAATTAAACTAGATGAAGTTACAACCAAGAAAACGAGAAACCTGACACAGAGAAGATGCATTTCCAAGGAATTCTGAGCTCTGACCCTCCTCCTCGAGGCAGGGAGAAGGGGATTTGCAAGACCTTGCCCCAAACTGACAGAGCAAATCTGACAAAATCATCAAACTAGGCCCCAATGCAAATTTTATTCCACCTGCCTTTGTCCTTCAGCACTATGGTTCCACCCTTCTGTCTAACCTTGTTCTGCTCCTTGCAATTTTCCGCATACTCTTGCAATCTTCTAGATCCCAATGCACCAGACCTCCAGAAGAATCACTTCAGCTTTAGACCCCACAGAGAAAACACTGATTTTCTTCAAATGGTTTCTCCAACTGAAAACATATTCTGATTTTCACCTCATCCTTAGACTCCCATTTCTCTACACGTTCACATCCAATCATGGCTAACAAAAACAACTTACCGTTTCCAATAGCAGTTTGCCCTGTCGCAAAAGTATCAGAAGTTCATGTGTTACAGAGTTTTCACTTTTCACTTATTTCAGCCTTTAAAATATTAAGTCGTGGAGCTGGCAGGTGGCATGGTGGCTGAGGTGCTAGACTCCCACATGGCTGACACGGTTCAAGTCCCGGACCTGGCAGTTTGCTTTCTCACTTTCTCTCTCCCTCTATCATTAAATTTAAAAATAATAATAAATAAAGTTAAATAAATAATTCTTTTTAAAAAAGTAAGTAACTGAGAAAGCCATGACGTTTATTTCTATGTTTTTCAATGCAAAAATGCATCACAATTTTCCCAACGACCCAATATAATGTGCTATTTAAAAACATAAAAACTGGAACCAGCATATCGTATACAGTTACATCACTGGACTCCCACATGGCTGACTGTGGTTTGAGTCCCAGGCTTGGAAGCTTGAAACTCACACCAGACACATGTGCATGTATGTTCAACATCCCAAGAGGAGAATGGAGGAGAAAGGATAGTACTGTGGCTAACTCCCCAAGGGATGATTTCTTGGTTTATGTCTCTGTCTCTCTCTCTGGCGAGTGCACATACTCCACAGCAAAAACCTCTCAAAAACACACACAAACACACACACACATTACCTTCAGTTACTTTCCTCTAATACTGCCACATAATTTGTCAAAATCCTCTAATCAAGAAATTTTGTTTACCAAAATTTTCCTAGATGATCTTTCTTTTTTTTACAATTACTTTTTTATTTAATTTTATTTATCTATTCATTTATTCTTGATGTGAGCAGAGAAAGACACAGAGAGAGCTAGAGAGAGAGAAGGAAACTGAGAAAACAAACCACCAGGTCCAGGACTCAAACCGTGGTCAGCTATGTGGGAGTGTCCAGCACCTTAGCCACCACACCACCTGCTGGTCCCTTTAGATGATCTTTCAAACACAGGAGATTGCAGAACATATAAAAAGCAGCCATATTCTATGACCCAAATTCAGCAAGTTTGCGAACTGTTATAGTTGGCACAGATCCTTTTTTTTAAGAATTATTTTATTGAACTTTATTTTATCTATTTATTTTAATTTGACCAGAGAGGGACAGAGAGAGAATAAGAGAGAGAGAGAGAGAGAGAGAGAAAGTACTCTCCGGGGGAATGGCCATGCCATAGTCCCTTCTCCATTTTCCTTTCAGGATTTTGAGCTTGCATGCACAGGCGCCTATGTGTTTCTCAAGCCACTGCATCATTCAGCAGACGGCATAATGGTTACATTGTTGGACTCCTATGCAGTTGTCTGTGGTTCAAGTCCCGGACCCAGCAGCTTAAAACTCACACCAGGCGTATATATGTGTGCCCAAGATCCCAAGAGGAGACTAAAGAAGGGACTGTGGTGTGGCCATACCCACGGGGTATGATTTCTCGCTTTCCGTCTCTCTGACTCTCTGGTGAGAGCACACACCATACAGTAAAAATCTCTCTTAAAACAAAACAAAACAAAACAAAACAAAAAAAAGAAAGAAAATTGTATATAAACTCACACATTTAGAGAAATACTGGGTTGTCAGAGAAGTCAGGACATGTTTTTCTATGCAAAAGAGCAGCATAACTTTTCTCATGACCCAATAGATAAAAACACAGGGCTTTTAGGAAATCTTCAAATTTTTCTTTCATAGTTTTCATCAAAAATAAGTTTCAGGGAACCACCAGATAGCGTAATGGCTATGTCTCTGGACTCCCATGCAGTCGACCGCGGTTCGCGTCCCGGACCCGGTGGCTGAAAACACGCCAGGCGCGTGTGCGTGCGTGCCCAAGATCCTGAGAGGAGAATGGAGGAGAAGGGCTTGCGGCATGACCATCCCCCCTGGGGGGGGATTTCTCGCTTTCTGTCTCTATGTCTCTCTCTGTCTGTCTGGTAAGCGCACGCGCCCTATAGCGGAAATCTCTCAAAAAAATAATAATAAGTTTCACACACAGTACCTCAATTGAGTTTCACTCTTGTCTTAATTCCCTGAGACAAGAAATAAACTACTGCCTTTCGAATCAGAATATTAAGGCCTAAAGAGCAAAATTTCTATGGGAATGTATAATAAAGTTGGCATTTCAAGTCATCTGGGAAAAAGGGAGGCTTCTCAATAAAAGATGTGGGTACAATCACAAGAATAGAATAAACAATGTGCATAAAGAATTAAGCACATCACCGGTGCTTATATGGTAATCAGACAGTGCTGTATCTTTTACAAAGACAATGGTTAGATCGGTTCTGTCCCCTGTCCTAACGCAGTTATTTTAAAAGTCTATGCTAACGGAGGGAAACAATGCGGTGAGACTGTGCCTGGTCAGAAGGGTGTGGCTCAGAACAGGCCAGCTTACGATGCACTCACTGGACTGAGTTAGCCCGGGCTAATTACAGAGGACAACTGTGGCAAAGAAAGAAAACATGGAAGACAGAGTTTCCTTTAAATTAGAAGTTCAGTTAAAAAGGTAAAAAAGTAACTGAAGATTTTTAACACAGTATTCTGTGCTAGTAAAACTTAATTTTCCAAAAAATGCACAGTTTATTAATATAGCTTTGCTTTTTTATCAAGTTCTCTAAGTGGCTGATAACCTTAGACTTTTGGAGAGGTTTTTGCTATAGGGCGTGTGTGTTCGCCAGAAAGGCAGAGACAGAGAGACAGAAAGCGAGAAATCATCCCCAGGGGGGATGGTCACGCCACAATCCCTTCTCCTCCATTCTCCTCTCGGGATCTTGGGCACGCACGCAAGCACATGCGCCCGGCCTGAGTTTAAGCCACCAGGTCCGAGACTCGAACCCCGGTCGACTACATGGGAGTCCAGTGCCATAACCATTACGCCAACTGCTAGTCCTGAACCTAGACTTTTTAAAAATAAGCATTAAAGAGTCATAAAAGGGGCCAGCAGGTGGCATGGTGGTTGAGGTGCTTGAACATGAGCAATCATGGTTCAAGTCTCAGACCTGGTGGCTTGCTTTCTCACTTTCCCTCTCATACTCTCTCTCTCTGGTCAAAAATTAAAATTATTTAAATAAATAATAAATTATTTGGGGGAAAAAGGAAAACACTGTACATGTTCAAGCAAGATCCACTTTTAAACATATTACTGATACACCTACAGCTATTAATATGGGCAACCAATACCTGACATTTTAAATTTATTCTAGATAAATAACTAACGGAAAGTGGTCTTTAAGACCGAGTGTTCATGTTTCTTCATTCTATAATGCTTACAATTAAAATGTTTCACAAATAGGGCCAGCTGGTGGCACAGGGTGAAGGCGCGAAATCTTGCGTGGCTAATCTCACAGTCCAATCCCAAGACCCAGAGGCATGGTAGGCACATGTGCATGCATACCCAAAATCCCAAGAGGAAAATGGAGCTGTGGTGGTTTCTCACCTCCTCTCTCTGTGTGTCTCTCTGGTGAGCACAGTGCCCTATATCAAAGTTATTAAAACAAAAGCACAGTCACTACCGAACGTGCGGTCACATACACGAAAGCACAGTCACTACCGAACGTCCGGTCACATACATGAACACATATGGAGTTAGTCTAGAGGTAAACATGAGGATTCTTAAGACTTTGAAAACTGTGTTTTGTACTGATTTTCCTTTGTTCCACAAGTCCCCAAACACTCTTTTTACAAGCGCCCTCTCTCCTCTCCCCGCACCTGGACTTAACCTCTCAGCCCCCTGCACTTCACATGCAGCATGTGCCCAGCTCCGGGCCAACCCTACATGGGGCAGAGGCGATTGGGCTCCTCCAGGCTGAGCCAGCACTTGTAACTAGATTCTAGCTTTGTCCATCGTTCTAATTTAAGGTATTCTGTGAATCATTATAATGTGGGAAAAAAAATAATAATTAAGTTTTAAAAAATTAAATTCATAACATTGTATACAATTAAAAAAAAAAAAAGCCAGCCAAGGAGCTGCCCTTCCTGGCCTGCTAGAGAACAGAGTCCAGGGGAAGCACAACTGCCCCGAGGCGCACAGGAGTGGGAAAGTGGGAGGAACTCAATCCCCAATAACCACCAGGAAAAGAGTACTCACCATCACCCCTCCCTTCCACCTACCACAAAACAGCGATGTAGGTGAGAAATGAACTTGAATTGTGGGGTTTAATTACAGCAATTAGCCAACAAGGAACAACAGACTACTATAAAATTCTTCCAAAGCCTGTCCTGTAAGGAAATTCCTCTGACATCCAATTCATCAGTAAGTACTACAGGTGTGCCTTGAGAATATCTCCTGAAGCCTAGCTGCAGTGGCTGAAGTGCAACGGGCTGGCTGAGTCATACGGGAGGCCCAGCTTCTGTCTCCTGCCCACCCCACTAGATAGGCCAGAAACAGTGGAGCCCTTTTGTGGTCCTAACTAACTAGGAAGCGATAGCAGCAAGAACCCGTAAAAAATACCCATCTCTCTCTCACTTAAAACAAAAAGTATGGGAAGGAACCAGCAGTTAGCGTAATGGCTATGTTGCTGGACTCCCACGTAGTCGACCACAGTTCGTGTCCCAGACCCGGTGGCTTAGAACTCACACCGGGCGCGTGTGTGTGCGTGCCCAAGATCCTGAGAGGAGAATGGAGGAGAAGGGACTGCGGCGTGACCATCCCCCCTGGGGGGTGATTTCTTGCTTTCTGTCTCTGGTGAGCGCACGCGCCCTATAGCGAGAGCCTCTCAAAAAAAAAAAAGTGTGGGGACCGGCAGTTGTAACAACCCAGTAGATTACAATTCATGCCGGGTGTGTGTGTGCGTACCCAAGATCCTGAGAGGAGAAGGGAGAAGGGATTGTGGTATGGCCAATCCTCCCAGGGGTTGATTTCTCGCTTTCTATCTCTTTGTCTCTCTCTTTCTGGCGAGCACACGTGCTCTATAGCAAAAATCTCTCCAAAAAAAAAAAAAAGTATGTATGGGGCCAGCATGTGGCATGGTGGTTAAAGGTGCAGGCTCCCACGTTGCCAACTGCAGTTTGAGTCTCAGGTCCGGCAGCTTGCTTTCTCACTTTCCCTCACTCTCCCTTTTTCTCTCATTCTGTTCATCTCTGCTCATATTAAAAATAAAGTTAATAAAATAATTCTTTTTAAAAAAGTATGTATATATATGTGTGTGTATATACACAGACACACACACATAATATGCACATATATATGTACAGGCATATATGTGGTGTGTCTATGTACATCTGCTAGGATTCGGATAAGTCTGTCCCCCAAAGGTTCATGTTCCGGAAACCTGGTCCCCTGTGTGATGGTTTTAGGAGGCAGTGAGACCTGTAAGAGGTGGGACCGCAAGGGTGGGGCACAAGGCTGGGAAATTGTTTCCCCTCTTTGCACTTGCCTGTGTATCTCACTGTGGGCCACCAGAAGCCAGCCTGATGCTGGCCCAAAGCCTTTGGACTTTCCAGCTGCCAGGACCCTGGGCCAAATAAACCTCTGTTCTGCCTAATCATCCAGTCTCAGGTCTTTCTGTGCAGCAACACAATCACGGACAGACACACACACGCACACTCTGAATCCAGCTGCTCCTTCCACTAACTGAGCTAATGACACAGGACAGCACCCTTGCCTCTGTCACCGCTCCCCTATGGTAGGCAGTCACTCTCTTAAAACATGTATTATCACCTTTTCCTTTAATTTTTAAAAAGCTTACTCATTCATTTCTTCCACCAGGAAGAGAGAAGGGTAGAGAAGAGAGAGACAAGAAATACAAGTCCTGACACTGTGATCCACCCCCAGCCCGGCCCAGCCCAGATGAGGGGCGCAGGCGTGTGTGGCACCCCGAGGTGTCTCTAGAAGTGAACCCCAAACCCTCCCACGTGAGTCAGCCTGGCAGAGCTCCGCATTCTTTCCCCATCCTGTCTGGTCCCAGAACCACCCTTCGCACAGCTAAAGCAGACCGTGTCACTCGCCTGTTCGAAGCCGACAAGGGCTTTCCCTGGCACGGTGAGCCTCCCACTGTGTCCTAAAAGGTCCTGCCCGAACTCGCCCCCACATGCGCACTCCCTCCTCCCTCGACTCCACTCCAGCCACACTGCCTGTGTGAAGCTTCAATCTGCTCCAGGTCATTTACACTTGCTTCTGCTCCCTCGGCCTGGCTTTCATATCACACATCGCTGCTCAAGTGCCAACTCCTCAGAGGCTTTTCCTTAATACTCTATCCAAAATAACCCTCTAATCTCCATCCTCCACGACTCTATTCCCTTTATCCTGATTTGTTTTTAATCAAAGAACTTAATGCACTACCTAAAATTAAATGATTACTGGGCTTTTTTGTTTATTGTCTGACTTTCCCATTAAAGAGTAGAAAGCTCAGTCTGCTGTCTGTTGAAGGAGTAAACAAATGCGCACATGCACTGACTGACCTACCTTAGAAACCGTCCATTGCTTAAGGGGGCCATTTTATCGCACGCCCCTACCTCTCTTTTCCCTTTCCTGCCAACTTTCCCATCTAGTTCCATGCTGTAACCACAGGCACCACTCCATCGGACTGCGGGCAGGAGCGCTCTTCACAGTAATTCAGGCCACGTCTGGCTTTAAGAATGAGAGAGTAGGGCCAGCCCCGTAGTGCACAGGTAAGCGCTGTGCAGAGGAAGCCAGATGCCACAAGGCTGAATGGGGATGGAATCTCAGCGCTGGTGGCAACACGCCAGGTGCACGCATGCCCACGAGCTGGGCAGGAGTGAGAACTGGAGGAGGACTGAAGTGCAGCCAGGCACAGCCAGGAATGCTTTCCCCTTCTCCACCGCCCCCCATGCTTTCTCACAAATAAAAGGGAAAAATAAGCAAGGAGCCCAGCAGTTAGTGTAATGGCTATGTCGCTGAACTCCCACGTAGTCGACAGCAGTTCGTGTCCCGGACCCAGTGGCCTAAACTCACGCCGGGCGCGTGTGTGCGCGTGCTCAAGATCCCGAGAGGAGAATGGAGGAGAAGGGATTGCGGTGTGGCCATCCCCCCTGGGGGGTGATTTCTCGCTTTCTGTCTCTCTGTCTCTCTGTCTGGCGAGCGCACACACCCTATAGCAAAAACCTCTCAAAAAAAAAAAAAGAAGAAGAAGAAG
>NW_006204543.1:2655099-2662560 GCF_000334495.1 Tupaia belangeri chinensis
GCAAGAGGAGAAAGCAAGTAACCAAGCCTTTCCTAAGGACGGAATCAACAATGCTGGCTGGGTAAGCATGGCTAACAGTCAGACGGAAGAGTGGAGTCCAGGAACTGCGAGTGAGTTTAGAATGTCCACTTGACTGGAACAAGAAATACCCAGAACCTGATAAAGCGTTTCCTGGTGTGTCCCTGGGTGTTTCCAGAAGAGACCGACATGGCAGTCTGAGCAGAGCAGGAAGACCTGCCTCAGCATGGGCTGGCCCCTTCCAATCCACGAGGAGCCAGGGGAGAAGACGCACAGGACAAGTGGGACTCCCCCGAGGGAGAGCTCCGAGGACATCAGGACTTGAGGTTCCTCAGCCCTCAACTCCAGGGCTGGCACTACCACTCTGTCCCCCAGGTCAGTGAACTACAGCACTGGCCTCCCTGCCTCAGGCCTGGGGCATCTCCAGCTTGCTGAGGGCCTGCTGAGCGCCCTAGAGCTGCCACGATCATGGGAGCTGAGCTGATTCCTCTGATATGCTCCTTCTTACCCACTGGTTCTGTCTCCCCAGGGCACTCCGACTAGTACAGAGGTGAAAGTTAGTGATTGGCCATTTCACGCAGCCATCTTTAACCTCGAGAGTACTCTAAATAATAAGCTTCCCCAATAAAGGAGCAAGAAATAAAAAATGGAGAAAAAAATAAAAACCACTAAGGACGGATGAGCTGTTATCTACTAACATTCATATGAAGATTATCATTCAACCTCAAAAATTAACAAACGACTCATATCTCAACAGCTAAAACTCTGTTAAGCAAATAGGGACGATTATAGCAGAACAGACAGGACTAACCTACAGTACAGGGGAAACGGTGGCGGTGCAGGGATGGACGGACTGACCTGACACTGGGAAACTTGCTGGGGGTGATGGATACAGCCTGTTATTTTCTGTGGCAGTTATACCACTGTATACCATTTTAAAAACTCAAACTGAATAATGAGGATCTGTGCATTTTATTGTATGTCAATTATACCCCATTTTTATGAATTTTAAAAAGACATGACTACACATCTAGGAATAACTCTAACAGATATGTAAGGTTTCAAGAAGACCTAGGCACATGGGATATACTATGTCCAATAAACTAGAACACCTGATTTCATTAAGAATGGTCAGGGCTAACAGGTGGCATGGTAGGTAAGGTGCTGGACTCTCGCATGTCTGACTGTAGTTCAAGTTCCAGACCCAGTGGCTTGAAAATCACGCCAAGCGCGTGTACACGTGTGCGGAGAATGGAGGACAGGAGGCTGCAGCACGGTCTCCCGCAGTGAGGCTGATGTCTCACTTTCCCTTTCTCTGCGTCTATCTGTAGCTCTCTGGCAGGTGCACATGTGCACATGCCCTATGGCAAGAACCTAAAAAAATCAAAAAGAATCACACACTGTGAAGGATAATAAAATAATTCTTCTCAAAGAGATCATATAAGAGCATCTTCCGGGTGCGTGTATGTGTGCCTAAGATCCCGAGAGGAGAATGGAGAAGGGATTGTGGCGTGGCCATACCCCCTGGGGGGTGATTTCTCGCTTTCTGCCTCTGTCTTTCTGGTGAGCGCATGCGCCCTATAGCAAAAACCTCTCAAAAAAAAAAAAAAAGAGTATTTTCATGGAAGCTAGCAGGAGGCGTAGTGCTTACATTGCTGTACTCCCACATGGCCAACCACAGTTCGAGTCCCATACCTAGTGGCTTGAAACATGCTAAGCATGTGTGTGTGCATGCCCAAGATACTGGAGGCAAAATAAAAAAGGGATTCCAGCATGGTCATTCCCCCCAGAGGGTGATTTCTCACTTTCCCTCTGTCTCTGTCTGTCTCTCTTTGGCGAATGCACATGCCTTATGGCAAAAACCTCTAAAAAAAAGAAGGGACCAGCAGATGGCATAATGGTTATGTCGCTGGACTCCCACATAATCGACTATGGTCTGAGTCTCAGGTCCGGTGGCTTAAACTCATGCCGGGCACATGTGCGTACATGCCGAAAGTCCCAAGAGGAGAACAGAAGAGAAGTGATTGGGGTGTGGCCATCCCCCCGGGGGGTGATTTCTCACTTTCTGTCTCTCTGTCTCTCTGACTCTCTCTGCTGCTCCAGCAAGCACACGCATCCTATAGTAAAAATCTCTCTCTTAAGGAAAAAAGGGGAGCATTTTCATGAACCTAGAATAGGCAGTTTCTTAAGTGGAAAACAGAAAACACTAACTACTAACCATAAAAATAAATAAAGTTCACTTCAACAAAATTAACAACTTCTATTCGAGAGGAACAGATCACAAACTAGAGCGTGTCCGCAGCACACGTGTTCACCAAGATGCACACCCAGGTCACAGAGAACATCTAAGAAAAGGGGAGACAGATCGAGGCTCTTAAACGGCAAAAGACTTGGAAAGGCTCTTAAGAAAGCAGGATACCTCATGGCCAACAAGGACATGAAAAACGAGGTCAACATCTGCATTAGATTATTGTTCAAAAATACTCACTTCTTAGCCTCATGCCCAGTGGGAGCCTGTGCTTCCCCAACCCAAGTTTGGGCAAAGCCACAATCCCACATGGAGCAGGCGGTCAGCAGACATGACACGGACAGAGTCCTGGGACGCGCGTGCCCAGTGGGGCATGCCTTCTTGACCGTGCCATCACCAAGAAAAGAGCACTCCCTCAGCTGCCCTACTGGCCCAGGCAGGAAGACGAGATAAACATGGCAGAGGTGTCGGCTCACTCACAAGTTCATAACCACGAAACAGGTATTTATTGTTGTATACCACTGGAGACTTTTAGGTTTGAAGCAGTAACAGTTGACTAATACACTATCATTCCTTGTCAGAAAAATGCAAATCAAAATTACAATGGGAACTACCAAACCTCCACCAAAATAACTTGTGTCCACTAAAAGACAGGTACAGGATTGTTCATGGAAAGTTCATTCATGATATCGAAAAATTAAAAATCAAAATGTCCACCAACAATGTAACTGATAAGTGGAATACAATACAGCAACGAAAAAGGAAGTGCTAACACAAACATAGCATTGAGTGAAAAAAGCCAGGTACAAAAGAGCATATATTAAATGATGCAGGGACTTCAAAAGGTTTATGGAGAAACCAGCAGATTGTGTAGTGGTTATGTTGCAGGACTTCCATATGGCCAAACATGGTTCACATCCCGGATCCAGTGGCTTGAAAATCTCACTAGGCACATACGTGTGCATGCCCAAGGTACCAAGAGGAGAATGGAGAAGGGACTGTGGTGTAGCCATCCCTCTGGAGGGTGATTTCTCACTTCCCCTCTCACTGTCTCTTTTTCTCTGGTGAGTGCATAAACTCTAAGCCAAAAACCTCTGGGGAAAAAAATTTATTAACGAAATGGAATTAAGTTGTTTACTATGATGCAAGAAGTTTTGAAATCCATGGACAGTTATTTTATAATATGCACTTTTAATTAACTTGTTGAAGACCCCCTTCATATCTCACTTTCTCATGAACAGAAGCACAGTTACCCTCAGGAGAGAGGGAGTTCCAGAGGTAGGACAGAGGTTTGCAAACATTCTGTGCCTCGACACGGTAGTGGGTAAAGACGTGCACACAAGTGCAAAATTTCTTAAACTGTAAACACTGAAGATCTGTGGACTCTACTATACACTACATTCAAGTTAAAAAAGAAAGAAAAAAACCTTCAGCATAGGGGCTGGCAGGTGGCGTGGTGGTTAAGGGTACTGGACTCCCACACGGCCGACCATGGTTCAAGTCCCGGACCTGACAGCTTGCTTTCTCATCCCCCCCGCCCCGCCTCTCTCTCTCTGTCCCTTTCTAGTAAAATTAAAATAAATTAATTAAATAAAGTTCAATAAGATAATTCTTTTAAAAATTTTTCCACTATAACTAAGAAGTACTGAAGTTGAAGTGGTATTCCATGTAAATTTTTTTAGTTTTTTGCGCGAGGGTGCATGCACTCACCAGAGAGAGACAGACAGATAGTGAGAGGGGAAAGTGAGAAATTACCCTCAGGGTGGTTGGCCATGCTGCAATCCTCTCTCCACCATCTTCCTCCCAGGATCTTAGGCACACGCACACGCACCCAGCGTGATTTTCAAGCCACAAGTTTGGAATCGGTACCTCAGTTGGCCATGTGGGAGTCCAACGACACAAGCGCTCCGTCATCTCTGGCCCTGTGATAATTCTTGATTATTGGTCTCATATTAAAATGATTACTACTTAAATTAAGAATGTCTCAAAATTACACCCTGCTATTGTCTCTAAATATGGGAAACGCCCCGTAAACTCTTTAGTCTTTGTCCCTATTGCACTTTTTAATCTGTCCTGCTTTTCTGACCTTTTCTCAGTGATTATAACATTCTATTTATTAAATATTGTTGTTCAGTTCCTTCATGCCAGACAATCGAAACTCTAAGACTCTTCATGAAAACATTTTGAGGACAAAAACAGAAATAAAAACAAAAATAAAACAAGGGGAAACAAATGAACAAAGTAAGATATACGTTTAAGTTCATTTTCTATGCAGGGCAAACAGTAAATATTCTAGACTTGGAGGGGCATGTGTCTCTGTCACAGTATTTGGGGTTTTGTGTTGTGTTTTGCAATCCTTTAAAAATGTAAAAACCATTTTTAGCTCTCAGACAGTACAAAAGCGGGCCACCTACCGGATTTAGCCTGTGGGAGGTAGTTGGCCTATCATTATAACGCAGGGTTTAGGCTTGCTATTTTGGTTATCAGTAACACTCAGTGAAGCTTCTCAGAAGTGGAGACAGGCCTACAGGACACACAGGAGCCAGCCATACTAAGACAAGGGAGAAATGCTCCGGGCGGAGCAGGCGGCACAGAACGTCCACAGCGAGAACGAACTGGGCGAGGCTGAAGAGCAGAACAGGAAGGAGGCTGGTGAGGCTGGAGCCATGTACTCAAGGAAGAAAATGGCGAGAGACGAGGTCAGAGGTAGGACGGAATCAGACCACTGCACTGCAGTCTGGGACTCTATTCTCAGTGTAAAAGAAAGCCTCTGGGGCCAGCAGGTGGAATGGAGGTTAAGGCAGTGGGATCTCTCACATGGCTGACTACGTGGTTCAAGCCTCAAGTCCAGTGGCTTGAAAGTCACGCCTAGTGTGTGTGCGTGCGTGCCCAAAATCACCAGGAGAGAACGGAGGAGAAGGCACTGTAGTGTGACCATCTCCCAGGGCAGTGATTTCTCCTTTTCCCTCTCTGGCTCTCTCTCCGGTAAGCATATGCCCTATGGCAAAAATCTTAAAAGAAAGAAAGAAGAAAGCAGACTAGATGAACTCACAAAGGAGGAGACTGCATAGAGAAAAAGAACTCCGGTGGCCAGAAGGAATGCGGCAGAAACACAACGCTCTGCAAGGCTGGCGAGGCTGGGACGGAGCTGGGTTTGAGTGCGGAGGTCTCCCTGAACATCGCAGGCACCCATGCCCACCACACAGGGCGCAGCTCTGCTGTCTCTCTCGCTCACAGAAAAGAAGGAAATTTTAAAAAGGGCTACGCCCAGACTGCCAGTGCAGCAGAGGAGAGGCAGAGCAGAGCACAGACAGCACGAACACGCAGCGCAGCAGCCCCACGTGGGATGCTACCTGGTAGAGACCGGAGCAACCGCGTAAGAAAGCTAACCTCCAGGGTACTGCTTCACCTTAACCAACACACCTTGGAACACTGTGAAGGTAAGCACTACTGCCGCAACTTTCAAACGAGCAAACCGAAGAGCAGATGACCATCGGCCTACCCTGGACAGCTCAGCTAGGCAAGGTCTAATGCAGCGTCATGAAGAGAAGCATTCCAAGAGGCAGCAAATTAAGTCAGGTAAGTACAGAGAAATGACCCAGGGATTTGAAAACGTGAAATCCTTTGTGACCACTGCTGGGTGTGGTTTATGGTTACAGCTGGTTGAGCCTGAGCATGGACTTCGATTTCCTCATGGTGTCATTAGTGTGTGAGTGGAGAGGCCCATATTAATACATAAAAAGCTTAGTAACGGTGCCTGTCACAGTAAGCGGCATTTACATGTTGGCAAATATTATTAGTAATAAGTACTCCCCTATCTTTCCATAAATAGACAGTTTATCTTTCCTTTTAGAACCGTAATGGTCAGTAACCTATTCTTACAGTGTCACCTTCTAGTATGAATATTTGGGACATTATGGATATATAACAAATCGTTTGTTGTCACAAGTTGAAATTAAATCACTGTTTACCACCTACCCTTCAATTATGACCTTCCACTAAATTAATACATTCACCTCTGAAGATCAACGACTTACAACATTTTCCCCAGACACCTAAAAATCACTCACGTCGGGAACCAGCAGTTAGCGTAATGGCTATGTCGCTGGACTCCCACGTAGACGACCATGGTTCGTGTCCCGGACCCGGTGGCTTAAAACTCATGCCGGGCACGTGTGCGTGCATGCCCAAGATCCCGAGAGGAAAATGGAGAAGGGATTGCAGCGTGACCATCCCCCCTGGGGGGTGATTTCTTGCTTTCTGTCTCTATGTCTCTGTCTGGCGAGTGCACATGCCCTATAGCGAAAAATAAAAAACCTTTCCAAAAAAAAAAAAATATCACTCACGTGGCTCCTGAAATAAGATGAACCGAAAGGTGTACTTGTCTCAACCAACTACCAGGGTCTACCACGACTTACCAGGGTCCGTGGAACACAAAAAAATCCCTAATCCAGTAGTACATCTGCAATACCCATTCTATCAAGGCTTTCATCTGTCCCACAGTGCCAACGTGTTACTTCCATTCACACCTCAAGGGACTCGAACCAAGTACTATCATCGGACAGCCTCCCGAGAAGCCCTGAGAGAAGAAACCCAGGCCGGGCGGGCCGCACTTCGAGGCAGACGGTAGAAAGGATACTGTGTACCGCAAAGGCTAGGGGAGTCAGAACGACAGTAAGGACAACTAAAGCAGCACTGATCAACAGGCATCCTTCCCTGCTTGGACAGGTTTTACAGCGAGCACTGCGGTGTTTACTAGCAGAAAGGAACCAAGAGCAAATGCCGCCAACGGCAAGGAATACCTAAGTTTGGGACCACAGTCTGCTGAAATTAAAAGACCTTTCATAAAGTGTTAAAAAAAAAAAAAAAGACAGAAAGAAAGAAAGGGAGATAAAGAAAGGATGCCAAAGAGAAGTCGCTGTGTGGCCCGAGACGTTATTTCACTTGAAGTATTACTCACTGGTATTTAATCAGGGTCTGGGGCTGGAGTAAGCTTACTTTCTCTGTCAAGGGTCAGACTGTAAATATTTCGGGCTTAGCAGCCCATACGGTCTCTGTTCCAACCACTCCCCTCTGCCCTCCGAGCGTGAAAGCAGCTCTGAGTAGAAACTTACCTTCACATCACCTGCCTTTTACGCACAAAAGCTGAAACCCAGAAAAAAATGAACTGATGGAAAGTTAGACTGACCAGGCAT
>NW_006204543.1:2662591-2667731 GCF_000334495.1 Tupaia belangeri chinensis
GATGCTATAACAACAACCAAAAGAAGGAAAAAATTAACCACGCTCTCCATTGCATTAGGCATGGAGAACAAGCAGCAGCCAGTAGGAGCACTTCTCGTCAGGGAGCACACCAACACCGGTTTCTGTCAATTATTTATCTTCCTGCTCAGAGCAGTGGTATTTTTATGGCTGTCGAAGATGCTCCTTGAGTAGGAGAAATCGGAGTGTCATTCTACACAGCTTACTACGGTGAAACCCTGCTTTCCCAGTACTGGCTTAATTCAGAGCAGCTGACCCACCATGAACACAATGTATGCTTAGGGTTCATCTTCCTCCTCCTACTGAAATATACGACGGGACTCGGTAAGGTCACGGACCACCAGGCCTGTGGCCTAGCAGTGAAAGGAGCCATATCTTATTTGGCTGACCATGTGGTGAGTCCCAGCCCTGGTGGCATGTAAAACAAAACCCCAACAGGATGGAGAAATGGAGCAGGGACTACGATGTAACCACACCCCATTGGGGGGTGCATTCTCCCTCTTTCTGCATCTTCTCTCTCTCTGATGAGCATGTACAAACCCTCTTGCGATTATTAAAAAAACTTCGTGAAAAATTTCAGTTAAAGTATGAGTCTGTTTTGGTGCTGAGTATTTTTAAATTCATACATAGTTTTTCATAATACATTTTTCACCTGAAATCTTGTTCACATTAGAATGGTATCCTAAGTGGAGCCAGCAGGTGGCATGGTGGTTAAGGGAGCTGGACCCCCACACAGTCGGCAGTGGTTGGAATCCTGGACCTGGCAACTTGCTTTCTTGCTCTCCCTTTCTCTCTCTCTCTCTCATGCTATCCCACTCTGATCGAATGAATATAAACAAAGTTAAATAAAATAATTATTAAAAAAAAATAATGGTATTCTAAGCAACTACTTTAACACTTTCAAAATAGTCATCAAGAGCCAAGACACTAAAAGATGGGTCATTTGTAGTCCTTGAGATCACATGATCTTGGGAGCCAGGTGGCAGAGCAGTAACTCCATGCTCTGCCAGGCTGGAACCATGTGGGAAGGTCCCAGGTTGTGTACAGAGACTTCCTGGACACACCAGGAGCACATGTATGCCTATGGCCTGGGGCTGGCTGCGGCCAGGGGTAACTGCAGATGAAGATTCTGCAGGGAGGCCAGTCTCTCTCGACACAGAAGAAAAAAATGTGAGGGAAGAAAAAAACAAAACACGAATTTTAACATCAGTGCTTCCAGACCACTTCCTGAAGTCTTCTTGAGCTTTAATCCTTTCAAGAAATATACTCTCACTTCTCAGCCTTCTGGGTAAAATCAAGAGCAGAAAGGTGTCATTATTCATTACGTGTCAAAAACTATGGGGCATTGGAAAAGTCGTGACACATTTTTGCATGGAAAAACATAGAAAAATACGTCATGACTTTTCAGATGACCCAACGTATTGTGCCAATGGTTTCAGCCAAGGTATTAAAGAGTCTCACCTCGTTTAAACTGTGAGATAATGCCACCTTAATAACGTATGAAGGCTAATTATACATGAATAGAAACTACTACTTTTATGTATTAAAAAAGTACAAGCTAACCATCCGTGTGCTGCATGATAATTAGAATCACACAAAGTACTTAGCAGACCAGTAAAATGTCACCATTCTGAACTTTTCAAGAGGTTATTTTAAATATCTACATTTTCCAACAAACTAGAATTTTGTACCTCTAGCGTAGAAGTTTTGCTGTTGTTGCTGTTGTTTTTAAATATGTTAAATTATTTCTACAATGTATTTCTTTATTTATTTTGTTTTAGGTTTTGCCACGTGGTGCTTGCACTCACCAGAGAGAGACAGAGAGAGGCAAAGTGAGACATAACCCTCCAGGGGATGGCCAAGCTGCAGTCCCTTCTCCATCTCCTGGGATTTTGGCACCACACATGCGCCCAGCGTGATCTTCAAACTGCCAGATCTAGGACCTGAACCATGGTCAGTCATGTGGGGATCCAGCACCTTAACCACCACACTATTTTCTGGCTCCTCTATAATGTATTTCGTGCTTTAATCGGAGTATACTGAATATACTTTACACATTTCTTGAGGAGCTGGAATCCCATAGTAGACATTAATTTCTATGACACGGTAATATTGGTAGAGACTACTGATAGAAGGAAGACTGTCCTCATAATCAAACCACCAGTTTGCTTCAATCTTAGTTTGCAGACAAGCTTTTTTTAGGGGGGTGTTTGCTGTCATTTTTTTTAATTTACTTTTCACGATCATATCAAGGGTATTACAATATGCATCATTTTCCATAGAGAATTTTACATTCTTCATTCTCTTAAGTGTTTTCCCCCCTCTACCCCCCAGCTTTTCTTGCTGTCAATGCAACAACCTATAAATTGTCCCTTTGTTCTCATCTGCTGTTTCTAACCCATGTGACACTGCAAGTCAAATCCTTTTTTGTCCTAAAACTAAATAACCTCTAAATTAAAGCCTGAGGGACTTTCATGTAAGCATAGGAATGTTAACCATATATTTTCATAAAATCTCCAGCAACCGTTTAGAGATTACTGTACCAAGCCACAACCATATAGGAAAAGCATGGGCCTTACAGTCCCAGAGTCAGGGGTTGAGATGGCACGGCCGGCACTCACCCCTACTAATCCTGGTAAGATGGTAACCTTCTTTCCTAAAAGTCTGCATCCAGCTAAAAGAAATCACCAGCATCACCGAATTCAGCTGCTATGAAATTCAATGTGATACTGTATATAAAAACTGGCATCAAGTAGGCGCACAATGAAAAACTGAATTTCCATCCCCACTGCCACCTTTGACTCATACAGCTCATGGTGAATGTACTAAAGTTCATCTTTATTATTTTTTTAAGGCGGTGTGGTGGTTAGACTCCCACACGACCAACCGTGGTGTGAGTACCAGAACTGGCAGAACTGGCTCTCACTCTCTTTCTCTCTCTCTCTCCCCCCTCCGAGCAAGCTGAAATAAATTAATTAAATAATTATTTTAAAAATTTATTTTATTTATTTGTTCATTTATTTTAATTTGACCACAGAGAGGCACACACAGACAGACAGACAGACAGAAAGTGAGAAAGCCAGCCACCAGGCCTGGGACTTGAACCGTGGTCAGCCATGTGGAAGTGTCCACTGCCTTAAACCACCCCGCCACCTGCTGGTCCCCAGATTTACTGAATTTTAGAGTCAAACATCTTTTGTTTTTCCACATTTTTCAGTTCTCAAGTATGTAATGGGGTGTTAGCTCTCCCTGCTTTTAAATGGCTTTTGCACATTTTATTATCTTCTCCTCCTCTGTAACTAAAAGGTGGCCCACGCAGCAGACATCCTTCAAAGTCCGCAGGGAATACCAGAAAGGAAGTGCCACGTGAACTGCTCGTACTGCTGGGTTATAAACAGCTTCCAAAGTCGAAGTCTCTGACTGCCATTTACTACTACAGCTCTGCCCACGCCAACTCCCTCAGCCCTCTACCCGCCTTCATACTGGGAGAGAGGCCAGCAGTGGTGCAGTGGGGAGGTACTGAATCCCACATGGCCAACTCTGTTTCAAGAGAGATTTTTGCTATAGGGCACATGTGCTCTCGAGAGACAGAGAAGAGACAGAGAGACAGGAAGCAAGAAATCACCCTCCAAAAGGGATGGCCACTTGGTAATCCCTTCTCCATTCCCCTTGGGATTTTGGAGATATACACACACACACACACACACACACACACACACACGCACACAGTGTGAGTTTTAAAAGGCCAGGTCTGGGGCTCGAACTGTGGTCAACTACGTGGGAGTCCAACAACATAACTATTACATCATCTTCTGGTCCTAATTCTGCGACTTTTCAAGCTACTGGGTCTGGGATTCAAGCCATGGAGTCAGCTATGTGCGATCTAGTACTTTAATCACCACACCACCTGCTGGTCCAATATTATTCTATTTTTTTATCTAAGCATTTATTTATTTATTTGGAGAGGGTTTTACTATAGGGCACATGCACTCACCAGGTTAGAGAGAGACAGAAAGTGAGAAGTCACCTCCCAGGGGGATGACCACACTGCAATCTCTTCTCCTCCGTGTTCCTCTCAGGATCTTGGTCACACATGCACATGCACCCAGCGCTGAATTTAAGCCACTGAGTCAGGGACATGAACCACAGTCGACTACATGGGAGTCCAACAACATATCCATTACGCCATCTGTTGGTCCCATCCAACCATTTAAAAATGTAAAAAAAAAAAAAAGCAGGAGCCAGTAGATGATGTAGTGGTTATGTCCCTGGACTCCCATATAGTCAACCGTGGTTCACGGTCACAGATCTGGTGGCTTAAAAAAAAAAATCACACGGGGCGTGTGTGCTTGCATGCCTAAGAGCCCAGGAAGAGAATGGAGAAGAAAGAATTGCAGGATGTCCATCCCCCATCCCTTCTGGGGAGTGAGTTTTCACTTTCCCTCTCACTGTCTCTGTTTCTCTCTCTCTCTCCTCCTGGTGAGCACTTGTGCCCTGTGGCAAAAACCTCTTAGAAAAAAATGTGAAAAAACAATTCTCAGCTTGCAATCCACACAAAAACAAGTGACATAGGCTACAGATGCCTTGAGTTGCAACCCTGAAACACACACAGCCAACCACCTGGGCCACCACTACCCGAGATATACACACACACAATCTGAGGCCCTATTTCCCATCACTTGGTGATGCAAAAGTTCCAGGTCATACCCATCTAGAAGATGTGTACACAAGTCCCACAAATAAAGTACCAAGAAAAACAGCCCAGCAAGAAGAGACAGCACCACAGTAAGAGCAAGCAAAGGACAGAAACCTAACGCAAAGACTTCAGACCCTGGAAATTATCACACACGGAATACAAAATAACTGCTTACAATGTTTAACAGACAAGCCTGAAAGGGTTCTACACATGAAAGGGACGAGAACCGTAAAAAACAACTAGAAATGAAAAAAACAAAAATAATTTCTGAAGTTATAAACACAATCATTGAAATTAAAAATAAAATGGAACCATTGAAAAGAAAATCAGTAAGCCAGAAGATCTAAATAAATTATTCATAATGAGAGGCCAGCAGGTGGCATGGTGGTTGGAGCACTGGCCTCCCACATGGCCAGCCACAGTTCA
>NW_006204543.1:2685383-2699965 GCF_000334495.1 Tupaia belangeri chinensis
CCTCCATTCCCCCTGGGATTTTTGAGATATACACACACACACACACACACACACACACACACACACGCACACAGTGTGAGTTTTAAAAGGCCAGGTCTGGGGCTCGAACTGTGGTCAACTACGTGGGAGTCCAACAACATAACTATTACATCATCTTCTGGTCCTAATTCTGCGACTTTTCAAGCTACTGGGTCTGGGATTCAAGCCATGGAGTCAGCTATGTGCGATCTAGTACTTTACTCACCACACCACCTGCTGGTCCAATATTATTCTATTTTTTTATCTAAGCATTTATTTATTTATTTGGAGAGGGTTTTACTATAGGGCACATGCACTCACCAGGTTAGAGAGAGACAGAAAGTGAGAAGTCACCTCCCAGGGGGATGACCACACTGCAATCTCTTCTCCTCCGTGTTCCTCTCAGGATCTTGGTCACACATGCACATGCACCCAGCGCTGAATTTAAGCCACTGAGTCAGGGACATGAACCACAGTCGACTACATGGGAGTCCAACAACATATCCATTACGCCATCTGTTGGTCCCATCCAACCATTTAAAAATGTAAAAAAAAAAAAAAAGCAGGAGCCAGTAGATGATGTAGTGGTTATGTCCCTGGACTCCCATATAGTCAACCGTGGTTCACGGTCACAGATCTGGTGGCTTAAAAAAAAAAATCACACGGGGCGTGTGTGCTTGCATGCCTAAGAGCCCAGGAAGAGAATGGAGAAGAAAGAATTGCAGGATGTCCATCCCCCATCCCTTCTGGGGAGTGAGTTTTCACTTTCCCTCTCACTGTCTCTGTTTCTCTCTCTCTCTCCTCCTGGTGAGCACTTGTGCCCTGTGGCAAAAACCTCTTAGAAAAAAATGTGAAAAAACAATTCTCAGCTTGCAATCCACACAAAAACAAGTGACATAGGCTACAGATGCCTTGAGCTGCAACCCTGAAACACACACAGCCAACCACCTGGGCCACCACTACCCGAGATATACACACACACAATCTGAGGCCCTATTTCCCATCACTTGGTGATGCAAAAGTTCCAGGTCATACCCATCTAGAAGATGTGTACACAAGTCCCACAAATAAAGTACCAAGAAAAACAGCCCAGCAAGAAGAGACAGCACCACAGTAAGAGCAAGCAAAGGACAGAAACCTAACGCAAAGACTTCAGACCCTGGAAATTATCACACACGGAATACAAAATAACTGCTTACAATGTTTAACAGACAAGCCTGAAAGGGTTCTACACATGAAAGGGACGAGAACCGTAAAAAACAACTAGAAATGAAAAAAACAAAAATAATTTCTGAAGTTATAAACACAATCATTGAAATTAAAAATAAAATGGAACCATTGAAAAGAAAATCAGTAAGCCAGAAGATCTAAATAAATTATTCATAATGAGAGGCCAGCAGGTGGCATGGTGGTTGGAGCACTGGCCTCCCACATGGCCAGCCACAGTTCATGTCCCAGACCTGGTGGCTTGCCTTCTCACTCCCCCCACCACCACCACTCTCGTCCTTATCTGGAAGGAGAGAGAATTTATTAATTCTCAAAATAAAAAAATAAATTAAATAAGTAAAGTTAAATAAAATAATTCTTTAAAAAAAGTATTCTTATGAAAGTAGAAAAACACAAAAAACAGGGTTAAGAAACTTGTAAGAAAAAAGTGAGAAAATCTAATATACATGCAAATTGGAGACCTGGAGAAAGGAAGAGTACTAAAGCCATAAGATCATGTTCTCTGAAAATAATTAAAGAATTATTTTATTTAACTTTTATTTTATCATTATTATTATTACTACTACTACTACTTTCCAGTTTGATCAGAGAGAGGGAAAGTGAGAAAGCAAGCAACCAGATCTGGGACTTGAACCATGGTCACTGCCCATGTGGGAGGTCCAGTGCCCTCAACCACCATATCACCTGCTGGCCCCATCTGAAAACAATTAAATAGAAATCAGTAATGAAAAGATGAGGGGGGCATGATACACACCCTCTTTCAAAGATGGCCACACCGGGTCACCCCCGCCCCACATACCCTCACAGTGTGATAGCACTCTCCCCCAATCCGTCCTCCCTGGACATGGTAGGTCCTGGGACTATCTCAACCACCAGAATGCAACAGAGGTGAGGCTGAGTGACTCATGAGGCCAGGTCGCAAAAGGCATGGGGTATCTATCCAGTGTGCTCTTTCTCTCAGGAATTTCAGGGACCATCTTCTGACACCTAAGCTCCATGGAGGGACTAATAGGTGGCATAATGGTTATGTCACTGGACTCCCACGTAGTTCACTGCAGTTAGAGACCCAGACCTGGCGACTCAAAGCTCACGCCCAACACATGTGTGTGTGTGCGCAAAGTCCCCCAGAGGTGAATGGAGAAGAAGAAATTGTGGCATAGTCATTCCCCCAGGGGGTGATTTCTCACTTTCTGTCTGTCTGTCTCTATCTCCAGAGAGCACATGCGCCCTATAGCAAAATATCGCTCTTAAAAAAACAAACAAACAAAAACCACTAGTAGGACCAGCAGCTGGTGTAATGGCTATGTCGCTGGACTACCATGTAGTTGACCGCGGTTTGAGTCCCAGACCCGGGGGCTTAAACTCAAGCTAGGTGCATGTGCATGTGTGCCCAAGATCCTGAGAGGAGAGTAGAGGAAAAGGGATTGTGGCGTGGCCATTCCCCAGGGAGGTGATTTTTCACTTTCTGTCTCCTTCTGTTTTTCTGGCGAGCATACACGCCCTATAGCAAAAACCTCTCAAAAAAAAAAAAAAAAAATCCACTTGGAAATGAACTGAGGCAGAATTGCTAGGATGAACAACTGACCCCTAAGTTCCTAACCCACAAAAACAGGAAGGAAAAAAAGCTACTAAATTCTGGGCTTAATCTGTTATGTAGCAATAGATAATTACCATACTAGAAATTCTCCTGTATTTGGACATTTTAAATAGATTCCTAAATTGGGCCAGCGCTATGTCTAGTGGTGAAGAGAGCCAGATCCCACATGGCCAACTGCAGTTCAAATCCCAGCCCCGGCAGCTTGAAAAACACACCAATAGAAATCGGTAATGAAAAGATGAGTGGGCATGATACACGGCTTCTTCCCTCTCCCTCACTGTCTCTGGCAAATACATATGCCCCCTGGCGACTTGCACACGCACACATTATATATATACTTCATGTGACAAGAGAAAATATCCTGAACTTAACCATAACGAAATACCACATTTCAAAATTTGCGAGGTGACGATAAAACAATATTTTATAGGAAAACTAAGAACTCAAAATAGATATAACAAAAAGATCAAAACTCTAAGAGCTGTCCATTCAAGAAGATTAAAAAGGACAGCAAAATAAAGCTGGGGGAAGTAAAGGGAATAATAAGAAACAAAGAGAGAGCACACCACAGGAAAGGACAAAAAAGCCAGAAGGCAGGTGTACTGAAAAGCTATTCACTGGCAAACCTATGAAAAGAAAGATCAGGAAACAAAAGATTCAGTAATGAAAAAGAGGACAAAACCTCCACCAGAAAAACGGAGGACAGCCCTGTTAAGTGTGGTGCACTGAGAGCGGGATCCCACAGGGCCAACCACAGTTTGAATCCTGGCCTGGGGGCTAGAAAAACATGCTAGGCATGTGTGTGTTCTGGAAAATCCTGATGAGATAAAAAAAAAAGAATGGAAAAAGAACTGAGGCATGACCACACCTATGGAGATTTCTGTCTCTCTCTCGCTCTCGCTCTCACTCTCGACAGGCAAATCCACATGGAAGGTTGCCAACTCAAGGCCGGGGACCACCCTGAATATGCCAGGCAAGTGTTCCCAGGATCAAGGTGGCTGGATCCCACACGGCCAACAATATGGTTAGATTTCTAGATCGGGCAGCTTGAAAATCATGTAGAGTGCTAGAGCCTGCATACCCAAAATCCCAAAATGAGAATGGAAGAGAGGAAACTGCAGCATGACCATCCCCCATGGGAGGTGCTTTCTTACTTACCTCCTGTCTTTCTCTGGAAAACACACACACTCTAGAAAAAAACAAAACAGTAAAAACAGCTACCATAATTACATACTCTGTATCCTCCACAACATAGCAGGTTGCTCATAGTAGGTGCTCAACCACTTGCTCCACAAATGAAACAAATTCCATTCAAGTCACTGAAGGAAGAAGAATTAAGGCCAGCTCTGTAGCACAGCCGTGATGTGCTGCTCAAGAGAGGCAGATCCTACGTGGCCGCCCACCTGAATTCCCCGTGCAGTCAGCCTGAATGACGCAGACGCAGAGCACTGGCTGAACGGGCCCAAGACCTGATGAGCTGGAGGAAAAGGACTGCAGGGTGACCAGACCCTGGGCTGGTGGTGGTGGTGGGAGCGGGACGGGTGAGAGACAAAGAGCAGGATATTTAGAATCCAGATATTGGTTTTAAACACCATTTTCTACTATGAGGAGCCAGAGATGCTGAGAAATTGCTGATTCTCAGTCTAAAGCAGGAAAATTCCATAGCGAGTCAAGATAATTTTAAACCCAAACTTACGGAATCACTCAAAGACAAAGAGTTCAGCTCAGGAAAAAAAACCTCAGGAGCCTGCTGGAAAGGCTCCCATGGGGCCAGCAGAAGGTGTCCCAGTGAAGGTGCTAGATCCCACATGGCAGATTAAGTGATTTGAGCCCCAGACCCAGAAGCTTGAAAATCACACCAGGGGCATGTGCATGCATGCCTGAAGTCCCAAGAGGAGAAGAGAAGGGACAGGATTGCAGCAGCATGGCCACTACCCCTAGGGGTGATGGGGTGATTCTTCACTTTCCTTTTCTCTGGCTAGCACACAAGTCCTAGAGGAAGAAAAATACAAAAACAAACAAACAAAAACAAAAAGTTGGCTCCCATGGTCTTTATTTGAAACAATTTGAGCAACATAAAGAACAATGACCACATGAAACCATTAAAAATGTTACTGCCACCATTGTAGATCATTATTCTATAACTCCTCACTTGAAAGCTAGATAAGAAAAGAATGAAGCATTCACTTTGCCCACTCAGCAGAGACTATAGTTAAGTTCCAGCTGAGGAACGTTATAAAGCTCTTGTTAGAACTAAATGCAGCTAATAAACATAAATAAGTCACGAAACTAGAAAGATAATTTACAACCTTCAATTTAGGCCTAAAGATCAACAAAGGTGGCTAAAATCGTCAGATAAAGAAGATTTAGGGATGCATTATTTGCATGGTGCCAAAATATCACATTCAAAGGTTACTTGTACTTCATCACAGGAAGGAAAAATGCACTTTTATAATGGAGAGATACAGTGACCATCTTTTTTTTTTCTTTTCCCTAAGGTTTCTGCCATAAGGTACATGTGCCCACCACAGAGAGACAGTGAAAGGAAAAGTAAACAGTCACTCCCCATGAGATGGCCAGACCTCAATCCCCTCTCCTCCATTCCCCTCCTGGGATTCTGGGCATGCACACACACGCCCCACCATGATTTTCAAGCCAGGATCCAGGACGCAAACCACAATCAGCCATGTGGGAGTCAAGGACTATAACCACTATACCCCCCACTAGTCCCGCAAGAACCACTTTAAAACTCATCAAACTTTGGTCCTTAAAAGAAGGTCTTCAGACATTACGGGCCTCACACATAAATGAGATACACCATCACCTATGAGGTATTCTTGCCAAACATTTTAACATGAATTTAATCAAGCCCTTAAAGCCTAACTTCCAGTTTATAGGATATAGAGACCAGAAGAACAAGTTAAACTGTATCATTCACGCGCACACGCACACACACACACACAAAATCAGATAACCAGAAAACAGGTCATTCTACAAGATAGATGATCTGGACTCTTCAAAGAAATTTCAGTACTGGGAACCAGCGGTTAGCGTCATGGCTATGTCGCTGGACTCCCACGTAGTTGACTGCGGTTCGCGTCCCGGACCCGGTGGCTTAAAACTCACATGGGGCGCATGTGTGTGCGTGCCCAAGATCCCGAGAGGAGAATGGAGGAGAAGAGATTGCGGCGTGACCATCCCCCCTGGGGGTGATTTCTCGCTTTCTGTCTCTCTGTCTCTCTCTGTGTGTGGCGACACAAGGCCCCTATAGCAAAAACCTCTCCAAAAAAAAAAAAGATTTCAGTACCATAGGGAAGGAGAATGTGAGAAGGAGCTGTTCAAGATTAAATGATATTGGGACCAGCAGTTAGCGTAATGGCTATGTCGCTCGACTCCCACGTAGTCAACCACTGTTCGAGACCTGGACCTGGTGGCTTAAACTCACGCCAGGCACGTGTACATGTGTGCCCAAGATCCCGAGAGGAGAATGGAGGAGAAGAGATTGCAGCATGGCCATCCCCCAGGAGGGTGATTTCTCTGTCTCTCTCTCTCTTTCTGGTGAGCTCACACACCCTATAGTAAAAAAATATAACTCTCCTCAAAAAAAAAAAAATTAAATGCTATTAAGAATAACCAAATGAACTGAAAAAAATTTTAACTGAATTCTGGTTTGAAAAAATGATTTTAGGGGACAATTAGAGAAATTTAAGTGCAGACTGAGTTTAAATGTTATTACAGAATTATTTTTCTTAGGTGTTAACAATGGTACATGGGTGAAATGAAGATTATCTATTTCCTAGGAAATATATGCTGAAATATTTTGAGGTAAACTTATCATACCTGCAATTTTCAAAAGGTTCAGTAACAATACATACAGAAGTATAGAGAACAACAATGTCAACTTGAATTTAGGTGGCAGATAGAAGTGTTCTTTATTCTAATCTTTTTATCTTTTTGATACTTTTTAGGTTTTTTATTATAAAAAATAGTGAGGGGGCAAGAAAAGCACTAAAAGAAGGTAGAGTTGAAAAGGTTAACTGTGACTTACATTTTTAAAAAAGTCAGAGATTACTCAGCCCACTATCATCAGATCAATAAAAGTAAACAGATTTCAAACAAATACTTACACACTACAAACAGCAATAGTACTACAGTCCGTCAATGATTTAAGGAATGTTTGTCATTGGCAAACACAACACATTTTATCATGATACCTCACACTGAATCAAAACACATTCTAACATCCATTAATCTCATACACCAAGACAGCAAGAAAAGCACTTGTTTGAAATATTTTGAATTGAAAAATATGACACTTGAAAGACAGCTAGTAGACTACCCTAATATTTACCTGTATTAGCAACAAGCTTTGATTACCACTTATCCTAAAAGGCACACAATGAAATTCTTAAAATTCTTGATCTCATATTTAAATGTAGAAAGAAAGACAGGGCCAGCCGGTAGCATGGTAGTTACAGCAGCTGGATCCTGAACGGGCCAACTGCACAGTTCAGGTCCCGGAATGTGTATGTGTGTGCGTGCGTGCGTGTGTGCGGACTCCCCAAGAGTCCCAAGAGGAAAATGGAAGAGAGGAACGTGGATGGCTATCCCCATAGGGGATTGCTTTCTCATTTCAAGGGGGGAAAGGAAGAGTTGTTGGGGGGCCTACTGCATACTTGGTGTTTTACATAAAATGTTTAACTCCAATGATCATCTTGTGAGGTTAATATTACCTCCATTTGAGGGAATGAACATTCTAAAACTTGAGAAATGTTACACAACTTGCCCATAAATTCACAAGTGATGAGGCCAGAACTTGAATCCAAGTCTGTTAAAAATCCAGGGTTCAAAGTCGATATTCTCTCCATTAATTAGACTTAAAAAATTTAAGAGTTACATACCGAAAAGCCTATCTAAGGAAAAAGTATATTTAGAAGAGTACCTTCAAATTCAAAAGAGTTACATAATAATCTCAAAAGGTTAATAAAAATCAAAACTGAGAAAAAGGACACTCTAAAAGTATTGCTAGTTGTAAAAAAGAACCAAATTTTAGTAAGCCAGCTGTCTAAGATGTAGACAGGACAGCCAGTCCTTTCCTGGCTGTACATGTAAAATTATACTCCAGTTGCCCGCTAGATGACCCCACCACCAAAATATGCTAGCAATATAATTCACATTAAAACCGGAGGCCAAACACGATTCGGAAGGAGCTTTACATGTTTACTATGCCTATCACAAGCATGTTCACCACTCAAAATTAATAAGTCATTTTCAGCAAACATTACTTTGATCTACCATATACTTCTCTACAATGACGTTAAACTTAAAACCAAGAATATCTACCTAAATACAAACATTCCACAACTACTAGTATCACATGATTCTGAACCTGCCAATAATATACAAAGTATGCAAAATTATGTTTCTGTAACATGCATCTGTTCATTCTGTAGGATAACATGCCAATAGCTCTGCCCCTTGTGTACACACAAGATGTTTAGAGAAACGTGTATGTTAACGAGAATTGCCATTTAAAATTCCATCCCCTACGAAATGAATTAGTGAGCAGAAAAGGGAATGTGGCAGCTTGTGGAGCTCTAGTAATATTCTATATCTTGAAGTGGGTCTTGGTTATGCTCATGTGTTCACTTGAAATTTCAATTACTGGTATGTTTATAATTTGTGTCCTTTTTTGCATTTTTTTTCTTTTTTTTTTTTTTTGAGAGGTTTTCGCTATAGGGCGCGTGCACTCGCCAGACAGACAGAGAGAGACATAGAGACAGAAAGCGAGAAATCAACCCCCAGGGGCAATGGTCACGCCACAATCCCTTCTCCTCCATTCTCCTCTCGGGATCTTGGGCACGCACGCACACATGGCCAGCATGCGTTTTAAGCCACCGGGTCTGGAACGCGAACCGCGGTCGACTACGTGGGAGTCCAGCGACATAGCCATGATGCTAACAGCTGGTTCCCCTTTTTTGCATTTTTTAAAAGGCATTTTTGCTATAAGGTACATGCACTTCCAGGAGAGGCAGAGACAGAAAAAATAAGAAATCACCCCCCAGGGAGGATGGCCACACTGGATTCTCCTCTCAGGATTTTGGACATGTATGCACACACACATACCTGGCATAAGTTTCAAGTTGTCAGGTCTGGGACTTGAATCACAGTTAGACATGTGGGAGTCCAGCACCTTAACCCTATGCCACCTGGTGGCTCCCTTTTTTGCATATTTTGTTATTTATATAGTTTATATTTTAGGGCGAACTCCTCAGCACAGTGGTTAAGCACTGTGCACTGAAAGCCGGATCCCACATGGCCAACCACAGTTTGACTCCTAGCTTGAAAAACACCAGGCACATGTGCATCCATGCCTAAAATCCTGACAGGATAGAGACATGGAGGAAAAAGGACTGCAGTGTGACCATGAGCCATTGAGGGATTCTGTCTCTTCGGCCAGCACATGTATCTTCTAGCAATCAAAAAAAAGCATAGGGCCAGCCAATAGTAAAGGCAGCTGGATCTCACACAACCGACTCTGTGGTTCAAGTCCCAGATCCAGTGGCTTACACTGGTGTGGGTACATATGTGCCGATGATCCCAAGAGAATGAAGAGGGGAGAATCACACTTGGGGGGTGATTTCTCTCTCTCTCTTTTTCATGAGTGCACAGGCCCTCTAGCAAAAAACAAACAAACAAAAAAGTACTTGTGCCTCTGTAAGGTGCTACAGAAGCAGACAGAAGGAATAGAACTTAACCTGGAAGGGGTGAACAAAAGCTTCCTGAGAAAAAGATCCACCTAAACTGAGGCCTAAAAGTCAGACAGGAATTAACTAAGCAAAGAGGGGTGGAGGGAAAACCAGGGAAGAGGAGCACCGAGTATACAGGTAAGAGCACTTTACATGAGACGGAGCCGAAATTCAAAAAGAGGGGGTCGAAGAACTTAAGGAAAAGAGCGACGAAAGAAAAGCTAGTGAAGAGTGGGGTCATGAATAATCTCATACAAGGCATGCGACAATTTAAGGGTTATCCTGACCCAAGGAAGCACTGCAGATCTTTCCGTGGGAAGAAGCATGGCTAGATTTGAATCTGCACCGACACATCACGTCCATTACGGGGGCTACCACACTCGCACGCCCAGGTGTGGGGCGTGAGCCTGCACACTGCCCCACACTCCAGCATGATGATCTGGCCCCACGCCCATGTGTACACACCAGCACGGAGCCAACACCAAATGGCCAGGAGTGGTCACATAACCCAAGCATTCCAGCTTGCCAGCAGTCAATAAGAAAAAGAACTGGGCCAAAGCAATCTTTCTTGGGAATTCAAACCAGAAAATCCTAGGTAGAAGGAAGAAGTGAGCAACAGGAGCTAAAGTTAAAAAGATAGTAGCCAGGAGACAAATGCTGGTAGGGGAGTGACACAGTTCCAAGGAGCAGAAACCAGGAATAAATGGAAGCTATAAATACAGGAGGAGAAAACTGGAGCAGACAGGAGAAATAAGCCAGAAAGAAAGAACAGCTAAGACAAGGTAACAACAGGGCCCCAGAGTGAAATCTGTCTTCCGTGTCCAGCTTGACCATGAGGTTCCTATCCTTGAGATCAAGTGTTGATGTGTTCCTGGGTCCCCTCGTGCATGTTCCCTCTCAACACGCACTCCTATGCTTAAGGTAACCTCAGTCTCTTCCTTGCAAGTGAGAGTCCAACTAGCAATAAAAAGGCATTTCAGAACAACTATTCTAGCACCCATGCAGAACCGAATCTAACAGAAGAGGCAGAAGGAAGGCAAGGCGGCCACTTAGAAAGCATATCACAAGTCCAACGGACATACTGCGTTAAAATGAGGTAGACAAAACAGAAAGAGCAGCAAGGGGAGAGCGTGCAAGACTTAGCAGCAGCCTGGATGTTGGCCTTGATGTTCAGAGCATGATTTCCAGGCTCCTGAAGGCCTCATTACGCAAGGAAGGAGATCCGGAGGGAAAGAAATTGTTGCATTTTCTGCCTGACCCCCACCTCCCTTTTGAGGGAAAAAGAGGCAGTGAAGAGTTCTGTTTTGTATATGTTTGAATCCAAGATGTCCATTAGGCAGAGGTTCAGGGCAGAGGAAGAGCTTTAGACAGCAGCTCTAGACTGAAGAATCAATACTTAACATCAATGTGGGGGTGTTTTTGTTGGTGGGTGGTGGTGGAGGGCAGTGCGCTCTCTGGGGAGAGCCGGAGAGAGACTGAGAAAGCACTCTCCATGGGGGATGCTCACGCTGCCATCCCTTCTCTATTTCTCCCTCCTTTCAGGATTTTGGGCAGCTCAAGCACCCTCGCTTGGTGTGTACTTTTCAAGCCACCAGGTCCAGGACTCCTATGCAGTTGGCCATGTGGAATCCAGTTGCCTTAACCAGCACACTATCAGCTACTCCTAATGTTGCGGTTTTAAAAATGTCTGAAAAGCCTTTGAATAGTATTTACTTCAAGCTATGTTAACTAAAACTCATTCAAATCCAAAACCTTAATATTCTTGGTAAACCATATTGTCTGCCTCCTATACTGCTTTACAAATATTAAAGATGGAGCAAGCTTTTACATAGTGTAATACGAATTACTAGGAAAGATGGGGTTTAAACTACTCATTCCTACTCGGGTTGTACTTTTTTAAAAAATTGTGACCAGCAAGTTGTACGGTGGTTAAGGTGCTGGACTCCCACATGGCTGACCACAGTTCAATCCCAGACCAGCAGGGTGAAAGTCACACTGGGAGTATGTGCATGTGTGTCCAACATTCTGAGAGGAGAATGGAAGAGAAGGGACTGTGGCATGGCCATCCTCCCCCCAGGAGGTGATTTCTCACTTTCTGTCTCTCTAGTAAGCACGCTCACCCTATGGCAAAAACTTAAATAAATAAATAAAATTATAAGTTTACCCTATTTCCATCAGGAACTATACACCACTAAATTAAAGGAAAAAACTGTTAAAAGGTCATATATCAGGGCCAGCCTGTGGCTGATTAAGGTGGCTGAATCCCAATAGCCAACTATGTAGTTAAAGTCTCAGACCCGGCAGCTTGAAAAACACGTCAGCTGAGTGTGCGTACCTATGTATGCATGCCCCAAATCCCAAGAGGCGAATGGAGAAAAAGGGACTGTGGCATGGTCATTCCCCTGGAGAGTGTTTTCTCATTTATTCTCTCTTGCAAACACATATGACCTATAACAAACTGTGTGTGTGTTGATTTTTTTTTTAAGGTCACATACCAGGCAGCGAGTTTCACTATACTCACAATACTATAGTAACAAGATTTTTAAAAGAATTTCATCATGGGCTACCCAGTACAGCAGTGGTTAAGGTAACTGAACTGTGTGGTTCAAGTCCTTGATCTGGTGGTTTGAGAAACAGGCCAGGCCCATGTGCATGCAAACCGGAATCCAAAAAGGAAGAAGAAATGGAGTACAGACTGCAGCGTGACCACCCCCCCGTGGGAGTTGCTTTCTCTCTCGCTCGCTCGCTCTCTTTCAGGCAAGTGTATGTAGCCTCTGGCAAAACCTGTGTTTAAAGGTTATCTTATAACTTACTAGTTTAGACATTCAACTCTATCTGTACTTCACATGTTTGGTTTCTGACCTAAAACCTTTTCTCCTCTCATCTATACGCTTTCGCTTCCAAATGCTAATGCCTCCAACTGAGAAGTGATACTAAGCTTCATCAGTGGCAAATCCAGCTACTCACCGGCCATCTATACCTAATGGAACTGCTGTCACCCAAACTGAATACATCACAACTTGAACCCCTCTACCACTCTTCCTTGACAAAAAAAAATCCTATTCCTCTTCACATGGCTTCCCACCTGAGTAAAAAGCACAAATCAGAAACCTAGAGTTTTACCCTCTTTGCTTAAATCAATCAAATCACTGTCCTGCTGCTCCCAATGCTCAAATTCAGAACTACTAGCACTTGGGACCCGCAGTTAGCATAATGGCCATGTCGCTGGACTCCCATGTAGCCGACCGCGGTTAGCGTCCTGGACCCGAGGGCTTAAAACTCACACCGGGCACGTGTGCGTGCGTGCCCAAGATCCCTAGAGGAGAATGGAGGAGAAGGGATTGCGGCGTGGCCATCCCCCCTGGAGGGTGATTTCTCGCTTTCTGTCTCTCTCTCTGTCTGGCGAGTGCACGTGCCCTATAGCAAAAAAAAAAAAAAAACCCTCTGCAAAAAAAAGAACTACTAGCACCATTTGTCTTTGGCTTTATTCTGCTCTTCAATCCACTCTCCTCACTACAACTAGGCTGACCTTATAAAAATGCAAATCTGATCACTTCAGTCCTCTAATTTAAATCTTTCAGTACTTTATCTGATACCTATTATAATCATCAAAGTTTCTTACACAGTGGAAGCTCAGAGATACAATGAGAAATCAACTTGTAGGTCTGATACAAAGTGAATCAACAGGAAATTTTTTTTCAAATCATAAAAATACTTATACAGACATATAACAGCAGGCACATTTAAAATTTAAGAAAGGCAAGTGGCAACATTTGTAAAAGCAAAGACTGAAAATAACTTCAAGTCCCTCAAAATGGAGTGCTGTTCAGTCAGTAAATAAGGCACTTACTGCTGAATGATCTCTAGGATCCAAGCTATATACAGGGTGTACAGATGCACCCACTTGCTTATGGTGTGTGTGTCTTAGGAATAGCAACCCACAGGCGCAGGCATGCTGGAAACATCACAGGAAGGAGGCACAAGCGGCTGGAAGCAATGGCTGTCTCCAAGGGAGTCTGGAGGATAGGAGGAGAGACTTTATACGACAGTGCTCTTCTGGGCCCGTCCACTTTTACATTATGTCTAGTTATTACCTATAACTTTAATATGAGTTTCTGCCCAGTCTGTTCCACAAGCGAAATTTACAAAGCAAAGTATGGACGGCAAAGATCTTTTTGTATTGCATCCCTATACCAACGTTGCAAAATTAAGGCCTGATTGTTGGCTGTAATGTTATATCTCCTTCGAGACAGCCCAGTTCAACCAACAGTTTATTCAATCTTTTATTACTATCTGAGAAAGCTGTTAGCAATGACACTGTGAACATTGCATAATTTTTGTATTTGCTCCTTAGAGAAGCAGGACAGCATCATCGAGCAGCAGAGATTTATTACGAAACTGACATTAAAATCTTCAGATTAAGGTGAGCTTCAAATCTTACTTTTCTAGCAAATTCAAAACAACGAATCCAAAAAGAGTGCCCTAGACTTTCAAAAACCGTGCAAAATCTCTCTAGAAACGGAGGCACGGCTAAATCCATTACTGCCATGTATTTTAACCCTTGGGGACCCTGAAGTGTCAGGCCCGCAGACCTCACGCCCACTGGAGCAGCGAGACCTCACAGGGACACACGCACCCCGCCCGCGCTCGCGTACCCTTCCTTCTCCCTCCCTCCCTCCCGCCCCCAGCCCAACCCTCCGAACAGGGTCTCCAGGGTCTCGGCGGCCCAAGCCCCACTGGGGAGTACACCTGGCTAAGCAAACACCCCCTCCGGATTGCACCGCAAAGCCTTTTCCACCGAAGAAAGGCTCTCGACCAGGGGGAAGATAACAAGGTTTGCTTGGGTGGAGGTGGGCGTGAGCCGCTGCAGGAGGGTAGGGGAGAGGCCGAAGTCCGCCGCGGGGTGTGGAGGGGCTGACCCCGGGCTCCCCGGAGGGAGAGCATCACGCCCGGGGATGGAGGGGCGCCAACGGGCGGGGGGGGGCGGGGGG
>NW_006204543.1:2700585-2700902 GCF_000334495.1 Tupaia belangeri chinensis
CCGGGCGGCCCCGCCCCGACGTCCCTCCCTCACCTTACGGCAGAGCTGGGAGCTCGGCCTGCTTCTCCCTGTGGAGAGGAATGTCGCGAGGTGGGGGAGGGAACGCTCTGAGTTTGCGACCGTAAAGCTCGCTTTCCGGCCAGCACTGAGGTGCCGAAGGCTGGCTGGGGTAGTGAGGCCCGAGGCAGGTAAGAAGCCGCCTCCCCACTTGGGTTCGTGTCCATCCGTCCCGGAGGGCCGCCCGGCCGCCCGCGGAGACTGGCGAGGCGACGCCGCCCCTCGGGCCCCCGCCCCTCCGCCGCTCCCGCCGCGGTTCC
>NW_006204543.1:2701175-2717632 GCF_000334495.1 Tupaia belangeri chinensis
CTCTTACCTTTTTTTTTTTTTAAGAGTTTTTTGTTACAGGGCACGCGCGCTGGCCGGAAACAGGCCGGAAGCGCGGACTCCCCCCAGGGGGTGGCCTCGCCCTGTGTACGCACACGCGCCCCGGGCGTGAGTTCTCCCATCCGGGACTCGACAGCGACGTAACTATTACGCCACCTGCCGGTCCCTTGGCTCACTCTGGAAAGACTCGTTAAACGGCTGGTTAGGGATTGCTGGTCAAAGAGGGAGAAGAGCTAGCAGCAGGGAGCGTGGTGGTGGGAGCTGGTGGCCGGGCCTGGGAGCGTAAAACAGAGTGGAGTATACCTGGTGCAGACCGTGCAGATGTAGATGTCCCTTTGTTTTTTTAATTTGCCAGTGTCCTGGGGGGAGAGTAGTGTGTCCCCAACACACACGCACATTCTGCCACAGGAGCTCGGCCATGCCAGTCACTTCCGCACTTATCCCTCCTTTCTGGATTTTGGGCGCACAAGTCCAGGATTCGGACTGTGATCAGCCACGAGGAGCCTGCCTCCGTTAATCAGGCCACAGCCGGCCCAAGTGCTCGCATGCACACAGGAGAGAGGGGAGCACCCTCCACCGGTCTGATCATGCTACTCCTCCTCCGGTCCCTGAGGTCTGGGGCACTCACGTGCGTGTCCTGGTGTGTTTCAGGCCGCTGGGGACAGGAATCCGCTGCAGTGCGGGACCCAGCTTCTCCGGAGCACTGCCTTACCACTGAGCCAGCCCCGGCAGTATTTTTGTTAAAGCTCTTCAAGTGACTAATACTGAGGGTTAGGATCCACTTGAGAGGAGGAAAAGATGGGAAGTATGTAAGGGCAGGAAGTTGAGGGAGTTGGCCCTGTGATGTTAAAATGGGATCATGTGATGAGCGCGAGAGCTGAGTCGATTGAGAAGCTTGAGCAGAGCGATAAAGAGTTCTGAATAACTGTTCTGGGAAGTGGAAGGAGCCACTCCTGCCTCCTCCTCTGTCCCGGTTTCATCCCTCAGTCTCAGTCTGGTCACTTAACGAGTGCTCTTTCCTGTCCCTTTCCCCTCCGTCCAGGATTTAGACGGCATCTCCAGCCTTAGAACACAAGGGCCATCCCTATTTCTGTCCCCAAAAAGAGATTTAAAGACCCACTCACCCCAGAGAGAGCTACACGCGGTGCCTTGCCAACATAGAATCTGCCTTTTAGTTCTCATTCCATCCATCATCCAAGTTGGATGAGTTCTAAAAGTGTTTCAAGTATAGCCCTGATGGGATCTCAGAGGGTGAGGGAAGACAGACCTTTAAACAAAGAATCCACTGGGCAGACAGAAGAGGGAAACCGGAGACGACCTGACTGCTCTGTTAACCAGGGTGAATGCAGAACGTGTCCACCCACCTCCAGCTCAGAGAAGGTTACTGTTGTCTGCTGCAGCTAGAGCAAAGAAGGGAAGATAGGGGTGGGTGTGGACAGGTTGTGACATACCTCGAATCCCATACTAAAGTTTAGATTATATCCTGTAAGCAATGCGTATGAACAAGAAAAATTCTTAACCTCTTTTACACCATGGACCTCTGTCAGTCTAGCCTATACCCAACCTAAGAATAAATATTTTTAAATGTGTAAAACAAGGGGCCAGTGGTTGGTTTGACGGTTAAGGGACTGGACTCTCACATGGCCAACCGTGGTTCAAGTCCTAGACCTAGTGGCTTGCTTTCTCACCTTTCCTCTCTCTCTCTAGTGAGCACACATGCCCTATAGCAAATTTTAAAAATAATAATAGCATTTTTTAAATGTGTAAAATGCCTAGAAATATAAAGGAAACCAGTGCTTTGAAAGTTATTTTAAAAATATGAAAGCAAGGGGGCTGGCCCTGTAGCCTAGTGGTTAAGGGAGCCAGATCCCATGTCTTGGAAAACATTCCAGGTATGTGTGCCCAAAAGGATGCAGGAATGGAGAAGGTATTATGGCATGACCATACCCAAATGGGAGGTGCTTCCTCCCTCCCTCTCTCTGGCAAGCACACCCATCCTCTAGCAACTAAAAAGGTATTAAAGCCAGTATGTGATTTGGTTGTGTACGTACTTTCCTATGCGTTATATCTGGGAGTAGATCCAGTTATGTCATTTCAGAATACGATGACTATGAATTCTATTTGAGATTCCCGCAATGACTAATATCCGGTAGAAGTATCAGATTTCTATTGCTGATATTCCTGAGCTGTATTGCCTCTACTTGAACACAACGCTAAGTTTCAGCTAGAGATTGTTGAAAATAGGCATTTTTCCCCAGTCCAATTTCATGGAACCATGAGATTCTAGCCACATCCTAGTCCATGGATCCCAAGTTTTAAAATATCGCAGTGTCGGGACCAGCAGTTGGCGTAATGGCTATGTCGCTGGACTCCCACATATTCGACTGCGGTTCAAGTCCCGGACCCAGTGGCTTAAACTCGTGCCGGACGCGTATGCGTGTGTGCTCAAGATCCCGAGAGGAGAATGAAGGAGAAGGGATTGTGGTGTGGCCATCCCCCTTCAGGGGTGATTTCTCCCTTTCTGTCTCTCTGTGACTTTCTGGCAAGTGCACGCACTCTATAGCAAAAACACAAACAAACAAACAAAAAACCTCTACCAAAAAAATATATACATTGCAGTGTAATGGTTTTAAGCAAGAGTGTGGCAGATCAGGGTGGCGTTCAGAGAGATGATAGAGCCCCGGTCACTTGCCACCTCTGTATTGGGATAAGGCTCCGAGCTAGCTACTGATATTTTCTTCTCTACCTCGGACAGCAACCGGTACTAATCCCCTGTTGCATAACTAGAAGGGACTGCAGGGGAGATGATCTTGTGTGGATACGTATGTCGGGGCAGTACTAGGAAATAAACCAGGAAAGGTAACTGAAGGCTGTTTTATAGGAAATCATTGAGTGCCAAGCTTCTTCAGCACGACTGGCCGTTACTGACTCTGTCCATCAGATAGTCGGAGGCCTCGAGGGTTGATGAACATGGATCCACACTGACAGAAAACCAAGTGTGCAGACATTGAGGTCCAGCTCTCAGTCCCCTTTTGTGTGGGAAGAAGGAACTGGGTCTATCTGAAAGGAAAGGTAATATTTGAA
Organism: Tupaia belangeri chinensis; assembly: GCF_000334495.1. Classification (NCBI taxonomy): domain Eukaryota; kingdom Metazoa; phylum Chordata; class Mammalia; order Scandentia; family Tupaiidae; genus Tupaia; species Tupaia belangeri. The sequence goes on from NW_006204543.1 coordinate 2,704,278, forward strand.
ACTTAGGAGGTGTTTTGTCTTTGTTTTTTTTGAGAGATTTTTGCTATATGGTACATGTGCTTGCCAGAGAGACAGAAAGAGAGACAGAAAATGAGAAATCACTCCCCAGGGGGAATGGTCACAGCACAACCCCTTGTCCTCCATTTTCCTTCAGGGATTGTGGGCACACATGCATACATGCCCAGCGTGAGTTCCACGCTGCCAGATCCAGGGCTCAAACCACAGTCAACTATGTGGGAGTCCAGCAACGTAATTACTATGCCCTTCGCTGGTCCCGACAATTATGAGACGTTGGGGCTGGCAGGTGGAGTGGTCACTGAGGGTGCTGGACTCCCACGTGGCCAACCGTGATTCGAGTCCGAGACCTGGTGGCTTGCTTTCTCACTTCCCTCCCACTCCCTCTGTCTCTCTTTGTCCCTCTCTGATCAAATTAAAATAAATAAATAAAGCTAAAGAAAATAATTTTTAAAAAACTCACGAGGTGTTGTAAGAAGTGTTAACTGTTGGCATAGTGGTTAAGGCACTTGATTCCCACTTGGCTGGCTTCAGTTTTGTCCTTTACAAAATACTATCTTAACCCAGAGCGTATTCTTCTTCCTTTTTTTTTTAATTTGCCAGAGGGAGCGTGTGATCCCCAAAGAGAGAGAGAGAGAGAGGTAAATTGAGAAAGTCCCCCCATAAGGGCTGGGCACATTGTAGCCCCTACTCTCCAGATTTGGGGCACGCACACACATGCACCTGGCGTGTTTCTCCAGCCACTGGGCCCAGGACTCAAACCGTGTAGCTAGCCATGTGAAACCAGCTACCGTTCCACCTCTTCCTAATTCTGTTGACCTTCCCACATGTAGCCCTCATCCCTAATCATTTCAAAAGCTGTGAAATCATTTCTCAGAAAATTTCACGCAAAACAAAGTCACCATAAGAAGAATTTTATACATGCTTGTTTATGGTAAAGGAAAAATGATGGAATTACAGGTGGGAGCCTGGAGGAAGGAATGACAGGCTGAGAATGAAGCTCTTCGAATGGGGTCAGCCTGCGGCCTGGTAGGTAGATCACTGGACCCAGCACAGCCAGCCGTGCAGTTCGAGCCTTGGCTTGGTGGGTTAAACATACCAGGTACATGTGTGCTCCTGCGTAAAACAGTTCCAAACGGAGAGAGCGATGGAGAAGGGATGGCAGCATGACCATTCTGCACGTGGGCACCTTCACCTGTCTGTCTCCTGTGAGCATACACACCCTCTGGCAAACACTTAAATTCCTTAAATGTCGGTGACATCTCACCACTGACAGCAGTGCCTCGATACAGAGCAGCAAGTGGACAGCCTGGGTTTGAGAAGAAGCCCTGGAGGGTCACCAGCCGCTGCCCTGCCTGGAGGCAGGACTAGGTGGAAGTTCTGGTGGTAGATCACCAGACATCGTCCTCAGACATAGTTCTCCTGTTTTTGTTTTTTATTCAGCCTTTTTTTATTTTTGGAGAGGTTTTTGCTATACGACATGTGTGCTCGCCAGAGAGATAGAAAGTGAGAAATCACCCCCCTCACCACACCCCCAAGGGGGATGGCCACGCTGCAATCCCTTCTCCTCCATTCTCCTCTCGGGATCTTGGGCACGCATGGACGCACACGCGCCTGGCATGAGTTTAAGCCACCGGGTCTGGGACTCAAACCATGGTCGACTACATGGGAGTCCAGCAACATAGCCATTATGCCAACTGCTGGTCTCTATTTGTCATTTAAAGAAAAAAAATGACTAAAGAGAGACAGTGAAAAGGTAAGAAAGCAAGCTGCCAGGTCTAGGACTCGAACTGCAGTTAGACGTGTGGGGATCCAGCGCCTTAACCATCACACTACCTGCCGGCTCCGGTTTTCCTGGTCTTTTTCTTTTTTTTTTTTATAATTATTTTATTTAACTTTATTTTGTTTGTTTGTTTTTTTTAATTTGACCAGAGAGGGACAGAGTAAAAGAGAAGAGAAAAGTGAGAAAGCAACCGTCAGGTCCAGAACCCAAACCATGGTCAGCCATGTGGGAGTCCTGCACCCTTAACTACCACACCACCTGCCAGCCCCAAGTTTTCCTGTCTTGAAAGCTAAATTCTTATATTGGTGAAACACTGATGTTAGAGGAGTTGTAACTGTTTATAACAATTTTGTGTTTTCAGTTTCTCGTAGTACATTTCACTTCTGTATCTTGCTCAGGGAAAATGTATTCGTGAATTAAAACTTCTCCAGTTTCTCAGGCACCGCGGCTACAGAGATAAGTAAAATCTCCTCTCCCGACTCAAGCAATCATGTAAATCTGATGGTAATTTTTACATGCCACATTATACAACTCTTCGGATGGTTTAGGCATTAAAAGGAAACATTTAATTGGGGGAAACTGAAACCAAAAAAATGTTAAAGCCTTTAACTTCCTTCCTGAAAATATTTCTGCCTATGCTGCCATGAGAAGCACATTTGGTCCTGGACGTGGCTTTTTTGTGAAGGCGCAAATGGAATTATACACTAAAAGTTGGGCCTTGTCTTCTCATTTTAGTAAGCAAATTATTTTTATCTCTTTCTGTCGAGGGTTTGTGGAAGAGATTAGACTGCATTCTTTCCACAGGACAGAAGGAAGACTCCCACATTAAAGAAACAGACAGGTTTTGGGCCCGTGGGAGGTCGGAGGTGGCACACCCCGCCATGGAAGCTGCTGCATTCCTAGCCTTGTGCTCACTATTAAGGGAAAAGGGGTAAAATGACAAAAGCAAAAGGTGGCAGCGGGGGGAGCAGGAAAGGTTTAATCCTGAGTTTTCTTTTCTTTTTCCCAGAAGGCGTGTGTGCTCACCAGACAGAGGAGACAGTACCCTCCACGGGGCTACAGTCCCTTCTCCCTCTCACCCTCCTGGGATTTGAGGCGTGCACGTGTGCCCACATGTTCCCCAGGTTACAGGCCCAGGACTCAGCTGGTGGGTCTGCCACGTGGGGTCCCGCTGCCTTACCCACTGAGTCACAGAGCTGGCCCTGTCCTAGAGAGAGATTCTTGCCGTAGGGTGTGTGCTCACAGAGACAGAGAGAAATCGCCCTCCAGGGGCATGGCCAGGCCACAATCCCTTCTCCTTCATTCTCCTCTCAGGATTTTGAGCACGTACGCACGCATGCCTGGTGTGAGCTTCAAGCCGCCAGGTCTGGGACTCAAAACTGCAGTCGGCCATGTGGGAGTCCAGCAGTTCATACCCTGGCCCCGGCAGTTTGAAAAGCATGCCAGGAGTGTGCATGTATGTATGTGTGTGCATGTATGTATGAGTGTGCATGTCCAAATTCCTGGCAGCGTGGAGGAATGGAGGAGAGTGATTGGCATGACCATCCTCCCTTGCTAGGGTGGGGGTACCTTCCCCCACACTCTCTGGCTGTCTCTGTCTCTGCATCTCTCTCTGGCATGGCAGCACACATGCGCTGTGACAAAAATAAAAGTGGATAAAGTTGCTTTAATAAATGTCTTGAGCATATACATATTTAAGCTACTAAAACAAATTTGCACTCAGGTCTTTTTTAATTAATAGGGAATCTGGTTTCTAAGAATTAAAAGCTTAGATTGGGACCAGCAGAGGCATAATGGTTATGTCGTTGGAATACCACATGGTTGACTAACCATAGAAGTTCCAGACTCAGCGGCTTAAAACTCATGTGGGCATGTGTGCATGCATGCCCAAAATCCCAAGAGGAGAATGGGGGATTATGTCTCGCTTTCTGTCTGTCTCTCTCTGGTGAGCACATGTGCCCTTTAACAAAAATCTCTTAAAAAAAAAAATAGACTTATGTTATAGACACACCAGCTATTAACAATTAGACTGTTCCACACTAAAATGTCTAAGCCAGTAATGTAGTGCTTAAGTTCTATGGGAATCTCCTCTTAAAATTCATACTGGGACCAGCAGTTGGCGTCATGGCTATGTGGCTGGACTCCCATGTGGTCCGACTATAGTTTGAGTCCCTGACCGGGTGGCTTAAGTTTACACCGGGCATGTGTGTGTGCGTGCCGAAGATCCCGAGAGGAGAATGGAGAAGGGATTGTGGCGTGGCCATCTCCCCTGAGGTGATTTCTTGCTTTCTGTCTCTCTGTCTTTCTGGAGAGCGCATGCACCCTATAGCAAAAACCTCTCAATGAAAAAAAAAGTCATAGTGATTTTGCAGTGTATGCAACAATATGTCCATGTTTATGTTCATATTTTAATTACTTATTAAAATATTTTAAGTCAAATGACTAAATTGTTTAGCTCTTTTTTGCTAATGCTGGTGAAATTGAAGTCTTAAAAAGATACAACTCCGCTTAGTCTGGTTGCTTCTCGGTGTTTGGTTTCTGATACCTGCTGGCAGGTAGCCACCGAGCCATTTAGCGAAGCACAGACCACACCGTGAGCCTCTGCAGTTTGACACAGCCTGAAACGGGAGGAGGGGACTGCATGCAAAACTTCTCATTTGTATAACCTTCACTTAGAATGAGCAGAACAGCTGCGCTTTGTAATGTTTTTAAAAATATCACTGAACCAGGCTGTCAGTTTTCTTTAAGGAACCCGTAGTGAGTAATTACATGAAAAAAATGAGCGAAGGTCGCAATTCTGGGATAGTAAGTTTTCTGTTGGGCTTTAGAGTAAAACAAACGTATTTGGATTATCACCTTATTCAACAGCCAACAGGCATATTTTCCAGCAGTTATGAAAATCACTGCATACCTTATCAAATCTGTTCATATAAAATACTATTTTAATATTTTTACCGGGTTAAATACTTACAGCGGCCAGCAAGTGGTGTGGTTAAGGTACTAGACCCCACATAGCCAACCGCGTTTCCAGGCCTGAACCCAGCAGCACGAAAATCACACCAGGTGCTCGTGCATTCATGCCCAAAATCCCAGGAGGAGAAGGAATTGCAGCACAGCCATCCCCGCTGGAGGGGGTGATTTCTCACTTTCCCTCTTTCTGTCCCTGTGTCTCTCCAGCAAGTACACACACCCTATGGCAAAAATCTTAAAAAAAAGGCAAACAAAAAAAACTTACACTTTTTTTTTTTTTTTTGGGGTTTTTTTGCTAGGGGGGGCGTGGGTTGCCCAACGCGTGCGCTCGCCAAAAAGAGAGACAGAAAGCGAGAAATCACCCCCCAGGGGGGATGGCCACACCACAATCCCTTCTCCTCCATTCTCCTCTTGGGATCCTGGGCACGCACGCACACACACACGCCTGGCGTGAGTTTTAAGCCGCTGGGTCCGGGACTTGAACTGCAGTTGACTACATGGGAGTCCAGCGACATAGCCATTAAACTAACTGCTGGTCCCAGAAACTTGCACATTCATCAAATAGACAATTCTTGCTTGTATCTACTGTGATTAATATTTTAAGCATCTATATTCACCAAAAATCCAGATTGAACCAGTCACATGTCTAGGTGAAGATTAGCCCATCTGGGGCCTGCAGGTGACGTGGCTGGATTCCCACGTGGCCGACCGTGGTTCAAGTCTCAAACCTGGCAGCTTGCTTTCTCACTTTCTCACTCTGTTCCTCTCTGGTAAAATTAAAATAAATGAAGTTAAATGATTTTTGAAAGAAAGAGGACGAATAACGGCCCCAGGGTCACTTAGATAGCCAGTCGCAGAGTTGAGCCTGGACCCCAAGCCTCCTGTCCCGTAAACATGCCCTCTAATCTAGGCCGCAGCATTTCACGGCGAGAACCAGGAGGCCGTCTTCACACACCTCACTTGTCTGTCAGTCCCCCAGCCTTCCTACCCGCCAAGACCACGTGCATCTCTTTTTTTTTTGTCTTTAAGGTTTTTGCCATAAGGCCCGTGCATGACAAGAGAGACGAAAGAGGGAAAGTGAGAAATGACCCCAGGGGGCTGCCACGCCGCAATCCTTTCTCCTCCCAGGATCCTGGGCAGGCACGCACGGACCCTGGCATGCAACTGCTCACATGCCGCTCTCCCCGTGGTGCTGCTCAGCTCCAGGTCAGGCCAGCCTGCGAGCTGAGCACTTGGCTCGTTGGGCTGCTGCTTGCCACCTTGCCATCACGGCGAATAGGCGTTACAGGGACGGTCCCCTCGACAATCGCATCTGTCCTAAGGCTGCTGGGGGACACTTCATTATGATACACCCTGTCATCTACGACAACTTCGGGAGAAACAAAAACTGACCTTAACACACAGAATTTTTTTACCTCTCCCAAGCAATTGCTTTGTTTTTTCCTTTCGGGCGGGTGAGTGTTTAACTGTCTCTGGTGAACTGCCAGAAAGCTTCGAGCCAAAGCTGTGGCCCACCCATAACACATGTGCTCTGTGGCTCGGGAGCGTCCTTCCTGGCTGCAGCTTACGTCCCTCCTCCGGTTAGTCTCCCGTAAGAAAATCTAAGCCGTCCGGTCATCTCCACCAGCAGAGCGAGGCCGTTTCCGAAGTCGTTCTGTTGATGCTATTCAGAAACTCCGTTAGCTTTAGCTTTTTCTCTTGGGTGTATTTTCTGTACACGGTTTTGCAGGGTGTTAATTTCAGAAAAGGGGTCTGTCACAAAGTTGTATTTTGTTTTATGAGACCGTGGGAGGGAGAGAGTGAGCGAGAAGTATTTTGACAGCCCCGCCGTGTTGCAAGCCTCCTGCCTCAGCCACTCCGCCAGCTAGGACCACAGGTTGTCCCCACACCCAGCTGACGCAGGCCTCCCTGCGGCCTCAGTGTGACCAAGTGGGAAAAATAACCGTCTGGTGACCAGAACTGATTAAGTCGATGTCGGCATCCCAGCCCCGTCCCTGCACATTGCTGTCTTCTTGCCCTAAAGCGTTGTTTTGTACGCTGGGTCTGCATGGAACTGCTCCTGTACTGTTGTTGGAAGCATCGTCCTGCAAGTACGTTGCAGTTAACTCTGGTGAATCTGTTATGCTCAAAAATTATAGTGTCTTCTACAGCCATCAGACTTCTTGTCCTTTTATTTATTTATTTACTCGTTTATTTTTCTTTCTTTCATGAGAAAAAGACAGACATCCTCAATGTGGTCTTGCACTGTGACCTCCCCCTGCCCATCCAGGCAGCGCCCCACCCTGGGCGTTCACCACCAGGCTAATCTCACCATGCAGCTTGTCTTGCTTCTGCTCTGAGTTAAACATTCTGCTGTTTGGACAAAATAGCACGAATGGGGGGCTGGCAGGTGGTGTAGTGGTTGAGGTGCTGGACTCCCATGTGGCCGACTGTGGTTCGAGTCCCAGACCTAGTGGCTTGTTTTCGTTCTCTCTCTCGCTGTCTATTTAAATAATAATGATAAATAAAACTAACTAAAAAATAATAATAACGATAAAAACATGAGTGGATATTTGTTTCTGAACCTCACTTGCTGATTGGTTTGGAGCTTGATCTATTGATAGATTCTCTGGTTGTCTTACTAACATCATCCAGTTCATAACGTGAATATTATTTGTAGTTTTTTTTGAGAGAGATTTTTGTTACAGGGCATGTGCGCTCGCCAGAGAGACAGAAAGCAAGAAATCACCCCCAAGTGTACAACTTTTAACTCTTTTTTTTTTTTTAAGGTATTGCCTTAGTGTGTATGTGCTTGCCAACAAGAGAGAGAGACAGAGATAGCGAGAAGGTAAGTGAGCAGTCAGCCACCAGGGTGAATGGCCATGCCACGTCCTTCTCCGTTTTCCTCCCAGAACCTTGGGCACCCATGCACTCATACCCGCCTTGAGTTTCAAGCCACCAGGTCCAGGACTCAAACTGTGGTTGGCCATGCGGGAGTCCAGCGACGTAACCATTACGCTGTCTGCTGGCCCTATTTGTAACTGTTTCAGTGCCTGCATGTTCAGCTCTAGCCTTCTCTGCAGCCCTGAGGTGTGGAGGGCAGGTATGTACCCCCTTTCCCATGGCAGAGATGACAAGATCACACGAAGGCCCTTGAAGACAGCAGCAGCAGCAAATGGGCCTGGCCAGGTCTCCCACTCCTGGGCGAAGGCCTTTCCACAGCGAAGGGTCTCTCTGTATTATAAACGCTCCGTAGTTTACTCCTCCCACTTGAGGCTCCAGGTAAGAAATGGGCAGATTTAGGAATGAGTTCCATTGTATTCCGCATGATTTTCAACTCTTGAAACAACAGTTCCTTTGGGGACCAGAAGAAAACGTGATGGTTACTCCCTGACTCCCACGTAGTTGAATGTGGTTCAAGTCCTGGACCTAGCGACTTAAAACTCACGCTGGGCATGTGTGCGTGCATGCCCAAGATCCCAGGAGGAGAATGGAGGAGAAGGGATTATAGTGTGGCCATCTCCCCTGGGGGGGTGATTTCTTACTTTTTGTCTGTCGTCTGTCCAGCAAGCACACAGCCCTGTAGCAAAAATCTCTCTAAAAGAAAACAGAAGTTTCTTTTAACTGCAGCTCAAATCATTGTTACTTTTTATGATGGAAAGAGGAAGCAGTAATTTACCTTATCTTACCGCTTGATAATTAATGTTGACATGAAAACTGTTTCCGTTGGTAATTAGTAACTTTCTTCTACTGATTCTTTGGGTTTTTTTTTTTTTTTTTTTTAAGAGAGTTTTGAACAAGGCATGTACACTCACTGGAGAGACAGAAAGCTAGAAATCACCCTCCCAGGGAGATGGCCATGCTGCAATCCCTTCTCCATTCTCGTCTTGGGTTTTGGGCACACGCGCATACGCGTCCAGTGTGTTTTAAGCCACCAGGTCTGAGACTCAATCCACGGTCAATTTTGTGGGAGTCCAGTGATGTAACCATTATGCCATCTGCTGGTCCCTCTTTAAGTTCATCTTTAAAATTAAAATAATTTGTTCTTACTCTGTTTATTCATGGAAGAGCCAGAAATGGAACTAATGCCTGGCATCTGGAAAACACCAGCTGTCATGTTAACTAACCTGCACATGCAGGGGGGGCTAGGATTCATGTTCACTGGGCCCACCAGCTGCTGTGAGGGCTGCACATGCAGGGGGGGCTAGAATTCATGTTCACTGGGCCAGCCAGCTGGTGTGAGGGCTAGCGTGTTGTGGATCCCATATGGCTGATTGCACAGTTCAAGCCACAGACCCAGCAGCTTGAAAAACACACTGAACACGTGTGTGCACGCCCAAACTCCTAAGAGGAGAATGGAGAAGGGATTACGGCACGGCCATGTCCCCTACAAGGTGCTTTCTCACTTTCCCTGTCTCTCTCTGTCCAGCAAGCACATGTGCCCCATAGCAAAGTAAAAATAAGAAAATGAAATCATGCTTACTGTCTGCAAGGGAGTGTCCCAGTGTCCTTTCTGATTGTGGCACGCTCCACGCATGCTCACTCCAGCGCAGCCTGGCGGCCACACCTCCACACTACACCGCACCTCTGCCGCGCAGGTTCGAGGGCCACGCAGCTGTCTTGTAGCCCCTCTGTCAGGCAGGATGATCTCGGCAGTGAAGACTGTCCTCTGTCTCCCCTCCAGCTTCTGCATCTCAGCAGCGCGGGTCAGTGCAAGATGGACCCCGTGGTCTTGAGTTACATGGACAGTCTGCTGCGGCAGTCAGATGTCTCGCTGTTGGACCCCCCAAGCTGGCTCAACGACCATATCATCGGGTTCGCCTTTGAGTACTTTGCCAACACTCAGTTCCACGACTGCTCGGACCGCGTCTGCTTCATTAGCCCCGAAGTCACCCAGTTCATCAAGTGCACTCGCAGCCCAGCGGAGGTGGCCATGTTCCTTGAACCCCTGGACCTCCCCCACAAGAGAGCTGTGTTTTTAGCCATCAACGATAACTCCAACCAGACAGCTGGGGGGACCCACTGGAGTTTGTTGGTTTATCTCCAAGATAAAAATAGCTTTTTTCATTACGATTCCCATAGCAGGAGCAATTCGGTTCATGCAAAGCAGGTAGCAGAGAAACTGGAAGCTTTCTTAGGCAGAAAAGGAGACAAACTGGTCTTTGTGGAGGAGAAAGCCCCTGCTCAACAGAACAGCTACGACTGTGGGATGTACGTGATATGTAACACCGAGGCCTTGTGTCAGAGCCTCTTTAGGCAACAGCCGGACTCCCTGCTGCAGCTACTCACGCCTGCATACATCACGAAGAAGAGGGGAGAGTGGAAAGACCTCATCGCCAGACTGGCCAAGAATTAGCCCGGCAGCGCGTCGGGGACTTGGTCTCTCCCTGCCCTTCCCCGTTCAGTGGACAGCTGCCGTCTCGGTGCCCGAGGGAGGACGCCTGTGGAGGGAAGCTTGTGCTCAGACTTGTTCCTGGAACAGCGCCTCCTCTGCACTATCTTAGTGGGAAGTTTAACTTTAACCCTGTCTTGAGGGCGGTATATTCTGGGAACACGTCTTGAAATTATACACCAAAACCTTAAACCGCAGTATCTTAGCGTTTGCTACACACGAGGTTCAAGTAAAACCTTTCCTTTTTTATTGCCATAAAATCAATTCCTTTTAGTCCCTCTTATCCACATTAGCTTATTCCAAAGAAAAGGCTGCGACCTGTAAACTAGTCAAGAATACGCGTGGGGCCAGCAGGTGGCCTGGTGGTTCAAAGCACTGGACTCCCACATGGCCAACCAAGGTTCGAGTCCCAGACCTGGTGGCTTGCTTTTTCACTCTCTCTCTCTCTCTCTCTCTCTGATCAAACTGGAAAATAATAGCAAAGTTAAATAAAATAATTCTTTTAAAAAAAGTAATATATGAGATCTGTGATGTAAGACAAAAACTACAGAAGAACCCTAACTTGCACAGCCTGTGAGTTAGATCAGCTGACTGCAGGCAGCCCAAGGCCAGCCTTCATTTAAGACTGAAATATTGGGCCAGCAGGTGGTGTGGAAGCTAGGGCACTGGACTCCACATGGCCAGCTGCATGGTTCAAATCCCACACCTAGCAGCTTGAGAATCATACTCAGTGTGTGTGCATGCCCAAAATCCCAAGAGGAGAATGGAGAAGGGACTGTGGTGTAGCCATCCCCTCAGGGGTGTTTTCTCTCTTTCCTTATCTCTCGTGCATGCACTGCCTCTCTTGGTGAGCACACACACCCCATGGCAAAAATCTAAAAAAAAAAAAAAAAAAGACCTGAGCTTCACGAGAACAGATTGATCCGTCCCGTGAGATGACCTGAGCGTCACGAGAACAGATTGATCCGTCCCGTGAGATGCTCATCCCGCTCGCCATGCAAAGCCTTTCCCAGGTGTCTGCATAGCCTTTGCAAACATCTGATAAAAATGAGGTCAGCTCATCCCCCCCATCTGATTCGTGAAATGTTAGGGGGGGGGGGTCTTGAGTAACTCCGTGAAGAGAAATGGTCAGACCACTTCGCTGCTCAGTGCGTGGGCTGAACTCGGGTCTGGGTGGTCCGGCGCCTTCCTCTGCCTTGGCCTTCAGCCAAGCTCACGCTCCATCCTTATATCCAAAGTTCTGTGGTTCTTTCTTTTTCTTTTTCTTTTAAGAATTACTACATTTTTATTTATTCTTGCATTTATTTTCATTTGACCAGAGAGAGAGGGAAAGTGAGAAAGCAAGCCATCAGGTCCAGGACCCAAACCACAGGCAGCCATGTGGGAGCGTCCAGCGCCTTAACCACCACGCCACTTGCTGGTTCCCCAAAGTTCTGTGGTTCTGAAACGCATTGCTGATAACTTCCCAAGGTTTACCTGTTATTTCAGAAAAATATTTGTTTTCTGATAGTCATAATTTTCCCTCTTTATCCTTAATTCTGACAGAACTGTTTTCAGTTTTGTCATTGTCATTTCAAGACTGTGGCAGTATCTGAAACTTACAAGCTCAGGGTCAGTTGGTTTTGAAATGTAAAGGAGGAAAAGTGACCCTCAGGCCTTTCACTTATTCCGAGACACAGACCACGTCATTTTCCAAGATCCCTCCCAAAGTGCTGCAAGGCTGCTTTTCGGTGGTGTCAGGTAATCAGGCGGTAAGCTGCGTATACCAGTTCTGTCCCTAATGAGAAATAGGTTGCAAGGCATGCGAGTCTCGAAAAGCACCGGCTTCATCTCAGCGACTTCCGCAGCCCAGCCCTGCCCCCAGCCCTCACGGCCCAGAATAACCTCACCACCCAGTGACCACGCAGGCAGTAACTGTTCCTCTCCGCCGGGAAGGGTAAACAGTGCAGGTGACACAGCAGGCCCAAGTGAACAGGAGCTGAAACTACAAGTCAAAGAGCTACAAGAAGTTTCCATTTCAAGTCAGCATGTTTTAGCTGAAAAGGAGACCTAGGGCCAACTTCCCGATCCCGCACGGCAACTGCAGCTCAGGTCCCTGCTCCGGTCAGCCTGAAACGCACCGGTGCACACGCGTGTGGAGGACAAGGGAGGGGGTTGTGGTGTGGCCCTGCAGCCGGTGCCTGTGCTACCCCCCCCATCTCATACGCATTCTGCACTCTTCGTCATGAAGAAAGAAAAAAGAGGACACCCAATGGGAAGAGGGGGCAGGAGTAAGACTGGAAACTGGCAGCCGTAGAGGTGAAGCAGTGAGAGGACCGGCAGATGACGGGAAAGCCGTCATTGCAGTGACGTCACGGGCAGGTGGCCTGGACAAGGCAAGGGTCGACTCTCCGGGACGCAAAGCATGTTTGCTGAAATATCAGTATGCCCGATTTCAGAGTTAATTCGTAGGAGAGCAATCCTTCCTGACTCCGTAAGATCTCAGCAGCAGATCATGTTGGGGGACTGGCCAGAGGCACAGAGGTTAAGTAGCTGGATCCTACATGACCAGCTCTATGGTTTGAGTCCCAGACCTGGCAGCATGTGCGTGTGTGCCCCAAATCCCAGGAGAATGGAAATGAAACAGCAGCGTGGCCGTCCCACCAGGAAACGCTTCTCACTTTCTCTCTGTCGAGCACACGTAATCTATAGCAAAATAAAATTTTAAAATATCAATTATTTATTTTTTTAGGGAGATTTTTGCTATACAGTGCGTGCGCTCGCCAGAGAGACAGACAGAAAGCGAGAAATCACGTCCCGGGGGGATGGTCACACCTCAATCCCTTCTTTTCCATTCTCTCAGGACCTTGGCATGCACGCATGTGCATGCAGCGTGAGTTTTAAGCTACCAGATCCGGGACTTGAATAGCAGTAGACTGTGTGGGAGTCCAGCAACGTAACCATCACGCCATCTGCTGGTCCCATAAAAAGTAAATTATTTTTTGAACTAAGGTCGTGAGTCTTTTTCTTTTTTGAGAGATTTTTGCTATAGGGCGCGTGCGCTCGCCAGACAGAGAGAGACATAGAGACAGAAAGTGAGAAATCACCCCCCAGAGGGGATGGTCACGCCGCAATCCCTTCTCCTCCATTCTCCTCCCATGACCTAGGGCACGCATGCACATGCGCCCGGCTTGAGTTCTAAGCCACTGGGTCTGGGACGCGAACCGCGGTCGCCTA
>NW_006204543.1:2717665-2727736 GCF_000334495.1 Tupaia belangeri chinensis
TCGACTACGTGGGAGTCCAGCGACATAGCCATTACACTAACTGCTGGTTCCCTAGGTTGTGAGTCTTTAAACAAGGCAGTTCAGCCCCGGAGGTCAGCAGTAGCTCTGCAGTGCTGGAAGCCACGTGGAGAAGTGGGACTCAGCTCCCCCAGCCGGCCCGTGCATGCTAGGCAGTTAGTCTCTGTGAAGCTTCAAGTAGGTCACTTGTAAATGTGACATAAATTGAACTGCCCCACGTTTAGCTGTCCCCACGGGCCCCCAGAAGTATACTCACACCTGTCCAACCTGGTCTCAATGTGGGATTCAGGAAGGCCACCATACGTAGACCCAGCTATAGACCTCGGCCAAAAAGGACGGGTCTCCTATTTATGACTAAAGCACAGGTCTCTCCGCCCTTTGGCTAGCTATTTGTTGTAGTTTACAAGCACTGGCCTTCACTAGATGAGAATAAAGCTGAAATTACGAGTGGATTACATTTCTGATCTGTAAGGTAATGTACAATAAGGTGTATTAGGTTGGCTGTATTACCACTCATACTGTACCCATACTGACCACGTTTAACCATAGCCCGCCCACTGAGACGGCAAATGTGGAATTCCTCCAGCAGATGGTGCTTACTGGTACTCAAAGTGCATTTTTTTTCTCCCATCACTTAAAATAGAAAGGGAGAAAATATTTACAGAAATTGAAATGCTTTGGTGGTAGAAGGAACATGGGTTTTGTTTCTTGGCTGGTTTGGTTTTGTTGTTTGTTTGTTTTTTTTTAATTTGCTACAGGGCACATGTGCTCACCAGAAAGAGACAGAGAGAGGAGAGAAAGAGAAAGCAAACCACCAGGCCTGGGACTCGAACCACAGTCGGCCATGTGGCGTTCCAGGGCCTTCACCACCACGCCACCTGCTGGCCTTGGGGAGCATGAATGTTTTAGTCAAATCTAAGATCTGTCCTGGCAAGGTGGAGCCTCAGCAGCCTCCGCCGCAAAAGACAGTCTGTCAGGGCAAGCACTGGGTTGTCGGCAGAGTCATCACACATTTCACATAGAAAAAGCAGAGAAATACGTCCTGACTCTTCTGACAACCGGACATGTAAGGATGGAATCAGAGAGTATGTAATAGACACTAGAATAAGCCTTATTTTCCTTTTGACCTGCTACTCAGTTCCTTTCTGTAAGTAACAGCAAGTTTGCGAGCTCACACTGCCGTGGGGCTAAACAGCCGGGCACGAACGCCTGGCGGGTGCGGTCGTGTGCAAAGGGGAGACTGGGTCAGCGGTGTGACCTGCACACCACTCCGTAACGTGCGGGGTAGCTACGCTCACACGGGTGTGTGCAAATAGCCATACGCACACCTGAGGGGCGCGGTAGCTGACTTCATTCTCGGGGTTCCCAGGCGGCGTTCCCACTGTGTAGAGGAGAGTCGAACTTGGAGACGCGCAGTCCAGAGCCCACCCCTTCTCTCCCTCTCCACCTACCCCTTTCTCTCTCCTAGCCTGAGCATTTGAAGTGTAATGTCACTGCTATCTATCTATTTAAATGTGCCCAGAGAGGGACAGCAGAGAGACAGGAAGTCAGAAAGCAGGTCACCAGGTCCTGGCCTCGAACCTTGGCTGGCTGGGAGTCCAGCACCTTAGCCACCCTGCCCGTGGCCGGCCCCATCTCACTTCATTTTCTGCATTTCTTACGCTCAGCTGTTCCGTGACAGAAGCGAGCGGGGCACCCCGTCCTCTGCCGGGCAGAGGACCTTGTGTGACAACCCACTGGGCCTTGCCGTGGTCCTGTTGGACGGGCTCCCTGCAGCCACCTGGCCTGAGGCCCCCTGGGAGCCCTGCGTGTACTTCCCGCACGAGGTCACCCGTCACACCCCGTCTGTGAAAGGGGGCCCCGTCCCAGGAGAGGGCACTGCATGGAACCATGGGGCCAGCAGGCGGGGCGTGCTGACCCGGGGGGAAGTCAGCCCGCAGCTCCAGAACGAGGCTGAAGTCCCGCTCAGGGAAAACGCACATGAGCGCGCACCATGTGCCCACGCGGGAAGAATGGACACAGGAAGCGGCCACTGTCTTCAGGGGGGCAGAAGGGCAGGGCTGCTCTGAAGCTTCATGTCAGACCCTGCGGCTCGTGTTCAGAGACAGGAGAGCTGACCCGGGGGGAAGTCAGCCCGCAGCTCCAGAACGAGGCTGAAGTCCCGCTCAGGGAAAACGCACATGAGCGCGCACCATGTGCCCACGCGGGAAGAATGGACACAGGAAGCGGCCACTGTCTTCAGGGGGGCAGAAGGGCAGGGCTGCTCTGAAGCTTCATGTCAGACCCTGCGGCTCGTGTTCAGAGACAGGAGAGGGCTGCGCCCGGGATCGTTTCCTCCAGGCACCCAAACCAAGCGACCTGGACTGGGAACAGCACGTCCTGGTCCTGGTCCTGGTCCTGGCCCCGCTCAGGCCGGGTCTGGGCACCGGCTCCGCCTCTGCTCCGGAGCCTGCTCCGCCAGCTTCCAGCTTCCCGGGCCTCATGCTGCGCCCTGACCTCCAGGCCACTGGGTCGCACTCCGGCCGCACCTGCACGCTGCCATCAACCAGGCCCTGCCGAGGCCTCCTCTCCTGCCGCTCTGCGCTCTGCTCTGCACCAGGCCCAGCCTTCCTCCGGCTGCAGCAGCACGCCGCCCCCCCGCCCCCCAGCCCCCAGGCCTCCCAGCGCTCCCTCTCCCACACTCACTCCCCATTCCCGAGGCCCTGCTTCCTTTCCGTGCCGTCCCCTGCGGCTCTGGTGTGTCCCTCTCCCACTAACCGAGTGCCCCGATGCAGAACCCCTGCCTGCCGCTAGCGCCACCCCCCGCACACAGACGCCCATTGTTGCTCGGGGAAATGAGGATATAGAAGCCGTTTGTCAAAGAAGAAATAGGAATCCAATGCCACGCTAAGTAGCCGAACTTCCCAACTTCCCTCGCCGGCATAAACGTGGCGCGGGGGTGTGCGTGGCGGTGGGCTGGTGAACCGAAGCAGCCGGACAGAACAAAAGGAACCCTCCAGCACGTCCGTGGACCACGGGCACCCTGGCCCTCCCCACCGCGGAGCCCCCGTGCAAGCACGACCGACTCTGCTCTCAGTTCCCGGCATCCTCCCAGGGTGCACGCGAAGGTGACGTGCGGCTATGGGAAGTGACTCGGACTGTGACTTCCCTAGCCATTTCCCTGCTGCTCGGCTTTTCGGTGGTTCCGATGTCAGTGGTTCCGGAGAGCAGTGTGCAGACGAGCTTCCCAAGGGAGGGCTGCCTTCCTGGGGTCCTCCCCACCTTCCAGCCAGCCCAGGTTACCGAGGCCTGGTGGTGACGGCAGCCAGATCCCGCGTGACCTGCGGCAGAGTTGGAACACCAGACCTGGCGGCTCGGAAAACAGGCAGGGCATTCAGTGAGCCCGCGTGTCCAGGCCCCCAGGGGTGGGGAAACGGGCGGGGCTGGACAGCGGCATGGCCGCGCCCCATCGGGTGCGTGCTCTCTCTGGTAAGCTCACGCACCTTCTGGAGATTCTTTTTAAGGCAACTGCTCAGACCAGCAGGTGATGTGTTGGCTGAGGTGCCGACTCCCACAGGGCTGACCGCGGTTCAAGTCCCAGACCTGGCGGCTGGCTTCCTCTCTGTCTCTCTCTGGGGAGTACATGTGCCCTATGGCAAATCTTAAAAATAATAATAACAATAATTTTTTTTTTTTTTTGCTATTGGGCGCGTGTGCTTGCCAGCCAGCCAGAGAGAGACGGAGAGACAGAAAGCGAGAAATCACCCCCCAGGGGGGATGGCCACGCCGCAATCCCTTCTCCTCCATTCTCCTCTCGGGATCTTGGGCACACACGCCCGGCGTGAGTTTTAAGCCACCGGGTCCAGGACGCAAACCGCGGTCGACTACATGGGAGACCAGCAACATAGCCATTATGCTAACTGCTGGTCCCAATAATAATAATTTTTAAAATAAATACATTTTTAAAAGAAAAGGACAACTTCCAAAGGAACAAGAGACACAGACAAGCAGGATGCACCACGGTCTGACCCGAGAGAGACGGAGCAACCTTGGAGAAACGGAGGCTTAGGACTCCCACGGTGGCAGGAAACGGGTCTCGGGCCTTTTTGTATTGCAAGAATGAGCCCTAAACATTAACCTGTTCGGAGACGTCCAGATCGGACACTTCTGGGTTACACTCCCGTGAAAGAACCACTGTTGAACCGCAGGACAGATGCACATATGTCCACCCAGCGCGTGCTGATCAGAGAGCCCGGGACGCCCAGTGCTGGCTGTCACTCTGCGAGCTCCTCCTGCTCGCCCATCTCTTGTAACAGTGTGGCTCGGGGCTCCGCCCTCCTGCCTCTCCTCCATCGATGCTTAGTCCCTCTGGTCTCCTCCAGTCCCGTCCATCTAAACACCTATGCGCAAGGCTCCCCTGTCCCAACTCTACGTTCACCTCCTCAGTCACTGCTGCTGTCACCTCTTCTTGGATTGGGTCCTGTAACTGCTGTCCCTGCTCCAACCTCCCCTCCCTAGCAGCCAGGGAAGAGCTAAGACCTTCCGTCACCTGCCCAAGTGTCCATGTGGTGTCGAAGCCAACGTGCCCACGGGGTCTCCTTTTCCGCCCCCTCGGACCTTGTCCTCCTAGCCCTGCCCTCTCGTTCTCTCCCCCAGCTGTGCCTGCACCCTTGCCCTTCCCAAGCAAGCCCGGCACCCTCCCCTCAGCCCTTCCCCCCAGGAGATCCGCTCCCGTGGGACCCTCCACAGAGTCAGCCCCTCACCTTTCAAGGCTTTGCTGAAGCGGTGACACCCAGTGGGACCTTCCCCGGCCACCTCCTGACTGTGCGTCTCCAACCTGTCTTTCTTCCACGTTGTCTTCTAGCGCTTAGCACCTCGTATGCCACATCATTTATTTATCATCTTTTGTTTAATTGCCATCGGGCATGCACTCATAGGAGAGACAGAGAGACAGGCCCTCCGACGGGGCGTTCGCACTGCAGTCCCTCCCCGTCTTTCTCGTCCTATCGGACTCGGTACGGGAGCACCCGTGCCTGGTGTGCTTCGCAAGCCAGTTCGACATCTGAACTGCAGTGCCGTGTGCGGTGTGTTTAACCACTGGGCCTGGGGCCGGCCCTGTTTACTGTCTTTCTTGCTCGTTCTCTACTCCCTCTCCTCATTGCTAAAACACACACGCTCCATGGAGGCCGAGACCCTTCTTTGCTCTGTCCACTCACATGCCCCAAGCACATGGCACCGCCTCGCCCACGCTAATTATTTTCATTTTAAAAAAGAGTATTCATCACCCCTACCAACAGAGTAAGAACACAAGCCCACGATTTTGCAACACAGATGTTTTCCCTTAGGCCAGGAATCAGCACACTTTTTTTTTAAAGAGGTTTTTGCCTTAAGATGCATGCACTTGTCGGGGAAAGAAAGAGACAGAGACAGTGAGAGGGAAAGTGAGAAAAGTCCTTCCGGGGGGATGGCCACGCCGCATCCTCTCCCCATTCTCCGCCGGGGTCTTGGGAACACACACACGCATTCAGGATGAATTTCCTCTCTAGGTCTGGGACTCGAACCATGGTCGTCCATGTGGGAGTCCAGCAACGTAACCACTACGCCACCCGCTGGCCCCAGCACACTTTTCCTTAAAGGGAGAGGTAGTAAATATCTTAGGCTTATGAGTCACGTGCTTGCCATCGTAACTGCACAGCTCTGCAGAGGGGCTCCAGAGCAGCCAGAAGCACCTCAGCCTGGCGCAGCCCCGGGGTCCCGAACCCCAGTGAGCTACAGGACATGCAGCGGGCGGGAGTCAACACCTGTCTCTTCATCGCAGGCTCTACCCACGGGCAGAACCAAAATTCTAGAAGGGTGAGTGCAACCCTAGTAAAGTGACAGGTGGGTGGCCTCTCTGCCTGCAGGCGGACGGGGCAGTCCTTGCTCAGCGTGGCCCAAGGACAGTGTGACTCGGGGTGGGGACAGAGCTCCTGATGCCAGCCTCCCCTCCCAGTGTGTCCAGCACATTGGCAGTGGCGCTCAGGCATCCTCTAGAGGCTTCTAACTTACAGAATGTTCTGCTTTGGGAGCTGCTGTTCCCTACGCCATTAACGGCTCTGCTTGACGATGCATCTCCTGCGGCAAGGAACCATTTTTCCTTTGATCAGCTATGCTAAAAGTCGATAGACTGATGCAGCTGTTTATGCAAAAACCTGTCGATATTCTGAGGGCCAAGCTCCAACTTCCTGTCATTTAGGCCACTGAGGCTCAGTTCTGGCCTCAGAAGACACGAATGGAGGCATTTTAGTTGTCACGACCTGGGGCAAGGGGTGCTGGTAACATCAGGTGGGGAAGCCGAGGGTGTGCCTGGGCATCTTACAAGGCTCGGGGTCACCCCCCATCACAGAGTTTCCAGCCCGAAATGTGGATAGAGCTGAGGGTGAGAAACCGGGACCTAGATGGTTCTACGGGACCTTTTTGTTGTTGTTGTATACCTTTTCCATGAATCAGACAGCACCCCAACAAGATCCCAATACCATAGTCCACCACTAGCCTTCAACCAGCCCCGGGTCGCGGGCAAGCACGCCACTGACATACTTGGGTCTGGAGGGGCTTGAACCAGGAACCTTCCCATGTGGACTGCCTCACACAGCATTGGATTTGACCACCGCACCTGTCTGGCTCCCCGACTGGACTTCTATAGGGAGTGTGCACTTGCCAGAGAGAGGGAGAGTGAGAAATGGCCTCTGAGAGAGGCCGGCCACACCGCGATCTCCCCTCCTCATTCTCCTCTCAGGATTTGGGGCACACACAACACCTGGCTTGACGGCCAAGCCACGGGGTCTGGGACTTGAACTGCGCAGTCGTCCATGTGGGATCCAGTGCGTAACCTCCGCCCACCTACTGGCCCTCGCTTGTGGACTTCTCGCCTCCCTCGTACTGCACTGCCAAACCAGTGTTCCCGCAGCGTCCGGTCCGCCCATCAGTCCCGAGCACCAGGAGCTCCTCAGTGCTGAAAGATGACGCCTGTCACACCGGCAGCGGGGCCTGGGGGAGTCCGCCCTCTAACACGCGTGCCCACTCCGCAGCGGGACTCCGCTTCTGTCCGAGTTCTCACCCCACCACTCGCACCACCGTCCCGTGGCTGATCTCAGCCCAGACAGACTCCTCTGCTCCAAAGCTTTCTCCTCTGAGCCCGCACCACTGTGCAGCCGGGGGTCACTGGGTCACCCCGTTTCCTGTGGCTCCCCTGTCTTAACACCCCGACACAGCTGTTCTGTCGCCCCTGCCTCCTCCGGACACTCCCGAAGGGATCCGGAGCGTATTCTGCCTATGATCTGTTTCCACAGCGAAATACCGTGGTATTGTATTTAGAGCACTCTGCACTGACAGTGAGGAGGTCATGGAGACCAGAGGCCTGCAGAGGGCCTGGCACACAGTTAAGAGCTGAGAACATTGTAGAATCATAGTACGGACAGAGGCACTCGGGCGACCATGGAGGTGCTTTAATACGCTGTCAAAATGTAGGAACGTGGGACCCAGCAGTTAGCGTAATGGCTATGTCGCTGGACTCCCACGTAGTCGACCGCAGTTCGCGTCCCGGACCTGGCGGCTTAGAACTCATGCTGGGCCCAAGATTCCTAGAGGAGAATGGAGGAGAAGGGATTGCGGTGTAGCCATCCCCTGGGGGGTGAGTTCTCACTTTCTGTCTCTGTCTCTGTCTGGCGAGCGCACGCGCCCTATAGCAAAAATCCTCTTTAAAAAGAAAAAAAAAAAAAGAGGTAGGAACATGCAGAGAGAGCAAGCCATGCACCCCAGCCTGGTATCTGGAATAAACAGCAAGGAGAAACCTCCATCAGAAATCCTACACCAATTCCCACACCTTCACGCTAGGCTGGAGCCCGGAGCCGTGGGTGTCACATTCCCCAAGGGGGCCTGGGCTCCACTCCACAGTCAGCAAGTTAATGAGCAGCCTGTGGCACCTCTGCCCACTCCGGCCACTGCAGACGGCTGCCAGTAGGGCAAGTATGGACGCGCCATGCTCGGCCTGGCCGGGGACCCTCACCAAGTGCTCCGGCTCTCAGCCACTGGAGGGGTGAGGTGGGGGCTGCAGGGGTCCTGGCCTTCCTCCAGGGGAACAATCTCATCTCAGTGCCTTCAGAGAAGTGAGCTGGCCTGGCATTCCCAGCAGCCCAGGCTTGGCCCCGGGCCAGGCTCCAAGAAACAAGAAGGAACACATTCCGGGTAGGCCAATGCCGCAGCGCAGGCGCCGGCCACAGGGCCCGTGGGCGCCGGTCCCCACCTCCAGCCCCCACCGAGGTGGTGGGGCAGGCACCCCGGGGCATCACTCCAGGGCCTTCCACAGCCCCTTCAGCTGGCCAGTGGAGGCTGCCCTCTGCTCTGGTCCCGGGTCTGAGCAAAGGCGGAAGGGAAGGTGTCACAGCGTCCTGGACGGCGCTCCCCGGGAGTCAGGCTGCTGTCCCGCCCCGGGTGAAGGCAGGCAGGGTCAGAGCCCAGGACTGTGCACCCTGGAGGTTGAGCTCTGTACCCTGAATGCCCCCGACTTGCAAACGCGGGCAAACACACACACACTCTCCACCCCTGCCAGCTCTGCCTCCCCACAAACCAAGCCGAGGGCCTGGGGAGCCCTTGGACGCACTTGGCTCTGGGCTGGGCTGGCCGGGCCCTCGCTCTCACCCACCCCCAGGCTGCAGTCCTGGGGCAACCACTGGCCGCCACCGCCACGTAGGCCTGCCTGAGAGCCCGGTCCCTGGCCAGCGGGTGGAGGGCATGGCGAGCGAGCCTGCAGCAGGGAAGGGCCACTGTCCCGCCGGGTCCTCCTGTGGGCTCTGCTGCCCCCTGGTGGACGCTGTCCTCCTCGCCTCCGCGAAGCCGGGCGCCCTGTGCTCCCTGCGTGGGTGCCTGGTGGCTGCCCAGGAGCCCAGCTCTGAGCCTCAGGGCCCCACCGTCATGACAACCAGGCCAAGGCCAAGGACAGGCTTCTTACTACCTGGCTGGCTCCCTCAGCTCCCTCCTAACCCAACGCCTCCTCTCTCTCTCTGTTTTTTTTTTAAGTGTACCTATTTTTTTTTTTAGTTTTGCTATGGGACGTTTGTGCTCACCAGAGAGAGGGAAAGTGAGAAAGCACCCCCGGGAGAATGGCCAGGCCTCTCCCGTCTCCTCTTGAGATCTCGGGCGTGCGAGCACATGCCCAGCGCGGTCGAGGGCCGGTCCAGGACTTCAAGCGCTGGCCCGTCGGGCGGGGTCCAGTGCCTCAACCCTGACTCACCTGCTGGCCCAAGTTCATTTCTCTCTTCAGTTAGAGACCCCAGTAGGCCTTCACACCCACTCGCCCCTAGTCTCAGCTGCTCAGACCACGGGCACGTGCACACGTGTGCAGTGCTCAGAGAAGCCCCGGGCGCCCTGTGGGTCTGGTCCTGTTACGACCACACACCCGGCCCTGGGTGCAACTTCCACTCCAGCTCCTGCACGGCCACGACCCTCCCCTCTCACCCAGGTCCTGCTGCCACTGAACCATAGTCACGTCCGGGGACTCAACGCACTGACTCAACTCACGGCCACACCAGTAGCCGTGACATGGGGAGACGCCGGCCCAGCTGCTGCACGTCATGGGACTGCAGCGCCCCCTGGTGGTGGAAGTCATTTTGGCAACCAGGTTCAGATTCCAAGTCAGCCCGGAAAATGTGCTCAACACCCAGGGTCCGGGAAGGCTGGAGACGGGACCATGGCGTGTTGGACCTGGTGGATGGTGCTTTCTCTGCCTCTTTTCTCCACTGCCCCCACACTGCAATGCTTTCTATAAAAAAAATTCTTTAAGAGAAAAAAGATGCTGAAAAAGTTCACACACCTTTCACTCTCGTGGGATGCTAAGATTACCTGCTAGCGATCTAGACATCACGGAAGGCATACGGGGACGCGCGGGTTACGTGAGGTACTACGCTAACACTGATGCCACGTCAGGGACGGGCGTCCGCGGGCCCTCCCCCGTGGACACCGCGGAGGGTTGTAACGCGGCCCTCTGCTCCCCCAGATCTGCAGAGCGTCATTTCTTACAAAGTTAACTCATCCTGTCTT
>NW_006204543.1:2728717-2732381 GCF_000334495.1 Tupaia belangeri chinensis
GCTCTGCCCTCGCCGTGCTGCTGCTGTGAACCAGCCCCTGGGAACGGTGGGGAGGGGTGTATCTTAGAGACCCGCTGAGCTGCTTGCTCTGGGTCCCTCGGAGGTCTGTCACTGGTCTGCACCTTCTCCTCTACCCCCAGCAAAGTGACATCAGAGACTACTGACCCACCCACCGGCCGGACCTTCAGAGCTGAGCTACCGATAGAAAGCTCCTGGGAGCACACACGCTTCCAACTCTCTTCTCCCGCCTACACCACCAACCTCTTGTCTTACAAAGTCTATTTTATTCATGAGAGCACATGGGTGCACAGAGGAGGGAGTGGGAGAGAAGGAAGAGGAGACAGACACCCCTGCAGGGTCTCCTTCCCCAACCCTGCAGCTCATCATCAGCCCTGTGGGCTTCTGGCTGCTTGGGGATCCGAACCTGCAGCTGGCCATGGGGTTCCCAGCCTCATGGCTCGGTGTGCCATTGCTGCAGCACCAAGACTGGGCACAGTCTCTTTTCATAAAAGTTTAAACAATTGCGGTAAAATGCACACGAAACTTACCATCCTAGCCATGTCTGGAAACCCGCATCTCAGCCTTGTAAGCTCTGGGCAGTAGCGGACGTCCGCATCACTGTGCAACCGAGTTCCAGGCCCTGTCAGCTCGCGAAAGGGAAACTCACCATGAAACAACGGCCACCCCTCCCGAGTGCCTGGCCACTGCCACTCACGGGCTGACTGGCTAGTGCCTCCCTGGTGGGGTCAGATAGTATCTCCCTCCTCTGGGACTGGCTTCTCGCTTAGTCACGTCCTCACGGGTGCAGCCACGTACTGGCTCGTGTCAGAACGTCCTTTCTTCTCAAAGTTGAATGTCCCATCGCGCGTAAGCCACGGGCTGTCTACAGCTCTCCGCCAGCGGGTGTCTGGGTTGTTCCCACTCTCCGGCTACTGCGAATAACGCTGCCCAAGGGGCTGCGGGTGGTGCAGTGGTTGAGGCGCTGGACTCCCACATGGCTGCCATGGTTCAAATCCCAGGCCCGGTGGTTTGAAAATCAGGCCAGCCTTTGCATTTTTCCTCTCTCCAGCAAACGCACACACCCTATGACCAAACAAAAGCCTGCTGAGAACATGGGCGTACAAATCTCTCTTCAAGACTCTCCTCCAGTTCTTTTGGGTACAGACTTTTGGGACATCACTGGGTCCTATGGTAACTTCAGTTTCCTTTCTTTTAGCAACCTCCAGTTTTCCGCGGCGGCCGCAGAACTTCATGCTCCCGCCCAAGTGCGCGCAGGGCCCCCTTGCCACATTCTCGCGAGCACCTGCTACTTCCAATCCCCTGCAGCCGTCCTTGAGGGTGGGGTAGCCCTGGGGTTCGGATTTGCTTTTCCCTAGTGGACAGTGGTATCGTGCAGGTTCTCTTACTGGCTAGAGAGGGGTCTGCTCCATCTCCTTGTTCGCTTTTTAATCAGGTCATGTGGTACTCCGTTCTCGGGCCTCAAACTCCCCATCGCTCTCCCACAGGCCTAGTGCCCCGGAGCCAGCGGATGGTCCGTAGGTGGTCTCTGCCCCTCAGGGACCCGTGTGCCCTGTCCTCGCCCTGGCAGTCCCGACCGCCCTCCAGGAACACTCAGGCCCCAGCACCGGCCACAGAAGCTCCTCCTCCTTCAGGTGCCAGCCTAAATGTCCCTTGAGAGGACTTTCCTGTCAGGCAAGTCATAATAATTTTGCATAGGGTCACAGGAGACACGCTATGACTTCCCAGGTGACCCAATAAAAAGCCAACTTCCTCTTTTACTTCTGTCACTTCTGCCACAGTATGGGCATGCCCTCCGGGAGGGACAGGGACAGAAAGTGAGAAGTCACCCCTCCAGGGGGATGGCCACACAAGCCTTCCTCTTCCACTCTCCTCTCGGGATTTTGGGCACGCACACACGTCCGAGGTGTTTGTCAAGCTGCCGTGTCGAGGACTAGAACCGCGCAGTCAGCCATGGAACCCGGCCGCCTTAACCACCACGCCTCCTGTTGGCCCCCACCCTTTATCTCATATCACTGTTTTTGTTTTTCAGTTTGCCCAAGGACATGCACTCAGGAGAGACAGAAAGGGAGGAGAGAGCACCCCTGGGGCACGGCTGCACCACAGCCTGCACGTGTACACCGCCAGCCTGTTTCCAAGCCACCGGGGTCGGAACTCGAACCATGCAGTCGACCACATGGAATCTGCCCACCTTAACTGCCCGGCCAGAGCCAGGCCTCACATCACGGAACTTCACCACGGCCTGCGGCGACCTCCTCTGTTCACGCACGTACTCAGAGCTTACCTCGGTGGCTGTCGGCGGAGGGCCTCGGGGACGTTTCCTGGCCCAGCCGGCAGGGTCTGGGCTCAGCAGGGTTCGCTGCATGAAGGACCCCCAGCCGCAGCAGGCATGGAGGGGGCCAGGAGGAAGATGCTGTGGCCAGGCTAGAGGGAAAGCCTTGGGAGCAGGGTCTCACGAGGACACCTGTCCCCCGGGTCGGGCCACAGCAGTACCGTCCACAATAGAGAGCCCTCGCGGCTTTCCTGGCTTTGACTCCACCCACCAATTCCCAGATCAGACGTGCGGTGTTGGGACCAGCAGATGGCATAGTGGTTACATTGCCGGACTCCCACATGGCTAGCCACAGTTCGAGTCCCGGACCCAGCGTGCATGCCCAAAATCCTGAAAGGAGAATGGAGAAGGGATTGCGGCATGGCCTTCCTCCCAGGGGGTGATTTTTCTCTATCTCTCCATCTCTCCGGCAAGTGCACACGCCCTATAACAATAAAAGCTCTCTTTAAAAAAAAAATATGCTGTGTTGTGTGAACCGGGTTGCCCAGGAGAAATGGGGCGCATTCCCAGTGCCTGCCTGGCAGGGGCGGACAGCCGTGCTGGTGTGGGCTGTGGCTGCCCCACCCTCCCCAGACGCCCAGGCGGCAGCTGGGCTAAAGTCCTTGGAGACTTTAAACACAGGGGAGTCCAGGTACGACCGGCTCCCTCAGAACTCCTTGGTGCCAGGGAAGGCAACCAGGGTATCTTCAGTGAGGCCAGCAGGTGGTGTGGAGCCTAGACACTGGATCCCACGAGGCTGATTGCACAGTTCAAGTCCCAGACCTGGTGGCTTGAAAATCACACTGGGCGTGTGTGCATGTGTGCCCAAAATCCTAAGAGGAGAATGAAGAATGGATTGTGGTGTGGCCATCCCCTGAAGGGTGACTTTTCACTTTTCCTCTCTCTCTCTCTCCCCGACAAGTGTACATGCCCTATACCAAAAAAAAAAAAAAGTATCTTTAGTAAGTAGTCAAAAGATAAAAATGAACTTTCCATATCATAGAACATCAGAAAAATTGTTTTTTATTAGCTAATCTCTTCAATAGCTAATGCCTTGGCAATCAACCCAAAGGGGGTTGCCCGGGCTCTCAGAGAATTACAGGCCCCTGGGCCCATGTGAGCAGGTTTAAGAATGAGCGCGGCAGGTTCGACAGCCCCAGGGGACCAGGCTGGGGACAACAGGGGGAAACAGAGAAAGGGCCCTCACAGAGGCCCGGCACACCTCCGGGCGCCGACCAACCCTACAGCCCGCCCCCGCCCTTGCTGAACCTGGTCCGGCTGGAGGTCGGCTGCTCTGGCACCTTGGCACGGCCACCGAGGCTCGGGCCCCCCGGC
>NW_006204543.1:2733455-2734185 GCF_000334495.1 Tupaia belangeri chinensis
GCCTTTCTCTCTCCCTCCGAAACTGCACACACTCTAAGACAAAAATATCTTTTTTTTTTTTTTAAATGGAGGGTTATATCATTGTACTAGGAAAAGGACTAGTTGGAAAACTCACTAGGTAAGAGAAAGGGAAGGTGCCTTAATCTTCTGCTCTCTGTTCCAGGGCATGACTAACAGAATCAGAAGACCAGCACTTCCCTTACTTATTGGAAGATAACAATTGCCAACGTGGTATTGATTTACTCGACAAATGTTTTAAGCTTCTCTCTGCACTGGGCACTGTTCTAATAGTTTTGAAAACACAGTGGTGGTGTTGGGACCAGCAGATGGCATAGTGGTTACATTGCCGGACTCCCACATGGCTAGCCACAGTTCGAGTCCCGGACCCAGCGTGCATGCCCAAAATCCTGAAAGGAGAATGGAGAAGGGATTGCGGCATGGCCTTCCTCCCAGGGGGTGATTTTTCTCTATCTCTCCATCTCTCCGGCAAGTGCACACGCCCTATAACAATAAAAGCTCTCTTTAAAAAAAAAATATGCTGTGTTGTGTGAACCGGGTTGCCCAGGAGAAATGGGGCGCATTCCCAGTGCCTGCCTGGCAGGGGCGGACAGCCGTGCTGGTGTGGGCTGTGGCTGCCCCACCCTCCCCAGACGCCCAGGCGGCAGCTGGGCTAAAGTCCTTGGAGACTTTAAACACAGGGGAGTCCAGGTACGACCGGCTCCCTCCGGAC
>NW_006204543.1:2734432-2744103 GCF_000334495.1 Tupaia belangeri chinensis
AAAAAAAAAAAAAGTATCTTTAGTAAGTAGTCAAAAGATAAAAATGAACTTTCCATATCATAGAACATCAGAAAAATTGTTTTTTATTAGCTAATCTCTTCAATAGCTAATGCCTTGGCAATCAACCCAAAGGGGGTTGCCCGGGCTCTCAGAGAATTACAGGCCCCTGGGCCCATGTGAGCAGGTTTAAGAATGAGCGCGGCAGGTTCGACAGCCCCAGGGGACCAGGCTGGGGACAACAGGGGGAAACAGAGAAAGGGCCCTCACAGAGGCCCGGCACACCTCCGGGCGCCGACCAACCCTACAGCCCGCCCCCGCCCTTGCTGAACCTGGTCCGGCTGGAGGTCGGCTGCTCTGGCACCTTGGCACGTCCACCGAGACTCGGCCCCCACGGCCTCTGGCTCAACCCAGCCAGGCTCAGAAAAGGGATTGCTCGCCCTGCCTTTCAGGGGGACCAAGGAAGCAAAGAGCTGGGCGAGGATTGTATCCCCAAAACTCTGACAGAAGAGTGGAAAGAGGGCTGGCTCCATAACTAAGGGTCTGCACCCTGCCTGTGCCGTGCTGAGAGGGGCTGGCACGGCCCATGACACTGAGATGGATGGGTTTGGCACAAGCTGCATTCACGGCCAGGACTGACGCCTGACCCTAGAGACTAGGACGAGGACAGGGTGCAGACTCCGATCTGAGCGCAGGGCGCAGTCCATCGGCAGGGTGGACGATCGGGCTCTGCGATCCGTGACTCCCCTTCTACTTGGGCCCGGATTCACCTCTCACTACCTGCCCCTCACTGACACTCTGGCCTCCCCACTCAGGTCCCTCCCAAGTCCCTGAAGGCACCGTCTTAGTGGGTGGGCATCCCAGAGGGGTCAGGCCCCAGTTCTGGGACACCAAAGCTTTTCAGAATAGAGCCCGACAGGGGGGGTGGAATCGCCAAGGTAAAGCCACCACGATGCCCGCCTTCCTCATGCTCTCCCTCTTTGTGTCCCAAGGTGTCAGACCCTGGCCTGGTCCCGACACAACCAGGTCCCCCTGCACCTATTCACAGTGAACACACCTCCTGAAGACGAGGACTCGCACGCTGGCTCATCGCTCTGACTACGGGTGATGCTGACATGCGTGAGCTCGGCCCCGTGACGGCCCAACGCTGTCACCCTTGGCTGCCCAGTCAAGCCTCCCGACAGGATGCCGCCAGCCATGCCTCGGGTCCGGCAGTCAGATGGGAGTCCTGGCTCACTGCCTCCCTCCCACTCCCACCACGAGGGCCTGGGACACCTGGGATGTGTCTGAGGGCCCGGGTGAGTGCCAGGTCTGTAAATGCGGTGACCCAAGGCCCTGTTCTGTCCATCACCCCAAGCAGTGACAGTGGGGACCTGGAATTCTGGGGCCTTCCGTCTCATGGTCCCTGCCACCATCCCCTGTTGCAGGCAGCATCTTCCCGGGGACTGGCAGCCTCCTGTGAGGGAGCGCAGAGCCTCAGTCTAGGATGTGAAAAGTCCCCTCTTGCTGGACTCCTGGCCAGCAGCCCTTGACACTCACAGCCCCACAGGGCCCTGCCTGAGTCCTGGCAGGTGCCTGGCTCCCTACAGAAGAGCCTTGGGGCTGCAGGACAGTGACACTCAGACCCAGTGTTTGTTTCTGGCCTGCCCCTGGAGGCGCCCGGCCCTCGGCTCAGGTGCCAGAGCTGTCTCCAAGGAGCGAGTGTGCTTTTCTTCTCCTGTAAGTGGCGGCTGAAGCTGAGTGTACAGAATTCCTCAGCTGGTTCCAAAACCTCAAGCTTCGTTTGAGTTCACAAGCTGTCGGAGCCACACTCTAAGCAGCTACTGGAGCTGCCGTGGGGGAGGAGAGCTGGGCGAGGCGGGTCTGGAACAGGTGCCCTCGCACTCGGTCCGGGCCAGGGCGTTCCTGGTGAAGACTGAGCACCCAGAGCGTTCTTCCGGAGGAGCTGGCCAAGGCCAGGGAGCTGTTACCTGCACACGGGAGAATGCCCGGATCAGGGGGCCCCAGAGACAGGCAGACCAGGGTGGAAGGGCAGAGAAGCCGGTCCCCTGGCGTGAGGAAGGGCCGTGGCAATCCGGGCACTCTGCACATGCCTGGCCTTGCTGAGGGCCACCAAGCCAGCTCAGAACCGGGCCAGGGCCAGCCAGGGTAACAGCACTTGGCCCGTGTTCCCAACCCGCAACCCAGAGGCATCAGGAAGAGGAAGGGCTTTACCTGTGCCCGGGGCCGGGGCCGTTCAGATTCAAGGCGCACAGCTGCCGCTCCAGCTGTGAGATGCGGAGCGCCAGGTAGCACGAGGACGTGACCAAGCAGCAGATCCTGGGGGCGGAGGGCAGGAGGGGCTGGGTCTCCTAGAGACCGCACACCCTGGGAGGCTCCTCAGAACAGGAGAGGGTGAGCCACCGCCACGGCTGCGGCCCCACTGTGGGGCTCAGGGCCAGGCAGCTGTCTTCCCAGAGGCCATGGGGGCCCGGAGGCACACACTGTGTAGGACCTCCAGTCCAGCTGGGCTCTAGGCCCTGTCCCTCCACCTTCCCTCTGACCAGCCACTTCGGTCCTTCCTGTGCCTCCTCAGGGAGGGCCATCAGTGCCCCCGAGGGTGGCAAGCCCAGGCCCAGCAGGTGCGAGGTCCAGCCAGCAGGGCCGGGGAGGCTGACACGGGAACGCCAGGGAGCCAGGGGCTGGTCATCCCTGCACCTCCGGCCACGCCACCACCACTGGTGCTGAGAGGTGGACAGGGCAGGGCTGTTCTCCCTGGCGTCTCCCCCCCGCCCTCTGATGGCCCTCCTCCACCCTAATCCTGTGCAGCACCTTCTCCTTTCCCCAGCAGTCCCCTCCCCGCCACATGGCCTCCCCCCTAATTCGGCCTCCCCCCTAATTCGAGAGCCTTCCTTCTGCTGGGGGAGGGCATGCCGCGTGGCTCTCGGACACCGCTGGGAGCTAGAAGTGGGCTCGGAAGCACCCCAGCCTCTGGACAGGGACACCTCCTCATGGCCCTCGTCCCAAACACCCCGTCTCGGGGGGTTCCCCACACAGTCACCTACAGCACAAAGACGACCTTGAGCAGCAGGAAGTCCCAGAGCCTCGGCACCCCGTCGCCCGGGGCCTCCTCCTCCAGCTCGTCCTTGCAGACAGCGCCCTCCTCTGAAATGGGAGGCGGGTGGGCAGCTCGGCCGGCAGAGCCCTCCCCAGCACAGGCAGGCCCTCCCTCTGAAGGTGTCCGGGGCACTGACTTTTCCATTTGATTTGCAGAGAGGCGCGCCAGCTCTCAGGAGCCCCACTGGCGGCTGCGGGACCCAAGAAGGAGCCAGCCTCTGTGCGCTTGGACAAGCTCCCAGGACTCACCGGACCCTGGAGGCCTCCTGCAGGGGAAGAAGCTGTCTGTGGAGTCCCTGGATGGCCGAGGGACCTCAGGGATGTCGGCTGGGAGGGACAGGGACCTGGAGGGAGGGCACACTTTCCTCCACTTCATCTCGGGGATGAGGACGTCCTGCAGAGCAGACAGAAGCCGGCTCAGCGTGGCCTGGGGCTCTCGCCTGCCCTGAGGAGCCCACGCCAGGTCCTCGAAGCTTTCCCAGGTACTCCCAGGACAGCCTGGCTGGGGTCAGAAGCAGGCACGGAGGGCAGCGGCCAGGCACCATGCCTCTCCTGCCCCCTCCCTTGCCGTGAGGGCCACCCTGCAGGAAACAGAAACTCTTTGAAGACTGCCAGCGTGGGGCCACGGCGGAACCTCAGCTGGGAGCCACCCGGGTCCGTGCTCGGGCCTGAGGCCAGGAGAGGGTGGCCCGGCACAGCTATGGGATGGGCTGTAGCCATCCCCACTCAGGCAGCAACCGAGCTCGGCACCGACCTTGGCAGAGGGCCTTGGGGTCCCTATCAACAAAAACGGGAACATCACCTTCCGTTCCTGCACGGCTCGATGCGTACCGCGCTTGGCTGGCCACGGATCGCACCGAAGGCGGCTCCAAACGGGCAGGGCCACGCCACCATCATCCCTGCCCCAGAAACTGCCCTGGGGAAACCGCTGGGGCCACGGCCCACCTAAAATGTGCTTCTCGGGTCCTCTTGTGGTGCCTCCGGAGTCCCTCCCTAGGGACCTCTTTACCCCTAAGGCCCTCCTGACTCAACCAAAGGAAGTGGGGTCACCGGCCCGCGTCCACACAGGTTGGGACCCGTCCTGCGGCATGCCTTCCGGGCTGGACTTCTCAGAAAGGCAGCAGATCGGCAAGGACCTGCTGGCTCTGCATGGTAGGGGACTCCCTGGCCCTCATGGCTGCCGCCCCTGAAGGCGGGGGCCCCAGCTCGGTTCCGTGGGCCGCTCCTGGAGGCCCTGAAGCCATGGAGCCGCGGGCTCTCAGCTGCTGCCTGCACGCCCAGCCTTGTTCTCACCAGGGCCGTGCACTCCGGGCCGTCCGGGCGTTCTCGCACACTCAGGCTCTTCTTGCTGGAAGGCTGGGGGGCAACGGGGTAGTCTGTGCACTGGGCCAGGCGTGGGGAGCGCCAGCACGCCCCCACATGGCTTTTCCTGCACTCTGTCTGGGGAAGTCTAGCCCCCGAGCCTGCAGGGGCCCCGCTTAATGTTGGAGCAGGGCACCCTCCCTGCACGGTCTGAATCCTGCCCCTGGAGCACCGGCCTGAGCCTCACCCCTCCCCGCCCCATCCCTGCTGCATAGCCGGGCTGAGCCCCCCATCCTCATCCCAGCCCTGAGTCCCGGCCGAGCAGCCCCCAGTCCAACGCCTGCCCTGAGCACTGACCTGCAGGTGGGTACAGACCCTCCTCAGCATGTCATACACACTGTCCCGGGACAGCAGGGACACAAAGACATACTGCGGGGGAGGAAGAAAACCAGGGGTGGGCCAGGTGAGACCCCTCCCCAGGCCCCTCAGGAACCTCTCCTCCAGCATGGTCCACAAGTGGGGAGCTGGCGGGGAGCAGGCAAAGCCCGGCAGTGTGCCCGTCTGGGTGGCGCCGGGCTGGGGGAGGCTGACGGGGCACACTGACCTTCTGGCTGGTGTTGGTGGTGATGGCCAGTCCGTTGGGAAGCAGCCGGGCCATCTTGTGTTTTTTGATCATTTGCACAGACCCCACAGGAATAGCCACCTGAAGGAGAGGCGTGCTTCACCCCCAGGACAGGGCCCCGGCACTGCCCACATGGCCCAGCCACAGCGGGCAGGCGCGAAGCTCAGAGGAGCCGCCTCGGCAGGAACGACTCGTCCCCCTCTCGGCCAGGCCCCGGCACACACGGTTCCCGGCTCTCGCTGGGTAGGGCCTTGGTATCCAGGGGCCCGAGGACGGATGCTCTGGGGAAGCCCAGACTCTGGTGACGCGGGTCCCCGGGCCACCTCTCGGCCACGCCCTAACGGCGACATCCCATTCCTTTCTCTGAAGGCGTTCCTGGGACGCCCAGAGGCAGGGTACTCTGGCTGTGAGTCGTTCAGGCCAGCTCGGGCCACGCGAGGGGTCTGGGTCAGGGCCCCCTCCCTGGACACGATGGGTGCCCCGGAACAGCGCATCTGACAGGCGAGAGGCCTCCCTGGTGCCCGCACGCAGTGGCCAGGCCGGGCTCCCCACCTTGACGTCCTTGCCGAAGAGGCCGGCGTGGAAGCAGAGCCAGTTGGAGGAGATGTAGAGCCGGCCCTGCAGCAGGAGGTCCCTCTGGAGGGCACAGGAGCACACTGGAGGTCGCACAGGAGGCCCGTGAGCGAGGGCTTCCAGGGAGCCCCGGGGAGCCCCGGGGCCTCGCTGCTCCCTCCCCGCCCCAGGCCAGAATTCCACCCCGGCTAGGCGCTTCCTCTTCTTCCAGCTGCCCCGCAGGGTCTGGGTCTCCAAGCCTGGATTCTCACAGCCTCAGGCAGACGCCCCTGCCCTGCCCTGGTGAGAGGGCAAATGACCCCCACTCCAAGGGAGGCCTGGGCAGGGAGGACAGCCGCTGACACTGAGCACAAATACCGAAGAGCGGGAAGCCCTGGCACGTCCTCAGTGAAACCTTGCTAAGTTCAGCTCCGCCCCCCAAACACGGGGAGAGCGGGCCTGACCCCGGGCAGAGACGGCCAGTCTGCAGTCTGCTCAGCCCTGGAAGCAGCACAGAGGCCTGGGGGCAGCCGTCCCGCCGGAGAGGCTCACCTTTGAGGACGAGCTCCTCCGACGGGATGTCCCTGAACAGCCTGTGGTACTGCTGGTTGCGCTTACTACGCAGCGTCTGCAAGCACAGGGGCCACCGGAGGAGCCCTGGGAGGTCAGAGCCCAGGCACGCCGCCGCCCGGCCCGCCAGCTATGGGCTCTCAGGCTGGTCTCCTGGTGACGCTGGGCCCCAACACAGCCTGTGGCTGCAAAGGGACAAAGCACTCCCACCCAGGAGGGGCGTCCTTCTGGTCTCGTTTCCTAGTGACAGGCCTGGTGGCCCAGGAGCCAACAGCCACTGAGTTCAGGCGGCCTAGGGCCAGCCCCCGCACTCACCCCTTCTGGGCTGCATTTCTTTCCCTCTTCGCCCTTCAAGCCTTCTGGCCAGAGGAGGCTGCAAAGAGACATTCCATTCCAGGGGCAAGGAACCCTGAGGCCTGCCTGAGCCTCTGCAGGGCCAGCTCTGCCCTGGCTTCCCACTTCAGGGTTAGGCAAGTGCCAGCAGAGAGGGAGGGGCGGGCCTGAGAGCTTTCCCACCCAGGCAGGTGCCAGCAGAGCCCCCAGGACAACACGATGCTCAGCACCTGCCCACACCCTTAGGACCCTCTCCCGGTTCTCTGGCCGGGCTAAGCGGGCAGGCAGTGCAGGGATGGGACCCATGTGGGGAGTGGACTCACGGCTCCAGGGCCTGGCCGTGGGCCATGGTTCCTGCAGGACGGCTCTCTTCACAGCCTCCTCCCATGGCCTGGAGCTCTGTGCACTCACCTGGCCTGACGGAAGCCATGGGGCTGGGGCAGAGGAGGGGCGCTGGAATGCAAGCCTTTGCCCTGGCCAGGTTGGCCTGAGGACAGGTGGGCAGGGAGGAGGCGGGTAACCTGAGAAGCCTGCACTGGGCTGGGTCCACATGCACTGGGCAGGCCGGGGTGGGAGGGAGAGCGGGGCGGCTGTGCCCACCTAACAGGGGCCCTGCCTCAGCCCTCAGGAGCCCTTTCTCACGGCCAGACGCCGAAGACCGCCCGCCATGTGGCCGTGCCCGGGAAGGTCATTACCTGCTGTCCGGGGGTTCCTGCACCCTGCCAGGCTTCTCTGCGCAGGACACGGGGCTCTTCAGAGCAGCTGGCTTCCCTTGCATTTGCGGGTTGCTAGAGAGAAGCAGGCCCACTCAGGAGGGGGCTCCGTGGGGCATCTTTCCCCTCAGCCCCACCCAGCGCGGGGCAGCTGTCCCCACTCAAGACCGGCCTGAAATGCAGGCCAACGCGGGAGACGGCAGGGCTGGGCGCAGCTCAGGCGGGAGGAGCGGAGCCTCGGGCTCCTGTCCTGGAAGCCTCGGGCTCAGTCTGTGCCTGGGCAGCAGGGGCCGGACCTGCGCCTCGCTCAGGCCAGGCGGGGAGAGCCCTGCGGCCCCACCCTCCGGGAGGCAGGACTCTAGACCTGCGGATGGCCAAGAGCGCAAGCCCCAGAAAGGACACTGCGGCAGGAGCTTATCCGCCGGGAGCTGGTGGCTGATGTGGGGGTGGACCCCTTGTGGCACAGAGAAGGGCTGGACCAGAGCAGGGAGTGGCCTCGGGCACCTCTGGGCAGAGCGGAGGCCGCTCAGGCCATCTCAAAACCGTCCCAGAGAGAGGGCCAGGAAGGGAGGCGGCACGCCGTTCCTGGCAGGTGGGGCTCTGGCGGCCTCGGGACTCTGCCTGCACTAACCGCTCCAGGAATGGGGCTCCGCTCCTGCTCCCCTGCACTCAGTGCTGTGTTCTCCAGGCCTCTCGACCAGGACTCAAGCCCTGGTGGGCCGTGTGGGGTCCCGACCAGCACCTTAACCAAGGCACTGCAGGGCCAGCCCCCTATTTCGACAAGTGAATTTCTCTCTTCCAGGAGGTGGGGAGCCAGGAAGCCTGAGCTGTCAAACTAGCCCGACGGAGCGTGCCCGGGAGCAGGGCCATGGCAGGGCTGTGCAGCGGTCAGGAACAAGTACCGGGTTCTGGAGTGTGGCCCCTGAGCAGATGGGGAGCTGGAGCCAGGCACCCACAGACCCCTCAGCTTGGGGACGACTGGCTCTGTGAATGGGGCGGGTCATATTCTCACCCTCGAGGACAGGTACTGATGCGGCACAGGCCCTCCTGGACCCTCAGAGATGACAGTCCGACCTCTGACCATACCAAGGTAGTGTGGACAGGCCGCAAAGAGCCAGGGGCCACCCCGCAGGGTCAGCCCGGTGACAACTTCTTCCGGCCCAGTGAGGTTTCGGCACGCATTTACAGACGCCGGTGAGTGACAGACGGTGCTACTGACTTCCACTGTTAGCCACTGGGTGAATGAGTAAGTAAAGTTAAATAAGTAATTCTTAAAAAAAAAAAAAAAAAAAAAAGTAAAAGATCAAAGTCATTCATAAGAAAAAGTCCCCGTGTGGCCAGCAGGTGGCTCCCACAGGACTGACCCAGCCACTGGAAACTTGCGCGGGGTGCACGTGCCCAGCCTCGAGAGGAGAGTGGGGAAGGGGCTGCAACGTGGCCATCCCCCCAGGGGGTGTTTTTCACTTTTTCTCTTTCTCTGTCTCTCCAGCGAGTGTACACATCCTACAGTAAAATTCTAAGAAAAAAGAAATTCCCTCAAAGTCACCCCGATTAAAAACTGCTGGGTGCCCTCGCCGTGTATGGAAATGGTATCATTTACGTAAACCGCGTGTAAGGTGTGTGCCCCACTTTTCTTCCTTACTATGATGTCCCGAGAAACGGCCCACGTCACTGTCCATTTCGGGGACAGATGCGCAGAAGGCAGGATGACAATGAAGTCCCTCAGGCCGACAGTGGCGGTGGCGGATTGCCACCGGCACTCTACGAAAGACAGAGCCCGAGGACGGGCAGGAGTCGTCTTGCACGGGTTACATCATCTCGCCTCTGCACGGACTCGAAACCGAACACACCCTGAGATCCCAGTGTGACCGCCGGGAAAGGGGAGGAGACTGCGTCTGTGTGCCCCGACAGCCCCTACCCAGGGCGCGGGAGGCCCACCAGGAATGCTGAGCCTGGGACGCGGCTGCCCTCAGGGGCAGGACGTGAGGCCTGCAGGGCTGAGCCACGGAGGAAGGCCCGCGGGCCACGCAGGTGCCCACTGGCCCGGGGCTGGAGAGACGGTAGAGAAGTGGCAGGAGGCTGTTGGGGTGCTGGGTCCCTCTCTCCCTCACTCATGGAGGAGATAAATTAAAACAGTTCAAGACCGTGTGCAGAAGGCAGGATCCCTTATGCCCTGCGGGGTTTGAGTCCTGGCCCTGGTGGCTTGAAAAGCACACCAGGCCCACGCGCTCAGGATCCCGAGGGGACAGAAGACTGGGGATAAAAAGACTGCGGTGCGATCAGGCCGTGCTGGGGGGGTCTTCTCTCTCTCTCCCTCTCTCTCTCTCTCGTGCGCACATGTATAAGTGTTCTCTATCACAAGTAAAATAAAGTTAAAAAGAAGCCTATCAAAGTCTGGAAGACGGCGGAAGTCCTTCTGCCTGGGAGCCTGGGAGGGGCAGGAACGCTGGCGGCAGCAGCTCCCCGCTGGTCTAAAGCCCCCGGCC
>NW_006204543.1:2744986-2746824 GCF_000334495.1 Tupaia belangeri chinensis
GAGACGTTATAGAAGTGGCAGGAGGCTGTTGGGGTGCTGGGTCCCTCTCTCCCTCACTCATGGAGGAGATAAATTAAAACAGTTCAAGACCGTGTGCAGAAGGCAGGATCCCTTATGCCCTGCGGGGTTTGAGTCCTGGCCCTGGTGGCTTGAAAAGCACACCAGGCCCACGCGCTCAGGATCCCGAGGGGACAGAAGACTGGGGATAAAAAGACTGCGGTGCGATCAGGCCGTGCTGGGGGGGTCTTCTCTCTCTCTCCCTCTCTCTCTCTCTCGTGCGCACATGTATAAGTGTTCTCTATCACAAGTAAAATAAAGTTAAAAAGAAGCCTATCAAAGTCTGGAAGACGGCGGAAGTCCTTCTGCCTGGGAGCCTGGGAGGGGCAGGAACGCTGGCGGCAGCAGCTCCTGGCTGCTCTAAGCCCCTGGCCCCACCCCGGGCTTCATTCCTCCCTCAAACACTGAGTCGTCACACCACCAGCCTGGTGTGGGCCTGCCCAGCCCAAGGGCCACGGAGATGAGGAGCCAGCACAGGGCCTGGTCAGGAAGGGGGGCTCCAGAGAGGGAAGGAGGGGAGAGGACCCTGAGCTGGACCACTCCACAGACCTGGGGCCTTCCACCGCGTGGTGCAGCCCCGCCTCTGTGCCTGCTATGCCACGTGGCCCCGGCCTCTGCCACTTGCTCCTGGGTGCCCATGACAGCTCCCGCGCCCACCCCACCCTGGCACACCTGCCTCACGTGCGCCCACATGCCAGCGGGGCCATGTGGAGCCAGCGCTCCTGCAGGCTGGCCTCTGCCCCTCATGCCCTCAGCCGACCTCCCTGCCCTCCTGCTCCACCTCTGACTCGCCTCGCCACTCTCTCCACGCAGCCCGTGTCCCCACGCACGCCTACCTGGGCCCCAGCCCCTCGCCATGCTCCTCTGCCTGGGGAATTTCCGGTCCTTTTCCAATGCCCTGTTCAAATACCACCTCCTCTGTGAGGCCTCCCCTGGTTTCCCAGAGACCCAGCTCTCATCACATCAGGCTGTGCTGGGGTCACATGGCTGACCCCGACTAGGAGCTCCAGCCGAGGGTATCTGCCTTCTTTTTTAATAAGATGTTTGTACTTCAGGGTGTGTACACTCTCTGGAGAGAGAGACAGAGACAGAGAGAGGGAAAGTGAGAAAACACCCCCCAGGGGAGATGGCCACGCTGCAATCCCTCCATTCTCCTGGGATCTTGGACATGCATGCATATGTGCCCAGAATGAGCTTCAAGCCACCGGGTCCCGGACTCAAACCACGAACAGCCATGTGGGAGTCCAGACATAACCGCTAGGCCACATGCTGGCCCTGGGGCGCCCTGACGTCTCTGTACCCCCAGCCCACAGGCAGCACCCAGTGTTTGCTGAAAGTACGGATGAATGAGACAAGGATGGCGACCTTGAGAGCAGGGGAGAACACACAGCAGGAAGAGGGGGAGGCAGGGAAGGGACGGGGCGGTGGGCGGGGGGGGACATAACCGCTAGGCCACATGCTGGCCCTGGGGCGCCCTGACGTCTCTGTACCCCCAGCCCACAGGCAGCACCCAGTGTTTGCTGAAAGTACGGATGAATGAGACAAGGATGGCGACCTTGAGAGCAGGGGAGAACACACAGCAGGAAGAGGGGGAGGCAGGGAAGGGACGGGGCGGTGGGCGGGGGGGCACGGAGCGGGGACACGGTGCACTCGCCATGCATGTGACGGACCCACGTGACTGAGCGGAGGGCGCCCGGGTGGGAGGTGGCAGACACACAGAGAAGGCATAAGGCCCAGCCGGGACGGGCAGGGGTGCCGGGCCCCTTCTGCCCCCGCGGCCG
>NW_006204543.1:2746892-2748135 GCF_000334495.1 Tupaia belangeri chinensis
CCCCCCCCGGCCAGCCATGCTGGGGCTGAGGCTACAGCAGGAGCCCCAGCCGGGCCCTTGGGCATCTCCAGCCCCGGGAGGCACCCACGCTGAGTTGGCACCTGCTGGGCAGCGGGATGTCAGAGCGTGCTGTGGGCCTGCCAGCTCTGCTTGGAGCCGTGCAGTCCCAGCTCCACCCTCTGGGGCCGCCAGCCAGGACACCAGGCCAGTGAGCTCCCAGGACAGGCATGAAAATGGCACCCCTCTCTTTCAGTGAAAGCACCGCACAGCAACAGGCTGTGAGTGCAAACCCAGAAGCCACAGAGACCACGCTGGAGCAGGAGCCATGGCCACGGCTGCCCTGGACCGAGAGTCCAAACTCAGGGTTCTGCAGCCTGGACGGGGCGGGGGGGCTCCGTCCAGCTGCTGCTCCAGCCCCCAGCCCCCCTCGCCTGTCACTCAGTGGAAGTCCTACTTCACCAGGGAAAGGCACCCTCGGTGTAACTCATGTGTGGGTGTGGCTGCTCAGGCAGTGTAGGGTCACCTACGGAGCTTTCTTAAAACACGATGGGGGTGCGGGGGGCCAGCGGGTGGCGTGGTGGTAAGGCGCTGGACACTCCCACATGGCTGACCAGGGTTCAAGTCCTGAATCAGGTGGCTTGCTTTTTCACTTCTTCTCTCTCTCTCACTCTCACCCTCTGTCTCTCTCTGGTCAAATTAAAAAATAAATGAATGAATAAATAAAATAAAATAAATAATTATATAAAAAAAACAAAGAACATGATGCAGGGGCCCTTGCTCGGTCGCTCTCTGGTCAAATTAAGTAAGTAAAGTTAAAAAATTCTTTAAAATAAAGAACACGATGTAGGGGGACCAGCAGGCGGCATGGTGGTTAAGACACTAGATTCCATGGTTCAAGTCTTGGACCAGGTGGCTTAAAAACAGACCAACAGGGGGACCAGCAGTTAGCACAATGGCTATGTCGCTGGACTCCCATATAGTTGACCACGGTTCAAGTCTCGGACCCAGTGGCTTAAACTCACACCGGGCACGTGTGAGAAGAGAATGGAAGAGAAGGGATTGCAGCGTGGCCATCTCCCCAGGGGGTGATTTCTCGCTTTCTGTCTCTGTCTCTCCAACAAGCACAGGTGCCCTATATCAAAAAAAAAACTCTCATGATGATAATAATAATAATAATAATAATAAAGAGGAAGCGAGCTGAGCGCTAGGCTCCAGGGCCAGTGGCCCCCACCACCGGGGAGCC
>NW_006204543.1:2753190-2753520 GCF_000334495.1 Tupaia belangeri chinensis
GCCAACGGCGGGCGCCCCAGCCGGGCCCTTGGGCATCTCCAGCCCCGGGAGGCACCCACGCTGAGTTGGCACCTGCTGGGCAGCGGGATGTCAGAGCGTGCTGTGGGCCTGCCAGCTCTGCTTGGAGCCGTGCAGTCCCAGCTCCACCCTCTGGGGCCGCCAGCCAGGACACCAGGCCAGTGAGCTCCCAGGACAGGCATGAAAATGGCACCCCTCTCTTTCAGTGAAAGCACCGCACAGCAACAGGCTGTGAGTGCAAACCCAGAAGCCACAGAGACCACGCTGGAGCAGGAGCCATGGCCACGGCTGCCCCGGACCGAGGGGTCAAAC
>NW_006204543.1:2753692-2757645 GCF_000334495.1 Tupaia belangeri chinensis
GGCGGGTGCCAGCGGGTGGCGTGGTGGTAAGGCGCTGGACACTCCCACATGGCTGACCAGGGTTCAAGTCCTGAATCAGGTGGCTTGCTTTTTCACTTCTTCTCTCTCTCTCACTCTCACCCTCTGTCTCTCTCTGGTCAAATTAAAAAATAAATGAATGAATAAATAAAATAAAATAAATAATTATATAAAAAAAACAAAGAACATGATGCAGGGGCCAGCAGGCGATGTGGTGGCTAGGAGAACTGGGCTTCCACGTGGCTGACTGCGGTTTGAGTCCCAGACCTGGTGGCTTGCTTTCTCACTTTCCCTCTCTTGCTCGGTCGCTCTCTGGTCAAATTAAGTAAGTAAAGTTAAAAAATTCTTTAAAATAAAGAACACGATGTAGGGGGACCAGCAGGCGGCATGGTGGTTAAGACACTAGATTCCATGGTTCAAGTCTTGGACCAGGTGGCTTAAAAACAGACCAACAGGGGGACCAGCAGTTAGCACAATGGCTATGTCGCTGGACTCCCATATAGTTGACCACGGTTCAAGTCTCGGACCCAGTGGCTTAAACTCACACCGGGCACGTGTGAGAAGAGAATGGAAGAGAAGGGATTGCAGCGTGGCCATCTCCCCAGGGGGTGATTTCTCGCTTTCTGTCTCTGTCTCTCCAACAAGCACAGGTGCCCTATATCAAAAAAAAAAGTCTCATGATGATAATAATAATAATAATAATAATAAAGAGGAAGCGAGCTGAGCGCTAGGCTCCAGGGCCAGTGGCCCCCACCACCGTGGAGCCACGCTGCCCGTGCCACTGTCCTCAGGGTCTGCTGGAGGGAGCTGCGATGCTGCTAGAAGGTGGGAAGGGCTGCGAGGCTGTGGTCCGGGGACTGTTATCTGTGGGGATAACTCAATTTTGGAGCAGCTGCTTTATGGGAACCTTACTATTGAGAATTCTGAAGACTATCCAGCAGGTCATCAGGAAGTGAGAGAAAGAGGAGGAGCAGGGGTGAGGAGGGGAGAGCCGTCTGGCCAGTCTGAACTCCTGCAGGGCACTCACAACCGTGGCCAGGACGGAAGACCGTGAAGCGGCGGGGGACGTGTATATGGCATCGGTGGAAGCAGGCCAGGGAGTAGAGGGACAGGGACATCCTCATGGCGCCAGAGCCTGCAGGAAGGCGTGGAGCTGCCAAAGCGCCACTCCTCACTGGCCGACGGCTTCGTCCCTGTGCACAATGTGAGTAACCCTGAACCTTTTCAGAGTGGAGCTTCTGAAGAAAGAGATCGGCAAGTCCACAGACAAAACAGATAGCAACTGTCGTGTCAGGAAATGAAATGGACCTTCTGAGCAGGCGAGTGGGTGCGCGGTGGCATGGCAGTGCGCGGGATGCAAGCAAGAGGGGCTGGGAGGTGACAGCCACAGATCGGAACGCCCTGACTGGCTCCCAGCCCCAGAGCAAACGCAGCTTCCCTTTGCCTGGGAGGGAGAGCCAAGGGGCCCCCAGCTCCGAGAACTGAAGGCCGGGAGTCCACACCTGCTGAGAGTGGCTGCCTCTCTGTGTCTGTGAACGTGGAGTGAGCACTATTTAAAACGCGCCACCTGGATGCGCCTGGGGCCTGAGGGACCCCCTGAAGTAGTGGAATGCACTTGGGCTTACAAATAGACTATTTACGTTAAGATTATTATTTTTGCCTGATATGAAATAATAATTCTTGTTTGAAATCCATCTTGAAGCTAGCGTCTTTGTCATTTACGTTGCACTTATCGAGAGAACCTACAGGAAGAATCCTGCCCCCGCCCCTTCCCCACGGCTCTGGCCCGCATCCTCCCACCCTCCTGAGCCTCCGCCCCACCCCTGCTGGGTCTCAGGGAGCCCCCGTTCCCAGGGCTCTCCTCAGTCTGTTAGACCATGGAGCCCACTGCCTGGGTCAGGCCAGGAAGAGACACCAGCCCTCCTGGGGCAGAGGCTGGCTCCAGACCACGCTGCGTCCACCACGGGAGCCCCTATGTTGTCACATGGCACAGCACTGGTGGATGCACCCCAGAAGCTGGCTGACCACTGTCCCCCCAGGACAAAGCAGGGGAATGCGGACCGGGCCAGGTTCCCCACCGACGTGCTGAGCGTGGAGGAGACAAACAGGAATTTCTTTCTTTGCAGAAGTAATTCCGTGGCCATCTCCACACAGAGGTGGAGGCTGCACCGCGGCTGCTTTTTCTAAGTTGGCCTTCGGCAGCCAGGACAACTGCTTCACCCTCTCCACCTCCTGGACAAGAGGAGGGAACCCCATGATCGAACCCAGTGCTCAGCGAGCTGCGGTCCTACACAGTCCCCCAGCCGACGGCTCAGGCGATGTTCCCCCAGCCGACGGCTCAGGCGATGTTCCCCCAGCCGACGGCTCCGGAGATGTTCCCCCAGCCGACGGCTCAGGCGATGTTCGGCACAGCTTCAGTCCCAGTTCCTGGGGAGGGGTCCGACAGCACCACGGCCAGGACTGTGCCTGTTCCCCTGACCTGCCCACAGCAGCTCTAAGACGTGGGAGCCAAAGGCCTCCCTTCCCGAGAACCACGGGGTGCCCCCTGGCATGGCTGAGGGGCCCCAGGCATGCTCCAGGGCAGAGCTGGCACGCACATGCCCACCAGCGGCTGGTGTCAGTCTCCCTCCTGAGAACCCGGTGGGGCACACAGGAAGACACAGAGGTGCCCAGCCAGGGGTACCCATCAGGAGAGTGCACGGCCGGGCCAAGGTAGGGGTGCTAGGCAGAGCCTTGGGGTGCAGCCAGAGCCCGGTGCCAGAGTAGGGGCAGGAGCAGGGTGCAGAGAAAACCACGGTCACGGCCAGGCCCGGATCGGGAGAGGGCGAGCAGTCTGCTTCCCGCCAAGCCCGCGCCTCCCAGCTCGGCCTCCAGGGCCGGCACATGCAGCCAGACAGGAGACCACGGCACGGACCGGCCAGGGCCTTTGTGTGACGTTACCGCATGCACGATGTCACTCGGGTCGTTAACACGGGTGGGCAGCGCTAGGTTCACAGGGGAAGAATGAAGCTCAGCTGTTCAGGGACGTGCCCATTCGGGGCCAGAGGAACGGCTGACGGCCACACCCGGGCCATGGCCAGAGAGCCCCGAGGGGAGAGGACTCTGGAGTCTGTCCACACCAAGCCCAGCTTCCTGAGCCCAGGAAGCCGAGTCCCCTCCTGGCACCTCCCAAGGAGAGGGCGGTAAAGAGCCCGTGCTGGAGCCCCCCTCCACACCTAGGCTGGCTCTAGATCTTCAGGGAGTCAGCGTGGTCTGTTACACAGCTGGAGAGCCGAGGCCGGAGGCACCTCTATGTCCTGAGCACATCTGCTCCCGAGCCCCAACAGGCTGTGGGCTCCTCCCTCCCGTCCTTCCCCTGCCCAGAACCGGAGTAGGAGACAGAAGAGGGCCTGGGGCCAGGTTGAACATGCAGGGGCCTCCGGGCAGGGGTTCCCCATCAGACTTCCCCCAGGTCTTTGTCTTCCCTGCTCAAAGAAAGAACTAGGTGGGCCGCCCCTGTGGCTGCAGCAGTGTGGGCCACCCCAGCCTGGGGGCTGCATCCGGGCTGGACAAGGCCCCTCTGAGCTCTGCCTACCGA
Organism: Tupaia belangeri chinensis; assembly: GCF_000334495.1. Taxonomy (NCBI): domain Eukaryota; kingdom Metazoa; phylum Chordata; class Mammalia; order Scandentia; family Tupaiidae; genus Tupaia; species Tupaia belangeri. The sequence goes on from NW_006204543.1 coordinate 2,757,288, forward strand.
GAGCTGTTTCCACCTGCAGGAACCTGGAAGCCCCTGGGTCCTCCCATCCCAGGGGCCTGGCGGGCTGAGAGTCCCAACCGCCCCTCGGCAGCCAAGACGCTCCCATGGCCCAGGGCTCTGGCCAGGCCCGCAACTTCTGGTTCTTGGGCCCGAAGTCTCTCCCCCTACTCCCTGACCTCCACCCCCAGCACACCAGGACGGCCCAGACCTGGGGGCCATGGGTGCAGGTGAGCTGCCCCTCCCACTCTATGTGGGCCCTGCTCAGCTAAGCTGTCCCTGCCCCAGACGCAGCCCCGGTTGGGTCGCAGCTCCGGCCCCTCTCCTCTGGCAGGCCTTCCACTCTAGGGGCAGCAAGCCC
>NW_006204543.1:2757696-2765810 GCF_000334495.1 Tupaia belangeri chinensis
GGTGCGGGGGCCCTCCCCCTCCCACTCTATGTGGGCCCTGCTCAGCTAAGCTGTCCCTGCCCCAGACGCAGCCCCGGTTGGGTCGCAGCTCCGGCCCCTCTCCTCTGGCAGGCCTACCACTCTAGGGACAGCCGGCCCTCCTGCCCCTGGCCACACCCTGCCGCTGACATGCCCGCCATGGCTGCACAGCCTGGGCGCGGGCCGTCCCCCACTAGCCTGTGCCTCACTCCTCTCGGGTCCGAGCCTGGTGTAGCTGCAGGTGTGCAGTAAGTGTTCTGTAGCTGTTTTTGATTTTTGAGAGCTTTTTGCTATAGGGCATGTGCACTTGCCAGAGAGACCGAGAGAGAGAAAGCGAGAAATCTCCCCGGGGGGATGGCCACCCTGCAGTCCCTTCTCCCTTCTCCTCTCAGGATCTTGGGCACGCACACGCACCCAGCTTGACTTTTAAGCCACCGGGTCCAGTACTTGAACCACAGTCGGCCACATGGGAGTCCAGCACCTTAACCACTACCCCACCTGTCTCACTGTGGACTGACCGAGCAGAGCTCCCTGCCGAGGCTCCCGTGCAGCGCAGAGACAGCGGCCCTCAGGCACCAGGGCTGCTTCTGGCTCCACCGTGACTCTCCAGCAACCCCCTCTCCCCCAGAGTTGGCGCCTCTGAGACAGGTGGAGGGTACCCTGTCTGACTTGCCCGTCTTCAGGCTCCTGTGGGGACTGGGAAGGTCTGGCCCTGCCTGGAGCGTGCGTCTGTCGGGGCGCCCCTGGCCCTGCACTGGGCTCCCTCGCCCCCAGCTGCCCTCGCACTGTCAGCCTCGCCCCCACACACGCCTGGAAGGCCTCAGAAGCACTTCTCTGTGGGAAGCGAACGTGGGCACCCCTTGGCCCCAGCGGCACCCACAGAACTGCACACATGCTCTTAGTGCCTGAATCTCGGGGGAGGTCCTCTCGCGCCTGGGCCGCGCCTGGGGCCTGCCGCCCACTGTGGCCCTAGGGCTCCACAGTTAGGCCCAGCGTCTCATCCTTTCTGCAAGTGCTGCCCACCTCCTGCCCGGCCTGCCGAGTGAGACCAGTCACCAGGGAGCCAGGCAGGGACAACAGTTAAAACCAGGAAGCTGAACTCCAGGAACACACAGATCCCCCCACGCCCAGGCCACTCCAGAGCGGCGGCAGATCCTGGCAGCCACCTAGCCCGGTCCCCTCTGCAGTGCACTGAAGCCGGCAGCCCTGGGCCAGGCACCGACCACGTCTTACTGGCAGGTCACTTGAGGGCTGGCCATTTCCAGACAAGAAGCTGGTCATTCAGGTCTAAGATGTGCTTTCACCAGGAGACAGAGTGCCCCTGTGCTCCGGGGAGCACCTCCCGCCAGTCTGCAGAGGGAGGGCTACAGGCAGCCTCGCCCAGGGCTGTGGGGTGTGGCCACTCTGGGGACAAGTCAGCTCTGTCCCTCGGTGGACACGATCCAGCACGGCCCACCCCAGCCACCCTGGACACCTACTGCAGGATCGCCAGGCTCTGTGGGCCCCCCAGGCTGTCCGCAGGACCACAGGTGAGTTGGAAGGGTCTTGGGGTGGGTGGTGTGGGGAGGGGGGCAGGAGCAGGCCTGGAACCACTCAGTGCAGAGGGGCCTGAGCAAGCTGTCCGCTCTGTGGGGCCTCGGTTTCTCCTCTGCCAACGAGGAAAGGCAGAGGCCTGATCCGGGAGGGCTGCAGATGGCCACTGGGCCCCTGTGGTCAGAAGAGTCCCTGGCCCCAAGAGGCTGGCAGGAGCCCAGTGGTCAAAGGGGGACCAGCCCCTGTGCCCTCCGCGTGCAGACAGGAGCTGAAGGGCCTGCTGTCCACTCCGCTCCGTAAGTGCCATGTGCACCAGGACAAGCAGGGCAAGGGCCTGGCCCGAGGACGTCTGGTGGGGACAGACATGAGACAAATATTTGCACAGCCAGCACCTAATTATAACTGCAATATTCGCTGTGCAGGAAACGGGGCCCCAGGAGGACTCCATCAGACTCCTGACCCACCTGGGGAGAGCAAGGACGACTTTCTGGAAGAAGCATTTGAGCTGATACCCAATAGGTAGGAGCCAGACGGAGCAGGGATGGGTCAGGGCGCGGGCAGTGTGGAGGGTTTGCGGTGTGCACAGGCCCGGGGGCCGGGGAGCTTGGCCAGGCCGAGGGACATAACAGCCTTTGTGCCTGGGGCGGCGCGGGGCAGAGTAGAAAGCAGTGAGGCCAAGGCAGTGGCAAGGGTAGACCGTGCAGGGCCCTGTGGGCCCCGGAAAGCGCTCGGCCATATCTTGTTTGTGTGTTTTTGCTAGAGGGACACATGTGCTGACCCGAGAGAGAGAGAGAGAAGTGGGGGACCGTCTCCCAGGGCAGATGGTCTCACTATAACCCTTCTGCAGTATTCTCTCAGGATGTGGGGCACACACGTACACACACCAAGCCACCGGGTCTAGGACGTGAACATAGAGCTTGCTGTGTGGGATCCAGCACCCTAACCCTCACGCCACCTGCTGGGCCTGCCATTATCGTGGAAGCACTGGGAAAGCAACGGGGGCTGGACCGGGAAAGCCTGCTCGCAAGCTGGAGGTGAGAAGAGCCCTCTGACACGCAGGTTCGATTCGCAGGGACCCAGAGATGCAGGCAGGGGGAGCGGAGGTGGCACTGGTAAGCAGGGACCGTAACAGTGGCTGCTGGAGCTGGGTGATGGCGGCAGGGGGCGGCCGGACAGGACGGCTCTTCTGTCTTAAGCGTGTGCGTAACATTTCCCGTGGAGACGGACCGGCTGAGAGGCTGCGGCCCACTGGGCCTGCGCAGTGCTAAGAGAGGGCTGGGGTGGATTTGGGATCTGTATTTCCAAATGGGAGAGCCCTGCTGGTCATCAGTCGGATGGGGACGGGAGGGAAGGCGTGCCAGGTGACTGTGGGGCTCTGCAGAGCAAGCAGGATACCGGGCGGTTTTGCCGAGACGAGACAGGAAAGCCGGAGAAGGGCGTGCGTCAGGGAGCAAGTTCGAGTCTGGCCTCGACAGGTGCAAGAGCGCTTAACGAGCAGACTTCCAGCCGCACAGAACCAGGCTGCTCAGGAGAGACGTCTAGCTGGAGGGCCAAGCTCCGAGACACCGCCACGGGTGCCAGTGAGCTCTCCCAGGGGACACGAAGAAGAGACATGGGCAAGGCCAGTCTTTTAACAGAAGATGCTGGGACAACTGGGAACCCACGTGCCCGGGACGAGCACCCCTAGCTCAGTTTACAAAACTAACTCTGGAATGTCACAGCCCACACTGAGACTCTTCGAAGAAAGCGTAAGTACAGGTTGGCCCCACAGCCTAGTGGTTAAGGAACCCACCCCACGTGGTCAACTGTGTGGCTTGAATTCCAGCCCCTGCGGCTTGAAAAACATGCTGGGTGCATGTGCACGCATGCCGGAACTCCCAACAGCACGGAGAAACTGAGAACGGATCGCGGCGGGACCACACCCCATGGGGCGCCTTTCGCTCGCTCCCCGTCTCTGCCTCCATGTCCACAGGGAACCTCATACAGGAATGTCTGGCAGCAGGACCGTTTTTTCTATCTTAAATGCCAGTGGGCAGGTACACTTTCCAGGGAGAGATGACAAAGAAGCGAGAGAAGCAGCGGAGGGCACCCCCAGGGGGAAGGGAACACTGCGACCCCTTTTCCTCCATTTTCCACCGTGCTGGAATCTGGGCACGCACCCAGCATGTTCCTCAGGCTGCCGGGTCTGGGATTCGAACCACAGTTGGCCACGTGAGACCTAGCTCCCTTAACCATGAGGTGATAGGGCTGGCCCAGCAGCATTCTTCTTTGTTTTTAAATTATTATTATTTTAAAATTTGCTACAGGGCACTAGAGAGAGACACGGGTCAGAGGCAGGGGAGTGAGAAAACCACAGCCGGGTCCAGGACTCAAACTGCAGTCAGCCCTAGCTCCCTTAACCATGAGGTGATAGGGCTGGCCCAGCAGCATTCTTCTTTGTTTTTAAATTATTATTATTTTAAAATTTGCTACAGGGCACTAGAGAGAGACACGGGTCAGAGGCAGGGGAGTGAGAAAACCACAGCCGGGTCCAGGACTCAAACTGCAGTCAGCCACGTGGGAGTCGGACACCCGGCCACCACGCCACCTGCTGGTCCCCAGCAGCATTTTTCTCAATAGTCAAAGAAGTGGAATCAACCCCAACACGCAGTAACTGATGACGTATAAACAAAACGCCGTCTGTCTGCGGAGGGGAGCTCATTCCGCCATGCAAGGAAGGAGGCGCGGAATGCTCTGACAGGACCAGCCCTGGAAGCCCACCACGTGAACGGAGCCGGTCACCAACGACCACACGAAGCGTGGCCCCATGCCAGGCATGCCCGCCCACGCATGCAGACGCGCGCAGATGACAGTAGACCGGAGCTGCCGGGCCTGGGGAGGGGGACAGGGAGTGGCCACCAGTGCTCTACAGACTGTCATTTTTAAAAAATTATAATTATTTATTTAATTTCTTTAAGTATTATTGTTATTTTTTAGAGAGATCTTTGCTATAGGGGACATGTGCAGACCAGAGAGACACAGAGAGAGAAACCCGGGGGATTGGCCACACTGCAATCCCTTCTCCTCCATTTTCCTCTCAGGATCTTGGGTACATACGCATATGTACCCTGCATGAGTTTCAAGCCGCCAGATCTGGGACTTGAACCACAGTCAAGCACAAGGAAATCTAGTGATGCGACCATTATGCCATCTGCTGGTCACTATTATTATTATTTTTTAAATTTTCTATAGGGTATATGCACTCACAGGGAGAGATGGAGGGAAGGGCTAGTGAGGAGGCAAGTCACCAGGTCCGTGACATCGACCACAGGCAGCTACGTGGGAGCCCAGCACCTTAACCACTGAGCCACCTCCTGGCCCCCAGAGTTTCTTTATGGGGTGGTGAAGGTGTCCTGGAATTAGACAGCGAGGATGGCTGCACAACTTTGTGAGCGCACTAAACACTGAGGTGTGCACATTGCTTGTTTGTTTAGCTCTCTGCCACAGGCACGTGCCTTTGCAGGGGAGAGAGAAAGCGACGGAGAGAGGGGGAAAGACCGCCTCCCACCCTGGGGGACGGCACGCAGCAATCCCATCTCCTCCACGCCCTCACGCATGCACACGTGCCCGGCGTGTTTTTTAAGCTGCTGGGTCTGACTCAAAACAGGTGGCCATGTGAGAGTTGGCGCCCTCAACCACCAGGTGGCCTGGGTTTTGACAATTACTTAACGTCCCGTTGACGAACCATATCGATAAGTGAGGAAGGAAAACAATTCAAGTTTGATTTGCTAATTAAAGTAATTCTTGGGACCAGCAGTTAGCGTGGTGGCTTTGTCGCTGGAGTCCCATGTAGTCGACCGCGGTTCGCGTCCCAGACCCGGTGGCTTAAACTCACAACTGGGCGCGTGTGCGCGCGTGCCCAAGATCCCGAGAGGAGAATGGAGGAGAAGGGATTGCGGTGTGGCCATCCCCCCGGGGGGTGATTTCTCGCTTTCTGTCTCTCTCTCTCTTTCTGGTGTGCACACGTGCCCTATAACAAAAACCTTCCCCACTCCCCAAAAAAGTAATCCTTTATGTGATTTTTATTTCAAGTTTAAGAAAACAGTGTAGCCAAAAAATAATGTCTGTTTAAGAAACTAGCAGTGTAATTTTAAACATCACTGAGAAAACGCTGATTTAGCAGAAGGATTTAAGCATTGGTACAACGTCCATAGGCTGTTAAAACACCTCTGTCCTAAACTATAGCCAGCATTTTCTTTTTTTAAGGGTTTTTGTCATAGGGTGCATGTGCTCTCCAGAGAGACAGAGACAGTGAGAGGAATGAGAAGTCACCGCCCCGCCATCCCTTCTCCTGCATTCTCCGGGGATTCTGGGCACCCATTCACACGTGCCTGGTGTGGATCTCAAGGTGCCCAGTCTGGGGCTCCAACTGCGGTGGGCAGGTGGCAGGCCAGTGCCGTAATCGCTACGCCACCTGCTGGCTCCTGGCTGCACATTTTTAAACTAATACCTTCCGCTGTGGGCTGTGCCTGGGAGCAGGAAGGAGGGAGGGAGACAGGCTATGATGTGAGACCGCCACTCTCCAGGACCATGCCTTCAGAGTCACCACAGCGGGCGTCCCCAGCTCAGGGCTGTTGCCTCCGAACTACACAGGAAGCCCTATCCCACAGGCTCAGCGCCCCTTCCTTCTCTGCGCTGGCAGGCGGCTGGGAACTGATCGGAGCTTCGAAGGCTGGGCATCGCGACGGGTGAGGAGCGCCCCGGGGCCAGGAGAACAGCGCAGCCAAGACCGGCCCTCACACTTGCACACACATCGGCCTTGGCCACAGAGCTGGGGAAGGGACTCCGCCTACTCAGGAGAGGGGAGAGACAGATGATGGTCTCATGTTCAGACTCACACCCTCCACACAAATGCTACTCCACTCTGTGTGCGTCTTTAGGTTTTTACCATAGGGCGTGTGCACTCGCCAGAAAGAGAGACAGAGACAAAGAAAGGGAAAGCACCTCCCACGGGGTGGCCACACCACAGTCCCTTCTCCACTCCCATCCTGAGATTTGGGGCCTATATGTACATGTGCCTGGCATGATTTTCAAGCTGCTGGGTCTGGGACTCGAGCCACGGTTGACCATGTGGGAATCCAGTGCTTCACCACCATGCCACCTGCTGGTGCTCACCATTCCCGACTTCACGGGCAAAGGAGACGTGGTGGCAAGAAGCAAACACTGCGTAGACGGAGGGGGAGCCGCGAGTGAACCATGACTGCTTCGTGGCCGCGGGAGGCGCAGCCCCGGAGAGGGGAAGTGGCTCGTCCCGTCACTGCAAAACGGAGCAGTGCGAGGCTTAGAAACTCACTTCTGTGTATTGTTTTAGGTTTTGCTATTAGGTGCATGCACTCGCTAGAGAGACAGCTACTTGGCAACCCCATCCCCTCTGCTCTCCTCTCAGCGTTTTGGACATTCACGCATGATTTTGAAGCTGCCGGGTCCAGGATTCCAAAGTACAGTCAGCCCTGGGGGACCCAGAGCCTTAACCACCACGCCACCTGCTGGCCCAGAAACCGACTTCTGATAAATGCAGTATGTGGCATTTGAGGCCAAAATAATGCTTACCCTGGTCAAGGGCTGGGTGGGGCCCAGAGCAGGCCCTGAGTGCTCCGAGCCCCGAGCCCCGGAAGAGCTTCGGAGAGGCCGGCTGGCACTAACCCTCCTTGGGACCTGCCAATCTCACCTCATCTCACCTCCCGCCTGGAGAACCCTGGGGGTTTGAGTTAGCACAGGGTCTGTCCATCAGCTCTAAAGCTTTGAGGACTTGCTAAGCGCAGACATTTGAAGGCAATCAGCAATCTCAGGCCTGGGTGGGCCTGGCCGCCCTTCCTGGGCTCTCCAGAAGATTCTAGAAGTTGGAAGGAAGACTTCGGTTTGGCCCTAGAGCTCAGTGGCAGCCTGTATCAGCTTTGGGGTCAGCCCGGCTCACTTGCCCCAGAGATGCCCATGGAAGCTGCCTGCCCACAGTCCGAGAACATCTGCAGGCCTGGGCTCCAGCCAGCTGGTCAGAACACCGGGGGAACCCCGCCCTTCCAGCAAGATGTGGGGGTGCCCTGTGCTCCACCGTGGACAACCAGAGAGTCTGCCCTGAAAAAAGCGGCACTGCAGAGCCAGCTAGAGGTGCAGGCGGCGGAGACATCACAGGAGGGCCTGTGTCTCCAGGTGTCTCCAGGATGTTTTGGGGCTCAGCCCTCAGGCATCGCCCACCTGACCCAGGGCTAGCAGGCCCAGGCCTGGTCGGTTCCGTTCCCCCAAGCAATCTCACCTCCGGCCCTCGGACCTCAAACGGCAGAGTCCGCAATTCTTTATGTCACCTGCGAGGCCGCCCCCGTCTGCCCTGCCTCTTCACCCCGTTCCGGGCTGCAAGAATTCCCTTCCTCCCGGGCGACTCTGGGCCAGTTCTGGAGGCTGGGAGATCCGTCCCAGCCCGCCCAGCGGAACGCGCCTAGCGCCAGGGTGCGGCCGGTCGTGCCGGGACAGCTCCGCGCGCTCCCGGGCCGCTACGAGCGCAGCCCCGCTGTGACCCGCGGCGCCCGGCT
>NW_006204543.1:2766103-2771420 GCF_000334495.1 Tupaia belangeri chinensis
CCATCCCCGGCGCCCAGGTGCCGCCCCAGCTCCGTCCGCGGACTGCAGGAGGCCCATGACTGCGTGCAACTTCCGGTGTCCTCCTGGTCCTGGAGCTCGGAGGGCCCTGCGGGAACCCATGCTTCCCACAGCTCGGCTAGTTGAATTTCAGTGCCTCTCGACGGGGGAGTAGGAACGCCAGAGGGGATTTGGGGTTTTGAGAGCCTTGCAATAGGTCGTGTGCGCTCCCCAGGGGGGCCGGCCGGGCAGGAAGTCCTTATCCTCTGTTCCCTCTGGATTTTGGACACACACACACACACGCAAACATGCACGTGCGCGCTCATCGTGGGGTTTAAACCTCCTGGTCTGGGATTCAAACCGCAGTCAACTACGTGGGAATATAGCGATGCAATCTGCTGGTTCTCACCAGAGGGAATTTTGAACGGAAAACTCCAACGTCTTTGCTTCCTTTTCTTTTTTGAGACAGGGTCCCAGTTGGCCAGGCTGTCCTGCAACTGGCCACCCTCCTGTCTCCGCCACTTCTCGGGGGGCAGACACTGGGCTGGCCAGTATCTGGCGCCAGGGGAGCCTCTGGAAGGTCTGAAGGTGGCCGGCAAAGAGCCCAGGGCCAAGTGGGGGGATATGGCAGTGAACTGGGCTAGCAGGTCTCCCCTCTGCCGGCCCTTCCAACTTACTTGCTTCCTGGGAGTAGCCAGGGGCAGGGAGGATGCTGGCCCACCTTGGTCCTATTCCCAGCCCTCCTGCAGCCCTGACCACGTTGCTGCCAAGGAGGGCATGGGTGGGGGAGTGGCGGGAGAGGGAGAACTTTGTTCCCTACTGTTCTGAGACCAAGGGCAAAACCCACCATGTGTCCAGGGACTCCTCCCCAGCTCTTAAGTGGCCTCTATTGAGGGGAGACCAAAGGGGAGGGCGGGCTGGGAGCTGCTTCACTCCGGGTTGACCCACCAGCACGGTCCCTTGCCTCCCCGTTTCCTCCAGAACCACTGGGGCCTCCCACCCCTGCAGTACCCCACTCCCTGGAATGCTGAAGGGGGTCATGATATCCCCCAGCAGCTTTCAGTGCCCCGCATCAGACAGGATGGCAGGGGGCCCTGAATGACAGCACCCCAGCAAGGGCCGAGGCTGCGGCCATGCCCACCCCCACCCCCCCACTCCCCGGCAGAAGAGAGGAAACAGGTGCTTCAGCCGTGTTTATTGACACAGGTAGGCTCTATAGCAACAGGCCCAGGCCAGCCAGAAAGGTGGAGTGCTTGCAGCCACAGGGAGGGGTGGGGACACTAGAGCATGACATGGTGGCAGTTGGGGAGGCCGTGGGCCAGGGCCAGAGATTGGGGAAGCAGGGAAGGGCCAGGCTCTTAGACTGGAGTCCCGTCACCACCCCACCCCACCCCACCCCATGCCAGGGCTGGTTCCTGCGCCCAGGGCGGGCAGCTCTCTGGGCATCCTTCTACAGGGACCTGTCTGAGTACAAGACGGAGAGCGCACTGTCGCCCTCTTGTGGTGAGCTCGAGGCCTCCAATCCTACATGCCTCGTCCCACAGAGCAGGGTCCAAGCAGCCTGGGGTGATGGCGGCACTCCTGTTGCCTGGCGGCCCGGCCCGCCTGTGCCACGCCACAGCCGGTGAGCACTACACAAGCACTGTGCCTAATGGATGGGTCGGGAGGGGTGGGACGGGCTGCAGAGGGCGCTGGGGTCTGTCAGGGCACAGGCACCACGCGCATGGTGTTGGTGAAGCCAGAGCCCGGGCGCCACCCGGTCAGCACGATGACCACGTCTCCCGTCTTGAAGAAGCCTCGGGCCTTGCCTGGAAGGGAAGAAAAGAGGCTGGTGAGCACCAGGCCACCAGGCCACCAGGCAGGCACACACAGCGGGACACGGCCCGGGAAGCTGCAGGCAGGCGCGACTGCCTCACACCAGCAGGTGGCGCCAGCACACAGCCCCGGGGCGGCAGAGGGAGAGATTTCCCCAGTCAGATGGCAGGGTTGGCAGGGACCTTTGGACGACATTCAGATCACTTCGGAGGGTGGGGAGCCTCACTCAAGGTCAGCAAGCGCAGCTTCCTTGCCCGTGACCCCACCTTACGCAGGGACAAAGGCCACAGTGGCACGTAACCGGGAACCCATAGTGCTGCGGCTCCCACCCACCCTCAGTCATGGGCAGATCCCACCTGCTGTCCTGCGAGGAAGGGCTGCATGTCCCCTCCTATTCCCCAAACTCGGGGTCCCGGCCTGGCTCCTAGCCACTCACCCACATTCATGGCCAGGTTCACCCGGAGGTCCACGTCCTCCGCCCAGGCATCCTGGACCGGGTCCTTACACAGCACAGGGAAGATGCCCCGGTACAGGTGGGCCTGGCGCGCAGTCTGGGGGTTCCGGGTCACGGCAATGATGGGGGCGCGGGGGCGGTACCTGGCCACCTGGTGTGCAGACCTGAGAGGGGACGGGGAGAGGCGTGACGAGCCGTGACACTGTCCCGGGAAGCACCGGGGCCTCAGTGACAGCGGGCCCTTATCTGCGTCGGCCCCAGCTGGGAGGCTCTGGCCATTTCTGTACCTGTTCCCTGGGCCCCTCCAGGGCAGGCTGCTGCCTCCCAAGGCCTGCACCGTCCTGGGCTCGCTGCCAACACCGCCCTCCTTCTCGCTGGCTGGGGCCCCTGGTCACCCACTCACCCGCATGGCCTGCAGCTGGCAGGAGCCCTCCCTCGCCCTGAGCTTTCCCGTCTGGCACAGAGGCGGCCCTGCCCAGCCTCCTCCCTCTTGCTGCCAGCACAGCTGCGGGCTGGGTGGCACGTGGAGAGCACCTGACCGCCATCTGTGGCCCTCAGTCCCAGCAAGCACACTGGGCCCGGCAGCAAGCAGGCCACGGTGAGGCTCGGAGATCCGGGAGCTGCCCTGGGGCTGGCCGGGAGGAGCAGGAGGGTGGAGCAGCCTCACCTGCCCAGGCCCCTCTGAGAGATGGGGAGCTCCCTTGAACCTGACACCACACACACGGAGATGTCAGAGGCACTGGGCCCCACTGGGCCCCAGGGGACAGGCTGTGAGGACACCCGACAGGTGTCAGGGAAGTTCAGCCACGGTACAGCAGCCACACCCTGCTTCAGGCCTGGCCGCCACACCAGCGTCGGAGGGAGCCATTGCTGAATCAGGACCAGTGAGCGAAACCTCAGAAGACAAGCTACAAATAGCCCCCGTGACCTTTTCACAAAGGCCAGGCCTCCACGGGAGCGATCCCCCCGTCAGCGCCTCCCCAGCCTCCTCTGCCAGCAGCCCCCGGCTGCCCCTGCGCGGGCCGAGGAGCACAGTCCTGGGCCAGGAGCCAGTCCCCAAGTCCCAGCCTCAGTTGTCCTCAGCCTAGCTGGGGGCCTGCAGAAAGCCACCCGGACAGCTGAGAGGCTTTTCTGGGGGGACGCCCACTTGTCACGGAGGCTCACAGGGAGTGGGCGGTGCACACGGGGGCAGTGGCCCTCGTCAGAGGCAACACCGGCGTGACCCGCCAGGTTTCCCGGGCTGGTCCTCAGAGCATACCATCACCCAGCCCAGCCAGACGTGTTCTCAGGTCGGAGCGCTGGCTCTGCAGGACGAGGGTGCTGCCCGGGGCCCTCGGGGCCCAGAGCCGGGGCCTGCTCACTCCCAGACCCTGCCAGAGCCAGGAGAGCTCGCTCCTACAAGCCGTGGGCGGCAGCCGCGGGGTCTTACCTCGGCCCAGCGCCACCTGAGCGCTGTCCGACACGCGGCTCTGGGCCCCCCAGGAGAGCTCCTACCTGCCGGACTTGGTGAGCACGATTATGGCCCCACTGCAGCACTTGAAGGAGGCCTCCACGGCGCCCACGGCGGCAGCTTCGGTGGGGTCGCTGGTAATGGGCGCCAGGCGGCGGAGCTCCTCGAACAATTGCAAGTGGTAGATGGCGGCCTCCGCCTCACGGGCAATCTAGGGGGTGACGTCCGTCCAGACGGACGAGGGGGACAGAGCTGTCAGAGCTTTGTCGCAGAGGGGGCGGGTGGGGAGCATCCCTCGGGCAGCTGGTGAGGAACTTGGCCCGGGCGAGGCCACGAGGGGCCGTCGTTGCAGAGCCTGAGCCGAGCGAGAGCAAGGCCCTGCGGGCGCGGGTCCCTCACCAGGTGCCCGGGAGCCAGTGGGGCCTGCGCTCCTGCCCTGTCGTGACCTCCCTGGCTGAATCCTGCAGACGAGAAGCCCTACGGTGCAGGGGACCCTGGCCGCCTCCTCCTGGAGGAGCTGCAGAAGAGGCAGGTTATGCTACAGCGCCACCTGCCCTGAGGGCCCTACCTGCCAGACTCCGTCAGAACTATCAGAGCTGCTGCTAAGCACTTATAGGAAGCCTGCACGCTGCCCATGGCCATGGCCTCCATGAGGTCCGCGGAGGGCCTGGAGGCTCGCACCAGGTCTTCGAACAGCTTGCGGTGAAACATGGCTGCCTCGGCCTCCCGGGCTATCTGCAGGGTTTAGGAAAGGCAGAGGGGAGGAGGAGGAAGAGAAGAGAGACACACGGAAAGACAGAATGGGGAATTAATCAAGAGAGGAAGAGGCCCTCGGTTAATCGGCTCATCTGTATTCCAGGCAGGCGTGGAGGCAGCGTGAAGGAGGCCAGCCACTGCTATTCCCCTGCAGCACCGTGGCATCAAACAGGCCAGGCGGGGCCCATGCCGCTCCCCAGTGGAGGACTCGGTCACGCTGCCCCGTGATACAGCAGAGGAAGAACAGGCCCTCCCTCCTCACATGGCTGTTGGGTTCCACAGGGCTTCCACCCTTTGTCCACGCTCACGGAGCAAGTGCTCCAAGTACAGGGCACTACAACTTAGGCTGTGTGGCCCGCGTGGCCTGCCGTGGCAACAGACAGAGCAGCGCTGTGAAGCTGGGTCAGACACGGCCGAAGCCACGCTGCTTAACCCCGTTCTCGGCAGCAGGACGGAAAAGCCTGGCCGACTGGTGCGGGCACATGAACAGCCGTGTGAAGAGGCAGGAGCTGCGGAAGGGTGCGGTCGTGGGGACGAGACATGCGAGCAGGGGCTAGTGAGGACAGCAGTTACAGACCGCGTGCTCAGACAGCGTAAGCAGCAGTGAAGTCAGGGCTCCAGGAGCCTAAGGCAGTCACGGGCGTTTTAGTACCAAGGGAAGAGTCCGTAGCGCCATCTCATTGATTAGACAGTAAGCGGCCGAGCGCCAGATTACCAGGCCAAGGGCTTCCTTCTGCAAGAACGCAGCCCCAGGGCCGGGCCGGGCCGGGCTGGGCCGGGCCGGGCCGGGCGCACGGCCGTACCCGGAACTGTGAACTTGGTTGTGGCTCCCCCCGCCGCCCCCG
>NW_006204543.1:2772486-2792006 GCF_000334495.1 Tupaia belangeri chinensis
GGCCTGCCCCAGGCAGACAGGACGAAGCAGTGAGCAGAAGCTGAGACCAGCACTGACCAGTGACACGAGAGGACCTGCAGCACCTGGAGGGGCGGCCCCAGCCTGCTCAGGCCAGGACGGCTCTGCAGCCAGCCACGCAGCCCAGGCCATGCGGCCCGCTAGTCTGTTCACGGGAGGACTGGCATGGGAGAGGACACAGAACTCAAACCGGAGTGCAGGCTGGAGTCTCAGACCCCACGTGAGCCCCAGAGCCCCGGCCTCGTCTCCCATGGACATGTCACTACACAGCAGGGAGAAGACTGGCTTCAATGCAGCAGATCCGGGCTAGAACTCAGGCTACGGCCACGGAACCCTCACCTAGGCACTGGGTGGGGCTGGCAGGATGCCAGCAGCGCACGGGGCCCTACAGGCGTGTAACGGCAGTAACAGTGGGGCGTGCCTAACGCCAGGGTGATAGTCCAAGGATCTCGTCTAACCCAGCCACGGGCGAGACTCCAAGGTTGAAGCCTCAGGAAAGGCCCTAGTCCACGTGGTTCTGGGGTTGCATAAACTGAGTCACAGCCAGCCACTCCTACCTCCAAGGCTACAGGACTGCACCACCCGGCAAAGGCGGCCATGTGGAGACTGTTAGGGGCAGCTGTTCAGGGACCAGATGGTATAATGGTTACGTCACTGGACTCCCACGGAGTTGACCACGGTTCAAGTCCCAGACCCACATCGGGCCCCAAACCCCAGGAGTTCATGGAAAAGGGATTGCATATAATGGAATGCATACAACAGCCATCCCCCAGGGCGTGACTTCCTTCTTTCTGTCCCTCGGGTGAGCACACGCCCCTATAACAAAATTCTCTCTTACGAAGAAGGAAAAAAAGAGAGCAGCTGGTCAGGTGACAGGCTCAAGGGACAGTCTCCCGGGAGAGGGAAGTACCTTCCTACTCCCAGGCAGGCGTGGGTGCAGGGAGTGCCGAGCATCACCCAGCAACTGCTTGCAGAGGCCTGCGTGGGCCAGGGCCAGGCTGTGCAGACGGCCCTCTGCAGGGAGTCACGTCAGAAAGGCACTGCTGTCTCAGGCCCCCAGCTCGCCGGACTCCCACGGAGTTGACCACGGTTCAAGTCCCAGACCCACATCGGGCCCCAAACCCCAGGAGTTCATGGAAAAGGGATTGCATATAATGGAATGCATACAACAGCCATCCCCCAGGGCGTGACTTCCTTCTTTCTGTCCCTCGGGTGAGCACACGCCCCTATAACAAAATTCTCTCTTACGAAGAAGGAAAAAAAGAGAGCAGCTGGTCAGGTGACAGGCTCAAGGGACAGTCTCCCGGGAGAGGGAAGTACCTTCCTACTCCCAGGCAGGCGTGGGTGCAGGGAGTGCCGAGCATCACCCAGCAACTGCTTGCAGAGGCCTGCGTGGGCCAGGGCCAGGCTGTGCAGACGGCCCTCTGCAGGGAGTCACGTCAGAAAGGCACTGCTGTCTCAGGCCCCCAGCTCGCCACTGCAGAGGCGCCAACTGCACCTGCTCTCTGGAAGCCATTCCAGCCCAACGCCAGGACACGGAGGGCAGGAGAAAGTAGAGCCCAGCCCAGAATTGGGACTTTTCGTTTTCAATTTAGGGGCTGGGGCCACGTCAGGGGCAGGGGTCCTTCGCTGGCTGCACAGGGAGCAGGAGGCTGCAGGGGGAGCTCGCCAGGCTGTGTGAGCGTGCCGGAGGCAGGCAGACCTGGGAGGAAGTCCATGCCGACACTCCTGGTACCAGGTGCCAGTACCTGGTGAGACCCTCAGCTTGGGGGCTGGCACAGACACAAAAGTCACCAAGCCTCTAGCCAGCGCAGGCGCAGGCAGGGGACCAGGCCCAGCTGAAGAGCCTCTCCTACTGGTCCTGGGGGGAAGAGAAGAGCCAGGGTTCCAGGGCTCCTCCAGGTGCTCTGAGCCCCAGGCTGCGGGCTTGCCCTGACCCCCGTGTCCGGCAGGGTCACCAAGGGCACAGCGAAGCAGGCCCACTGCAGGCAGCGTGCAAGGCCAGGTGCAGGCAACTCCATGCGTGGCAGCTTCCAACGTCGGCCCACGGCCCGTGCCCAGGCAGGCCCCACACAGGGCAGTCGGGGACAAGCCTCGGCCTGTCTCACAGGTTCAGGGAGCCTCGGATGACGCAGTGTCCCCAGCCCTGAGATGGGGGACCTGTGATGCCAAGGGAGATGGGCATTGGGGACAAGGATGGCAGGGTGGACACCAGGCTCCGCCCGCCCTGGGAGCCCATAGCCCTTCTCACGGCTGTGCCAGGAGGACGGACCTTGGGAAGACAACGCAGAGCTACGGCGTGCCCCGCACACGCCTCTTCCCGCCCGTCGGCAGCCGAGGCACTTACCAGGTGCTGCATGCGGACGGCCTCCAGCGGGTAGTCCCCTTTGGCCGTCTCTCCAGACAGCATGATGCAGTCGGCGCCGTCCAGGACCGCGTTGGCCACGTCGCTGCCCTCGGCCCGGGTGGGGCGGGGCTTCTTGATCATGCTCTCCAGCATCTGGTGGGGGGGGAGCCTTGGTGAGCGTGGTCTGGCCACACCGAGACGGAGATGTGTGAGCGTCAGTTGGGATGGGCTGGGCAAGACCAGGCCGCCCCACAGTCACCCGGCAAGCCCAGGGGGGCGCGTGCCTGCGTGGCGCAGATGACGGGCTTCCCTGCTCGGTTGCAGCGCCCAATCATCATCTTCTGGGCGAGGAAGACCTTCTCTGCGGGAATCTCGATCCCTAGGTCGCCACGAGCCACCATGATCCCATCGCTGGCCTCCAGGATCTCGTCAAACCTGCAGGGAAGGTGGGGACAGAGGAGGTTACACCGGATGGGGACCCCAAGTACGGTGTCCTGGGACTCCCCAAGATGTCCACACACCAGGACAGCTACCCAGGGCCGCCCCAGGCGTGTGGAGGTGGCTATCGTTCCAGCTGCCTCAGCCCCTGCTCACCCTCACGCACCCCCCATGGGCCGAAGACCACGCCTGCCGGGCTCCCTCAATGCCAGTGTGGACGCATGTTTGCAGGAACGGAGGGCCAGGCCCCATGCCTCGTCTCCTCTCCCTCCTCCACCAAGCACTCCCGAGGAGGGAGAGGACCCCCAGACCGGCCCACTGCTCTGGCACAAAGGTCGCTGGCCTCACCTGACCAAGGACACGGGGGGTTACCCGTCAAGGCAGCCCCCTCGGATTAGCTGGAGGGGAGGGAACGTGGCCCCCTGGCCTGGCAGGGTCAGCCCCAGCACCCCCAGCCCAGAAGGTCAGGCCTTGACAGCTCTGGGCTGTGACTCTGGAAGGGTGTCCCCGCTGGCTGTGCTCACCGGCTTTACCACCTGAGCACTGAGGGGCAGCCTGGCTGAAGCAGAGGAGTAGCACCGCGTTCCTGCGGGGGCCGAGCAGCCTCACCGGGGCCAGCCGCCTTCCAGGTGACGGCCAGGAGGCCACAAGCTTCAGCCAGACGCTGGGCCCCGAGCGTGGACATGGATCCCGAGTGAGGGCCACAGAGGGCCCCTTCCTTGGGGTCTGCTGGCCTCCCTGTGGCCCCTTCCCACAGATACCACCTGGGGTCCAGGTGGAGCAGGACACGACAGCCCTAGGCTGAGTGGCCCCAGAAGCTCCGTTAGCACAGCAGCACCTTCCACCCCCTAAAACACCAAGTCGGTGGGTCTGGAACAGGGTGGGAGTATGAACCCTTGTTTTTCTTTGGAGAGGTTTTTGCTATAGGGCACATGCACTCGCCAGAGAGAGAGAAACATAGAGACAGAAAGTGAGAAATCACCCCCCGGGGGGACGGCCATGCCGCAATCCCTTCTCCATTCTCCTCTCGGGATCTTGGGCACGCACGCACATGTGCCCGGCGTGAGTTTAAGCCACCAGGTCCAGGACTCGAACTGCAGTCCCCGGACTTTTTTTTTTTTTTAAAAAGAGATTTTTGCTATAGGGGACATGCACTCGCCGGAGAGACAGAAAGCAAGAAATCACCCCCTGGGGGGAGATGGCCGCGCTGCAATCCCTTCTCCGTTCTCCCTCAGAACTTTGCACATGCATGCACGTGTGCCTGCTGTGAGTTTTAAGCCACTGGATCCGGGACTTGAACCGTGGTGGAGTACACGGGAGTCCAGCGATGTAACCGCTGCGCCATCTGCTGGCCCCAGGCTGTGGGCTCTGACGGGCGGGCCCGGGTGTGGGAACGGGCATTGGCGGGACCCCACAGTGGCGTGGACTCACCTCCGGACGCCCTCGTGGTTCTCGATCTTGCTGATGATCTTGATGTTCTTCCCCTTCTCCCCCAGGACCTTCCGCACCTCGTGGACATCGGCCGCCTTGCGGATGAAGGACGCGAACACCATGTCCACGTCCTGCTCCACCCCGAACTTGAGGTCCTGGATGTCCTTCTCGGACACGGCGGGCAGGTCCACGGCAGCCCCGGGGAGGTTCACGCCCTTCTTGCTGCCCAAGGAGCCGCCGTTTTCCACCTCCGTCACCAGGTAGTCGGCACCTGTGGGGAATGGAGCAGGGTGGGGAGCCGGGTCATGAGGGTGTCCTCTCAGCAGCGAGGTCGGGAGCAAAGTGTGGCCCTCTCCCTGCTGGACGGCTGGGAAGCAGCACATCCCGGGCCCATGGGCCCCACTTCGCGAGTTCAAATCCCAGCTCACGCTTCCTCACCTGTGAGCAGGGGTGATACCCACTGGCAAGGCTGGCACCTACTGGCGCTAGTTTTAAGCAGACAGGCCCAGCCGCGTGGCACACAGCACCACCACGAGGTAGGCTGAAGGCCACACGGGAGGCTGGACAAGAGGATCCAGAGCAGCGAAGCCCCGTTGCAGGTCCCATCTCCGCCTGCCTCCCCCTCACCTCCCTCGCCTTTCTTCTCTCCCCGCAAGGTGCACACACGCACGCGCACCTTCAAATAATCACCACGCAGAGTTCGAATGCCCCGCACTGGGCCTGTCCTTCCACACCAGCTCCCTCCCCAGCAGAGTGGAGGCGGCGGGGGGCCAGCCCAGGCACGGACGTCTGCCTCTGAAGACACGCGTGTCGCGAGGGCCCCGTGCCAGCGCCCCGGCCCCTGACGTACCTTTCTGCTTCACCTGCAGGGAGATAAGTCCGTCGTCCACGTAGATCTTGCTGCCCACGTCCACCACCTTGCAGATGTTCTTGTAGTCTAGCCACAGAATGTTCTCGTCGCACTTCTCCATGTAGGCGTTGTCCAGCGTGATTTTCAGGGTGGCTCCCTTCTTCAGCTCCACCTCGGCGGTGCCACTCTGCAAGTTGGGGACAGAGGACGCTGAGGCCAGTGCAGACACCAGCGCCCCAACCCACGGGCCAGGGAGGCCCGCTCTTCAAGGAGCAATGCTCCAACCTCAGCCAAAGGGGCAGTATGGCTTCCTGTGTCCTTCGTGACCTGCTGCTGTTTCCTAACCAACTGCAGTATGTTTCCAGGAAGGAACCCAAGGAAGTAACTGCTTCTGTTACGCCACTCTGCGATAGGGAGAGGGTATACACTGCTCCCAAAGCCAGGCTCTCTTGGAACTGTGCTTTTCTTCTTTTTTTAAGTTTGCCAGAGGGTGTGTGCCCTCATTGGAGAGAGAAAACCGAGAAGGAAAGTGAGAGAGCACCCCCACAGGGACGGTCATGCCACAGTCCTTTCTCCTCCATCCTTGCAGGGTTCTGGGCACGCACACACACATCTACCTGCGTGTTTTTCAAGCCACTGAGTCCAGGACTCAACCAGGCTGTTGGCCATGTGGGATCTAGTGGCCTTAACCACTGAGCCGTGGTTGGCCCAAAGCAGGTTTTGTCTGTTTGAATGGCAGAGGGTGCATGTGCATGAGAGAATGAAAGGGAAAGCACCCAGCCCTGCACGGGACCCAGCCCACATCCCCTTCCCACAGTGCCCCACCACGGCAGGACTCTGGACACCCGTGTGCACCCAGCACGCTCTGTCGAGTCTCTGGGGCCGAGACTCAAACTTGGCAGCTACGCGGGGTCCAGCTCCTCTGCACGGCGTTGAACCGCCACACTCAGGGGCTGGCCTGAACGCAGGTTTTTGGAGTAAGAAAGGTTTCCCGTGGTATCATTTCCCAGCCAAGTAGAGTGAACCGCATTTGCTTCGTGATGAATACGCCATCAGGGTGGGCCTAAGCCCTGCTGGCCTGGGCGGTGCAGCCCAGGGGGCGGTGCGGCCCGTGCCGTGCGCAGAGGAAGAGGCTCGTCTTCGGCCCAGCTCGCTGCCTGAGCCCTCCCTCGTGCGTCCCCTGGATACTCACGCCCTTGATGAGCCCGGTGCGGATCTCGGGTCCTTTCGTGTCCAGGGCCACAGCCACTGGCCGGTAGAGGATGGGGTCCGAGGCGAAGCTCTCTGTGGCGGCCCGCACATTCTTGATGGTCTCTGCGTGGTACTGGGGAAGCAGGATGACAGGACTGTTCTGTCACACTGCAGGCCAGCTCCCGATCCGGCCCCACAGGAACCCTACGGTCCCTCCACCCCCCGGTATGGCCTTGTCACCCCCTTCCGCTGAGCAGCCGACTGCCTGACTTCACCCTTCTTGTCCACCCACTTGCACCGCAGCCCCGCCTCGCCCAGGGCCAAGCGTGGAGCCTTCAGAATAACCCTCTGGAGAACTCGAACAAGCAGCCGGGTCCCTAGGACTCGTCCAGCCCTCAGCAAACAAAGCTGGGCGGGACCTCGGGCTGCCCTCGTGTTTGGAGAAGCCCGTCTGGCCCACAGGGTCAGGTTCCGACAGGTGCGCTCACGCCGACAGCCCTGCTCTATCGACTCCAGCTACAACTCAAACGCCGTTATTGACACAGGCTAGCAGTGGGCCAAGCTTAACAACTGCTGCTAAGGTCGCAGGGCTCTCACGCTCGCTTTCTCAACCGATCAGTGAAGGGGCGTAGGGACCGATGGTACGCGGCATTCTCGGTCCACTGCCCTGCTTCCCTCGCACCGTGCGTTGGCGCCATCCCCCTATGAACTCTGGCTCCACACTCCCCTCCTTCTTGTCCTTGCCATTACTGTCTGATTAAAGGGGACTCAGGAGGGATCAGCAGTTAGCGTAGTGGCTGTCGCTGGACTCCCATGTAGTCAACTGTAGTTCCAGTCCCAGACCCAGTGGCTTAAAACTCACGCCGGGCGCATGTGCGTGCGTGCCCAAGGTCGAGAGGAAAATGGAGAAGGGATTGCGGCGTGGCCATCTCCCTGGGGGGTGATTTCTCCCTTTCTGTCTCTGTGTCTCTCTGTCTGTCTTCATGGTAAGCGTATGTGCCCTATAGCAAAAACCTCTTTAAAAAAAAAAAAAGACTTGGACCTAGATAAATGTCAAAAGAACTTGGTGCAATCAACATGACATCGCTGATAAAGGGGCACCAGATTCAGCACTCTGGGCCTGTCCTTTACCTGGGAGAGGCTGGGAGAGCCTCCCGGGCAAGCAGGCCTGCCCTTAGAGGCTGCAGGGAATGGCGGGGCCCCTCCCGGGGCTGTGCCTGCAGTACCCAGCCACCAAGTAGTTCAGGAGGAGGCACTGCTGGCCTTGGGGCTGTATGTTTGTCTTGCAGAGGTCCTCACTTAAATTATAAAATGCCCTCGGGGAACCAGCAGGTGGTGTGGTGGTTAAGGTGCTGGATACTCCCACATGGCCGACCATAGTTCGAGCCCTGGACCTGGTGGCTTAATTTCTCATTTTCTCTGTCTCTGTCTCTCTCTGGTCAAATTAAAATAAATGAATGAATAAATCATTTTTAAAAGACAAAAACTATATTATTAAAAGAGAAAATTAGGGACCAGCAGTTAGCGTAGGGGCTATGTCGCCGAACTCTCACGTAGTTGACCGCGGTACGTGTCCCAGACCCGGTGGCTTAGAACTCACGCCAGGCATGTGTGCGTGCGTGCCCAAGATCCCAAGAGGAGAATGGAGGAGAAGGGATTGTGGCGTGACCATCACCCCTGGGGGGTGATTTCTCGCTTTCTGTCTCTCTGTCTCTCTCTGTCTGGCAAACGCATGTGCCCTATAGCGAAAACCTCTCCAAAAAAAAGAGAGAGAAAATTATAAAATGCCCTCTCAATTGCTAGCTCGCAATAGAAATAGTATAAAGCGTACTACGGAAAGGAAAGGTTCTAAAAAAATTTCTTAAAGCTGAATACTGTCAGAGTTAAAATGGGAAGTAACACGCCGGGCACATCTGTGTCCCTGAAATCCTCAGAGGACAGAGAAGGAACTGCAGCATGGCCACCCCCTGGGGGCAGGTCTCGCATTCTGTCTCTCTGGCAACTGCATGCGCCGCAGAGCCAAAGTCTCTCAAAAAAACAGGAGTAGCATCCAGGAAGTACTAAGGAAGGCTCAAGTGCTTGGTGCTTCTTAAATAAATGTCCTTGACTAATTCCACCTCTCATTACAGGGGACAGTGTTCAATCCCAGCTCAAAGCTCACCCTGGAGAAAAGAGGACTTGGTCCCTGTTGATTAGAACCCCTTTAAATTACTGCTGGGTTTCTGGCCTGTGGAATTTTATTTATGCTTCCTGTCCCTTTCTGAGACCTGTCCAGTGTCCAAGGCTGGCTGATTAGGTAATGACCTTGTTTGACCCCAGCACCAGAGTAAGAGTTCCAAGAAACACGGAGGTTTCTGTTCTTCTCTGGGCTTTGGAGCAGCGTACTCCTTGAAGGGGAGACAACGCTCAGCCAATGAAAAAGGACTTGCACTGGGGAGCCGCAGGTGGCGTGGTGGTCAAGGACGCTGGACTCCCCGGTGGCAGGCCTGGTTGAGTCCTGGACCTGGCAGCTTCCTTTCTCACTTCCTCTCTGGCCCTTTCTGGACAACTTAAAGTAAATAAATAAATAAAGTGAAATAAAAGAACTCTTCAAGAAATAATTCTTTGGGTGGGGGTGGGCAGCAGGTGGCACAGTGGCTAAGACGCTGGACTCCCACATGGCCAACTGTGGTTCAAATTCCAGACCCGGCAGCTCGAAGATCAGGCCGGGTGCATGTGCATGCGTGCCTCAGATCCCCAGAGGAGACTGAAGAAGGGACTGTGGCACCGCAGCCCCGAGGGGGTAACTTCTCGCTCTCGGGCGAGTGCACATGCCCTATAGCCAAAAATCCAAGCCATTTGGGCTTAATGCTCTGAGGGCAGCTACTTTCTCTGTGGTCTGGTACGGGGCAGGTTTTCGCTATGCTGCCCAGGGTGGCCGCGAACTGACAACCCTCTGGCGTCGGCTTCTGCAGCAGCTGGGATGACAAAGGACCCCCGTATGCCTGGCTTAGGAGTCATCCTTACAGGTGCCTTTCTGATGTATGGCTCCTGGCCTTCCTGCCTCTTGAACACTCAGCTCTCCTTAGGAGACAAGTCCTCCTCGACTTCTGAAAACTCTTCCTGTACAGGGACCGGCCCTTCCTCAGTGCTCGCTCGTGTCTGCGATGTTCTGCTCAAGTTTTCAGTTACTGTTTTCCTCCCATAAGGACCAGCTCTTAGCTCACTTAATCGAATTTATCTCCCATTTCACTAAGCTGTGCTTTTACAAAACAAAATCCGAGTTTGTTTGTTTTCCTTTTCGTTTGGTGTGGGCTGTGTGCGTTTGAGACAGACAAAAAAGGGGAAGAGAAATCGCACTCCCCACCCAGGGACGGCCACGCCACATCCCTGCTCCTCCACGTGCCTCCTGGGGTTTCGGGCGCACGCGTGCACACACGCACCCAGTGTGTGTCCAGCTGCACAGTTGGCCATGGGATCCAGCCTTAGCCTCCATGCCACCTGCCGGCCCCATCGTGTTCTCTTCCCCACCACCCGCCCTGTCCCGGAGAACAGGTGCACTTGCCAGAGAGAGAGGGGTAAACTGAGAAAGTACAGCCCAAGGGCCACGGTCTCGCAGCAGTTCCTTCTCCACCTCTCCATGTTTCCGGATCTAGGGCACACATACACGTGTGCCCGGGATGTTTTCCATCCAGTGGGGCCAGGACTCAAATTGCACGGTCAGCCCTACGGAATCCAGCCACCTTAGCCGCCACGCCACCTGCCGGCCCTGGTCCTGTGTTTTTTAAAGCACCCATTCTGATCTGGGGCAAGAGCGAAAGCAGATAATCAAGTGCTACTTGTGGTTTGCAAACCACAGCCTGCGCCTGCCCTCCCCAGCAGCTGCAGCGGCCCCCACTGGTCTGGTCGCTTTGGAGCTGTGCATGTTTTTCCACTGGGTGCAAGAAGCCAGAAAGCTTAGCTAAAGGTCAGCTTCTTAGACCTATTTCAGCTCCCTCCTTCCCGACACAAGGAGGTCGTCACGGAGTCCATGGAGAGAAGGCCAGCCCACCCTCACACGGACAGACAGAGGGACGGAGGGGTGTGGGCGCGTCACGACTCCTTCTCCACTTCCTCACCTGTCAGGATTCCAGGCCCAGTGCACGCACACCTGTCCAGTGTGTTTTGACGAGCGACGTGGCTGGGCCTGGGGATCTGGCTGCCTTAACCGCTAGGCCTCAGGCTGGCCCCTTAGCCCTCGAGACTAATATGTGCAGTAACTCCCGGAGACTCCCGCTGAGAAGCCCCTGCTTCTAGAAAATTACAGACCGTCAGCAGGGACACGCCTTGACCTGCATGAGGTGCCTGCTGGCCGGGGTCAGGCCCTGGCGACATTTGGGGCCAGCCACCTGCCAGGCCATAGGCTGTTTATGGAACACGGGCTGGGAATCTATGCTGAGAAGCTCATGTTTCCAGAAGGAGGGATTCGCCTCTCCGACTGCACCTCCCGACGCTGTATTTTTAGCCCCAACTTAACTCCCAAATGCCAGAGGGCAACCCCTCACCCCCTGACCTTATGGGGTGGCATTTTCTGTACTCTGAACGGGAAGCACTGAAGTCAAGAGGGAAAAGCTTCCCCCTCTACGACTCCCCCTCCGGGCTGGCCTGAAATCCCACAGCCTACAGGAAGTCCATGAGGGCTTACAGCCGCGTCCCACAGGGAGCCCCCACCCTCAGGAGTACCTGTTCTGACCCTGAGAACAGAGGCAGAGTGGGGCTGCCCCTGGTCTCCAGGCAAGGCCCCTGCCCACAGGACCAGCCAGCTAGTGACAGCCTGGGCACAGGGACCAGGAGTCCTGAGGGCACACTGAGAGCCCAGCTGTGATGCACCAGCACCCTGGGGAGGGACAGCCAGAAACACGGTGGAGTGTGGCACTGGACGCTGGGCAGGGTCGGCATGACAGCTCGGGCCTTAGCCCACAGTAGCAGAAGCCCTTCCCGGGGCCTGTCCAGTTAGCCTGGGCCCGACTGGGCCAGGACCAATCTGCCGGGTGACCTGGCATTCCCCACAGCAGCAGCTGCTGCAGAGACCCTGAGCAGGAGCGTCCGGCATGTGGTCCGACACCTGACGGCTTAGGGGGCTTCTGGGAGGACTGCGGCCAGCTCGGGTGGCAGGGAGGAGGAAGGGGCTGCGATGGGCTGGTCAAGGCAACCTAGCTGCGGGCCGAGGATCCCGGACACAAGCCCGCCCGGGCCGGGGTGGCTCAGTGGACACTGCGGCCTCCCGTGCCTGCCGACGCTCACCTCGTGGGTGCCGTGAGAGAAGTTGAGGCGAGCCACGTTCATCCCAGACTTGATCATCTCCTTCAGCGTCTCCACCGACCGGGACGCGGGGCCTACGGGAGGGTGAAGCCAGACGTGAACGACTGGGAGGACAAGCACTGCGAGTTCGCCTCAGCCTAAGGGACTCTCAGGTTAGCCCCACGGCCTAGTGGGAAAGCCAAACTGAGGGGGTCAAACCGCGGCACCAGCACCCTGCTATAGCTGCGTGAGTCTTGCCCACAATCTTTCTCTTCTTTTTTTAAATAATTATTTTGGGGCTGGCAGGTGGTATGGAGGCTAAGGGCACTGGACTCCCACATGGCCAACCGTGGTTGGAGTCCCAGACCTGGAAGCTTACTTTCTCACTTTCTCTCTCTCTGTCCCACTCTGGTCAAATTTTTTAAAAAGATAAAGGTAAGTGAACAAATAAAGCTAAATAAAACGATGATTTTTTAAAAAGAATTATTTTTACTTACTTATGTATTTTTAATTTCTATCAGAGAGGGCAGAGTGAAAGAGAGAGAGAGAGAAACGGAGAAAGCAAGCAGCCAGGTCTGGGACTGTAACCGCGGTCGGCCCTGTGGGAGTCCAGCGCCCTTAGCCACCACGCCACCGGCTGGCCCCACCCTCCCCAAGTCCTGGTGGGGCAGAGGAACGAAGGAAGAGGTTGTGGTGCCAGTTCGCTCTGGTGAGCACACATACCCTCTGGCTTGTAAAAAGCTTATGAAGAAACTCGATTTTCTATTCCCCTAAAGGTCTCCACCCCCGCACAGCTGTAAGTCTTCCAGAAGTGCTCGTAAGACTCATACTGTGCAGCACCCCGTTTCTTGACTGGAGGGGACACGTCTCCCGTCTCCTTCGACGGTGAGCGTCCAGCCAGAGGTTTCAGCAGGGGCGTCCCAGGCCTCAGGCGCTCTGAGGAAGACACGCTCGACCTTCTGCCACGGTCACCGTGACAGCTGCCACCCCAGTTCTCGCTGGAGCCGAGGGCGCCCTGCTCAGCACCGCGGCGTGCAGCTGCAGGGCAGAGCCCGTGGGGACGCTCACCGATGGTGCAGATGATGCCGGTGTTGCGGGCGGTGATGGGCGCCGAATCGATGTCCAGGCGACACATGTGCTCCAGGAACGTGTCGGCCATGGCCGCGTGCAGCTGCTGGGTCTGGATGAAGGCGGTCCCGGCCTCGCTGTGCGGCTTCGACATGGCTTCGGGGGTTCTGGGCACAGGGGTCAGAGAGAGGGGTCAGAAGACGGGATCAACGGGCCAGGTGGCCCCGGAGGCCAGACGCACGCTTGTGTGGGTGCCCCCATCCCGGGCAGAGGGCCAGCAGAAGACCTGAAGGCGTGAGTCAGAGCCTCCACCCGGCGTGCATTCCCGGCCCTGTCAGCACTGGGTGACACCCTCCCACACCACCGGACACGCCCAGGGCAGCTCCCAGGTCTTGTGTGACAACGGGCTCCAAGCTGCGGAGACCTGCCCGCCTCTTCACCATCCTCACTCCAGACCAGAGCGATGACTCCGAATGCAAAATCTGCCGTAGCAGGAGCCCGCCCCCAAAACCACATCTACTTCCGGTCAGAGGGACCTCAGGACACCGAGGCACTCCGCGCATACCCCGGGGGGGGCCACGATGGTGCTAGGGTGGACCTAAGGTCACTACAACTCCACGGGCAGGGCAGGGCAGCTGTCGCACTTCGGCGTTCAAGCTGCTGGTCAGATCCGCCCCCGCTGGTCTCCGGCCAGGCCGACTCCACCAAGTCTGACCCATGCACCGCGCTCCTAACGAGGACCATCCGTTCCAGGCAATTAAGCAGCCCCGGTCGCGGACCTGCCGCCCGCCTGCCCGCCCTTTGCTGCCTTCACTACACTCAGCCTGCTCGCTGGCTCCGATCAGACAGCAGGACGTTTCTGGCCAGTGCCTGAGGAGCCATCGGGAGGATGAGCCAAAGCTGGGCTTCCGAAGGCTCCCCTTTCCTCGGGTCCTCGGACCAAGGGCTGCCCCTCCTCCAAGCCCTGAGCCCAAATGCTCCAGACTCAGCCCAAGGCTCAGGAACAAGTCCCCTTTGGCCCTGCCCCATGTCCACCTAGATCCCACGGCCCCAAATCATGGCACCCCACACCTGTGACCCCGTTTTCTCTTTCTCTGCCTTGTGGCCTCCCTGGGTGGCTCCAGAACATCCTCCGGGCCCAGCTCTAACGCCTCCCAGAAAGCCACCAAAGGCCACGGAGCTTGTGACCACGGGTGCAGACCACCAGAAGGCCAGTCCTCGACTACAGTATCTGAAACTCCAACGATGGGGACAGTGGCAGGGGGCCACGTGCCGTGGACCTCAGCGTGGACCCCTGACCCCCGACATGGAAGCTCCACAACGCAAAGGGTTCCCCTCTCTAGGCCCCGCCTGGCTTTGTCCCTCCAGCTCCAGGCACTTGGAGGCAGTCCAGCATCCAGTGACCTCCCGGCCTAGCTCAGTGCCTGCCAGTCGAAGCTGTGCCTCTGCTCCCCCCTGCCCACATCTGAGGGACCTGAAGCCCGACAGGACAGCCGAGGTGGCCAGGGCCCCCGTGTCCACGCTCTTCACATCCAGACTTGGACAACGAAAAAAAAATCCGGACTTGGACAAAGCTGGCTGCTCAGAGAGCACCTCCATAGTACACTGAGCCCACGGCACAAAGGCCTTGCCGAGGCCACCAAGGAGAGGTGGCACCGGCCCCAGGACGGCAGGTGTGCAGAGGTCTGCAGGGGCGCTGGGCTCCCTCGTCCCCTGCTTCTTCAAAGTCCCGTGCCGGGTCTTCTCTAGACCCCGAGGCCAGGTCTCCGCCCAGAGACGTGGCTGGGGCCGTTGATGAGCAGACCATACCTTTGCTTCTCGGGGCTTGGGCTTCCGGTGACATAATGCTCTGTGTTGGGCTCAGGGTGGCGCCTTGGCCCCACTTGCAAAGACCGCTCGGAGCTGAGTAAGGTCTGCCCTGGAGAGCTGCACAGGATTAAGGCAAAAGCTGAGTGTGACTGACGCTCTTTGGGGTCCTGGAAACTGCCTTACTAACCGGGATCCTGGAGGCGGCTGCCCCTGCGGGCTCAGCTAAGTTCCAGGAGCGCCTTGCAAGAGAAACTGCTCACAGAAAACCCACGGGAGGAAGTGGGTTCTTACTCGCTGCCCCGTGGTGCTGTATCTCCTCCCCAATACCCAGGCGGCCTGAACCCCCGTCTCTAAACCTGGGAGACACTAACATCCTCCTCGATTCTAGGGAAAAACCTGGGCCCTCCCCTTTTGGGGGAAAGGACAGAGGTCTTCAAGTCTTCACAAACGTCATAGGGGATGGAGTCAGAAGTTCGAGGCTGGGGCCAGCAGGTGGCATGCTGGTAAAGGTCATGAACTCCCACATGGCTGACTGTGGCCTGAGTGCCCCAAATCCCAGGAGAGTGGAGGAGGGACTGTGGTGTGGCCCTCCCTGCTGGGAGCTGATTTCTCATGTTCCCGCTCAGTGTCCCTGTCTCCAGTGAGGGCATGTGCCTTATGACAAAAACTTAAAAAAAAAAAAAAAAAAAGTTCCAGGTAATTTTTGGTACCCTAAAACCCATGAATCCCTGTAGATTTTTTTTCTTATTATGCATTTTCTGTGAGCTGCTTGAAGAGCTCCCCCAATATATACTAAAACTTTGACAGCGTACTCTCTAGGGGGCAGGATTACAGGGGATTACAGCATAACAGATTCTTCCCTCTCATCTACTGACATGGGATACTCTCCTAAGAAAAATGGCAAGTCTGTCTTTCCTGAAATAATCTACTCCTAAGCATCCTGTAAAACAGAGGGACAAAATGTGGTAGTCGTGAACGTGTCTCGGCGTTTCAGGACTGCTTCCAGCAGGATGGCCGGGTGCCAGGCCTCGAGCGGACGTGCACCAAGGGACGGCTTCTATGGCTGGGGAGACGGACCTCGATCATTCACAGTCTCGGGGGAAAGGTCATGCCACCTGCAGGACGCTTCACGCCCAAACCCGTTAGTTACATGCCAGTCCAGCCTACCGCCCTTCCTGTTTAGTCTGTTCGAGCCTCACAGTACAACTTCTGTGGCAAATCCTTCTGGAACAGAAGGGCTGCTTCCAGGACCAGGAGGTGCCCTTGGCAGACATAATTATGCGGGCCTCGAACGGAAACGTATTCCACCATCTTAAATTAAATAGACGTAGACAAGTTCTAACTTTCGGCTATTCAGTAGAAAAATGCCAAGTAAAATTGGCTTGGTATTTTAGCGGCTTTAC
The DNA here is from genome assembly GCF_000334495.1 of Tupaia belangeri chinensis. NCBI lineage: Eukaryota > Metazoa > Chordata > Mammalia > Scandentia > Tupaiidae > Tupaia > Tupaia belangeri. Next base: position 2,788,301 of record NW_006204543.1, read on the forward strand.
AAACTAGCAGCCAGAAAAGGCTGTGAGTCAGCAAGTCGGTCCAGACCATGTCCTCACTGTCCCTGCCTGGCTGGCTCTCCTCTCAGGCCGGTCTGCCGGGTTCCCCACAAGCCTCCCATCTTGACACGAGCTGCCATCCCTCCACCCACCTGCATACAGGGGTGCTGTGCTGTCACTCTCTCTGATCTCCCCAGCCCTGGGGCGCAGCCCCACCCTCGGTGTCTCAGGCAGCTTCTGAAACGGGGTCCCCTCCCTGCCGCCTGCAGCCTGGACACAGCCTGCCAGGACAGGCCAGTGACTCACCACGGCACCCTCCCCCAGCAAGGCACGGACACACAGAGCCACCTCCCGCCTGCGGTCCTCCGGCAGCAAGCGCCATGCCAGGGCGCAGGGGCCTCACGGCCAGGCCTGAGCCGCCACAGGAGGCTCCTCACAGCCATGCTCTGCTGCGCGAGGTCTGGCTGGGGGGCGGCAGGCTGCAGCGGGCACAGGCCGTCCTCCCTCAGTGCCTGCTCCTGGCTCTTCATACTAGTTCCCTCGTGCCAGACAATTCTCTGGCTATCGTGCAGGGACCCGGGGGGAAGATCCACACGGTGGTCAGGGTTCCCTGGGAAAGCCTGTCTTTCACAGCGGTCCAACCATCCTGCCCTAACTACCCAGTGCAGTCTGGGTGTCCGCGTCTACACGGCCACTCCATAACCGGCAAGGCTGTGTGCCACCCCACTGCTCTGACTAACCCCATAACCACGTGCTGGCTGCTTCCCTCCAGCATCGCCACGCCGCCTGCACCCCAAGTCTGCACACACCCCCACAGGCTGTCCACGCTCAGCTCCGGAACCCAGCAGCCACCAGAAAGCTGCACCGGTCAGGCTGACACGGGGTCGGCATGGACCAGGAGGAGAACTTCCAAGACGGGCCCTGGTGGGCTCGTGGCAGCAACCCAATCGGAAGGGGTGACAGTGGTGACAACTGTGTGTGGGCACATGCGTGGGATGAGGTGGATGAGACCTCCGGCAGCTGAGACCCAGTGAGCAGTGTGCACTGGCCGCCGGCAGGCCCGGGACCGGAGCGATGTCTGCTGTTACTGGCCTATGTTCGGGAAGCCAAGCCCGCCTACGGGTTCAAATAAAACTCCCTTGCTAAATACAGCCGGACAGCAAAAACCCTGGCTCTTATTTCCTCGAGGCGACAGTTAAGTGACCTAGACCCTATCAGCACACACTAGGTCCTATTTCAAACTAGAGTGTGAGAGGCCACTCGAGTGCCGTTCAGTGGGTCTCCCCCAGGACCACCCACCGCAGGAGGCCTGATCAGAGAGCACTAGGACCAAGGAGGCCCGGCCCACGTGGGTGCTCTGGGGAGGTGCAACTTGTTGGAGTGCGGCTGGGCTTGGCTCGTGCCAGGACACTGGCCTCCCTCTAGGCCCCAGAGCTGGACAGTGCCTCAGGATGACAGCAAGGGACCTGGAACCCTGAGTCAGGGGCCCACCAAGCCTGTGGGACCAGGTGGGTGATAGCCTCTACGTGCAGGGGAGGGGCTGCCCTGCACTGGCTGGGGTGAAATGGGCGGGCAGGCGGGCTGGCTCTGCAGAAGCCCTGGCCTATGCAGCCCGAGGCCCCCACAGGGCGCCTCTCCTGTTTTGAGCTAAAGAGGAAAAGGAAAAACAAAAAAAAAAGGACGATGTCTGTATTTCTACCTCTGAAATCGGACCATTAACTCTGAGCCACATTTTTTAGGGTTTCTAAAAATAAAATCAATTAACATTCTAATATTGGAAGTCTTGGCACATTTTTGCATAGAAAAGCAGAAACAGAAATCATGATTTTTTCTGAGGCCTTAACAATCTTCCTTCCATTTAAATACCTCCCCCCTCCTCCAGGGCCCTCCAGCCCTCCGTCACCCACTACTGCCACGAACTGTGTCTTCCAGGCCTGTCTTTGTAGTGACCTACAGCTATCCCGGCCCTGTGGTTTTCTGTTTTTTTTTTTTTAGAGAGAGAGATTTTTGCTATGGAGTGCATGCACTCACTGGAGAGACAGAGACACAAAGTGAGAATCACTTTGGGGGGGGATGGTCATGCCCGCAGCCTCTTCTCCTCCACTCTACTCAAGGGGTTTGGGGCACACATGTACACGGGCCCAATCTGAGTTTTAAGCCACTGGGTCCGGGACTTGAACCACAGTTGACTAGGTGGAGTCCAGCGATGTACCAGCGAGTGACTCGCCTTTCCCTCCAGCCCACGTCCATAGCAGCGCACTGTGGAAACTGTTCCTGCATCACAGGCTCCCTACCGGGTCCTTCCTGCCCACCCTGCTCCTCCCTGAAGCTGCCTTCCCCGCACTAAGTACTGCTCTTACTCCGCTCTGCGGGCCCTCACCTCCTGCATGCGTTCTTCTACACATCTGGAAGCCGGTTTTTAGGCAACCGAGTGTGTTTGTTTTGCTTTGTTTTTGCTACAGGGTGCATGCGCTCATAGGAAAGTGAGAAATCACCTCCTGAGGGGATGGCCACACCTTATCCCATCTCCTCCACACTCCTCTTGGGATCTTGGACACCCACAAACATGCACTGGGAACTTCCTCCAGCCATCAGGTCTGGGACTCGAAACACACAGTGTGCAGGACCCAGCCACCTTCCCCACGACACCATCGGCTGGAGTGCTGAGCTGCTCTCCAAAGTGGTCCCATCACTCTGGAACCAGCTAGCCGGTAACGCGAGGTTGGGCCTTCCCACACCTTTGCCAACACTTGAAACCAGCACACTTCAAACGTCTGCCCCCCTGACGGGTGGCTGCCGGCCTGCTCTAACCACGAGGGGACGGGACAGCACCAACACTCGAGGCTGGTCAACTGGGAAGCTCCAGGTTTGGAGACCCCCCTCAGGAGGGGGGGAGGATCAGAGTTAAGACCCTGTGGGAGGTGCTTATTCATTAAGAAATTAATAAATGGCAGGTGGCATGGTGGTTAAAGGTGCTGGACTCCCCACATACTCAACCATGGTTCAAGTCCCAGACGTGGAGGCTTGCTTTCTTGCTTTCCCTTTCTCTCTCTGGTCAAATTAAAAAATGATAATAAAAGGAATTAAATAAATGAATAAATAATTCTTTTTAAAAAGCAGACTAATTAATAAGTAAAATGAAATAAATTACGAAAAGAAGGATAGTTTCGAACTCTGCTAAGTCTCTACTGCCCTAACTCTTAACGGTTACACCTCCCAGGCTCTTGCAGGCTGGACACGGTGGCCACATGAGTCACACGTGCCAGGACCAACTGTGCTGACTGGTGGGCGACTCTTCTGCACTCACTGCCAGAGACGGGGAGACGTTTTCTGGGGCTCCCTTCAGACTCCTGACTGCGGGGCGGCTGGGCCGCACGCTGGCTGCTGGGACTAGCCACCTCGCTGCCCTACTTAGCGGGTCTCGGCATCTCCGGGGCCTGGGCGCCCAGGCCGCAGTCCGCCTGCAGCTCGCGGCACAGCGGGTGAGTCTCGAACCGCGCTCAGCGGCCGCCCGAGGTACTGCAGCCAGAGGCCCGCCTTCCTACGTGCGGTGCGGCACACACCTCCGGCGCCGCAGGGGAGCCTCGGCCCCAGCCTCCCCCCACAGGCCCGGCAGCCATCACGCCGCCACCCACCCTACCCGCGCCCCCCGCAACCGCTCTGCAATCCGGACACTCAATTACCCACTCTCGGGCTGGCCGGCCTGGCG
>NW_006204543.1:2792051-2794187 GCF_000334495.1 Tupaia belangeri chinensis
CAGGGCCCGCAAGACCCTTTGCCAAGGAAGTCATTGGACCCTCACAAAAACCCCAGCCGGGCGGTAGGAAGCCCTGCTCACATGGGGCCGGGGTGATTAGGGTGGAGGGTCCCATGTGGCCAAGTGCAGGAGTCCCGGCCTGGTGGCCTCTAAAAACATGCAGAGTGTGAGCAGAGCGTGCCCAACATCCCTAGGGGAGACTGGAGAAGGGCGCCCCCTCCCCGCTTTCTCACTTTCATAGCAAATTAAAACCCAATAAGAACCTCTGCTCCACCACCAGTTAACCGGGCCTTGGCTGTGGGCCCGAGTCAGGATGGAGGAGTCTAATGAGCCCCTTTCCTCTGGCCCGAGCCAGCTGCAGCTCTGGCCAACATCCCAGACCTGACGTCCTAAAACCCCAGTGGTGGCACCGGCCTGGTGCGAGCTGCATCCCCCCACCTCGCTGCCACAGCCACTTCCTCATTCCTGCCACCGTCTCAAGATGAAGAAATAACTTTAAGAAATAATAAAAAGTTTTTCCGGTGACCACCCCCCCATTTGTTACTACATCCAAGGCTCAGGAGCAACTGCCTGGAGGCAGGAGGGCTTGTACCACACTTGCCAAGTCACTGGGGTGCGTCCTTGAACCGTGAACAATGAAAGGATTCTTTCCTCCCGCGATGCTTAAATGAAAGCAGCGGTTCTAGGCAGGAGCAAGCTTCCTGCGCTGGCCCAAGCCCAGCCGCCATGCGGTCAAGGGCAAGTGAACAAGTCCCGGTCACTCCGTCCTCCAGGGGCTGCAGAGAAGGCCCGGCACTACCTGGGGAACTGGGCCGACCCTGTCTTAGCTGTGACATAATTTAACTGGGGGGAGTGCATGCTTCACTAGTTCACTGAAAAGGAGAAGGGACTTTTTAAAGCCTGCAAGAACGGGGGTGCGACTTCCCCACTCACCCGATGAGGAGAACTCTCTGAAAAGCAGATAAATTGAAAGGTTGAGTCATCTTCCCCACAGCCTCCCCCAGATCTGGTAACAGGTTACATGGCCCTTCCCGCAGAAAAAGCCAGTGCGCGGGCAGGCAACCGCGCCGAATTATTTGCTAACAATGCGGAGTCCTGACCTCGGCCTCCCCTGGCCCTGGGCCAGTGCCACACCCCGGCCTGCCTCGGGCCTGCAAGTCGGGCAGGGGCAGTGGGAGGTTTCGAGCCGGTCTCCTGCAGGCTTGTTTCCACTCAGGGAAGAACCCAAGGCTAGTCACGCCTCCTGGTCTAGAGCCCCTGCGGCTGGTGGAGAACGACACAATGTAACACAGCGCGTGACTTCGGAAACACTGAGCCCGCGTCCCGGAGGGGCCGGTTTCCCGGAGATGCTGGTCTGTGCAGATTAGCCGCTGGGGACAGACGGGAGATGAATGAAGTCCCCGCCCTCCCTCCCGAGCCACTGCGGACGGTGGTGGCCATGCTCCGTGCTCCGTGACCTGCAGAGGCCAGCCCTCGCCCTCGGCCACGTCCCTCTGCGCACAGCATCGCGCACGCACGGGCGGGGTCGGGGCCACTCGCCCCACGGCCACGGGGAGACCGTCACTCCCCGGGTTCCCTCCAGAGGCTGAGGCCGGGGGACTAAGTCACACATGCCTCCCCGCCCGGTGTCAGCGTCGCCGCGCCTCTGTCCTGCCCACCCGCGCTGGCCTCAGGCTGGCTCTGCCTGCACGGGCGCGCGAGTCGGAGGGCCGGGGGACGCCTGCCCGGGCCCAGGTTCTTCGGTGACCCTCGGGCTGGAGCCGCGGCTTCCTCCCCCGGGGGGCTTGCGCTGCGCCCCGCGCCCCGGCCCTTCCCGATTTCCTGCGGAGCTCGGCGGGCCAGGACCGACCGTCACCCCGGTCCCGAGCCCTCCTCGGAGCAGCCCCTGCCCACATCGTCTTCCCGGCGGGGGCCGCGGCGACTTCCTGCCTCTCCTCCCCCCCTCGCAGCCCCCGGCCAGGGCGCGCTGCGTAAGGGACGCGAGGGGCCCCGCGGGGTGGCGCGGACAGAGCTCGCCACCGGGCGGCATCCCTGCAGCGAAGGCCGGGGTGGCGCGACCTCCAGCTGCGCCCCCGCACCCTGGGACCGGGCCTGGCCCTGCGCAGACGCCGCAGGCGGGCGGGGATGGGCCAGGGG
>NW_006204543.1:2796328-2801973 GCF_000334495.1 Tupaia belangeri chinensis
TCCCCGAGACACCTGTCGCTGTCGCCCTGGGCTGCCAGATGGGGCCACCTCGGCCTACTGGGGTGGTCAGATTTATGGTCCTGGGGCAGCAGTTCCAGCCCCGCCTTGCGAATCCCCACCCGTCCGGGCGCCCGCCCTAGCGCACCCCCGGGCCGGGCCGGTCGGGAACTGGGAGAGCTGGGGCTGGTGATGGCTGCAGTCCGGGAGGCGTGGGGACTGTGGCCCGGAGTGGGGATGGCAGGGCCGGCCAGAGCGTGCCTGAGGCAATGGCAGCCCCCTTGGTACTCAGGGCCAGTCCTTGGAACGAGGAAGGGCGGGCTGGGGCCACGTGGATGCCTTAGTAGGGCCTGGAATCCTGCAGAGCGCTTCCGAGAGCTCGGCGGACACCCAGCCGACCGTGCCATGTTAGTGCAGAGCTGACCGTCTGCAAGCGAGACGTCAACGTTAGAGCCGGTATTCCGTGCAGAGTCAGCTTTTCTATTTTCAACCCAGGCAAGCATTTAAATCACATTTCTTGCCCTCTCCTGCAAGGCTTTTCTGATTTCCAAGAGTAGCCAACAGCCAGAGATAACAGTTACCAGTGGAACAGCTGCGAGGAGATACAAAGTAGCTGCATTCTGTGATGCTGTTGTCTTAGTTTCCCCATCCCCGCCAGTGACACCAATGGGTGTGACCCCGGCAGACACCCTCCTCCAGCTGAATCACACGCCCTCATTCTGCTTCCTGTTAGCTAAGATAAGCTGGGGAGAGTGCGGGACTCAGTGAGCTGTTGGAAGTGAGGCCAAATCTTTCCCCTCTTCCCTAAACCTCTTCTGGTCTCCCTGGTCGCAGGCAGGAAGGACAAGCCTGGGTACCCAGGCAGTGAGAATGCGTGCGGCTGCTGAGGGAAGCCACCATGCCCCTTAGGGACCGGAGTCTTCCCTCCTCGAGGAGGGATGTCCAAGGTGGCCTTCCGGGCCCCTGCACTGAGGACAAACTTGAACTAAGAGCAGAGGAGGACAGCGCTGGGGAGGTGGTCATCTGGCCAGGGCTGGACTCTGTGCTGTTCCAAATCTGGGCGTTTCCCAAGACTGAGATACACGTGTGCTAGCCTGGAGGCCTGCTGGTAAATGGTGCCTTCTGGCTACAGGTTCTGGTCACCTGACGGTTGTGAAAACGCTGCCACAGAACCCCAAGTCGCCGGTTCAGAGCGGGTGTTAGAAGCCACGCACAGAGCCCCTCGAGCCCTCGGTGGCCGCGGCAGTGCTGAGTGAGCTTGCGTTGGAGCCTTAGTCCTACCCACTAGACCAGAGCCTATCATGTGAGGGGCAGGAGCCCAGTCCCTCCGCAGGAAGTGGAGGACATGTCCTGCCCCACGACGCGGCGCCCACCCCAGGACCGCTCACCGACCTGGTCTGCATACCTGGTGTGGGCATGAGTAAGGTAGGCTGCTGTTTTCTCTTCGGATACCTGGCCACAGAATCACAAGTTTAACGGTTTAACTTTTCATCTTCCAGAGAGGATGTGCATTTACCAGAGACAGTGAGGGAGAGCGCATCCCCCCCACAGGGCAAGGCCACGCCGCGACTCCTAGCAGGCCCGCTGGGACTGGGGCGCACACACGTGCTGGTGTTTTATGCGGAGGATGTCATGAGCGGGGCTGGCTCCCCTGAGCACCAGGCCACAGGGTGAAACACGATGCTTTAACTCGGTAAGGCCGTTGGGAGCCCAGGGGAAGGGTGCACAGGTGTGTCGGCACTCCAGCATGGACCCAATTCTGGCGCCGAAGACAGTCTGGCCCAGGTGAGGGACGAGATGGCGCTCTTTACCCGAGGGTGCAGTCTCCCGCCTTGTGCCTCCAACAGCAATGCTAACTCCTCTGCAGGACAAGGCAGGGTTCCGGGCAGCCACGGGCCTTGGCGGCTTTAGAGTAGGAATGCTTATCGTGTCCGATATCTGCCCTTTCTAGGGTAGGACCAGGTGGACCTTTTAACTTACCCTCTGCTTCCTCCAGGCTCCGAATGTCGAATGTAGCTTCAGGCCCAGCAGGTGTCATCCCAGTTTCCCCAGACAAATCCTGGCAGGAAAAAAAGGCTGGTCTTTGGGAGTTATGGATAAAGAGAGAACAGGCTGTCTGTGTGGAGCAGGGAAGGCTTCCTGGAGGAGGACATGTGAGCTAGGCATGGAAAGTTGTTTAGGACAGTGAGGGTTAAGGGAAGGCCATTCCAAGGGAAGAAGCAAAACAAGTACTGTCTTCCCATCGCAACTGTGTACCGAGGACTCCACAGGCCAGGCCGAGACACTTCATCGGCACCCGGAAGCAGGGGGAAGCAGCTTTGGGAGCCCTGGGCCACTCTGAAGAGACACTGCCCCCACCCTGGCCTGCCCTGGTGGCCAGCAATCCTTCTCTAGCCTGCACTAGGGTGCACTAGACAAAGCGCCCTGGTGTTCTAACTCCAACCCAGGTCGCTCCCCTGGGGGCCCTGTGCTCTCCTCCTCCCTGTAAGCGGCATCAGTGACCCCATCTGCAAGGGAACTCCGCCTGGGACCATTTTGGCACTTGCCGTCCCAAGGAGAGGCAGACCAGAGGGTCCTGGCACACCGGGTGTGGGATGGGGCTGGGCCGGCCTGGAGCCCAGTGGGCAAAGGAGCCAGATGCCACAGGGTACACCACACACGGGGCTCACACGTGTGTGCAGAGAGGCGTACCACCACACTGGGCTCACGCGTGTGCACACGGAGGAACAAGAACAGGCTGTGGCATGACCATGCTCTGGTGCTTCCTCCTCCTCCCTCAGTGGTAAGGGCACGCACCCTCTGGCATTAAAAAAAAAAAAAAGAAAAGACTTGGAAGGCCAAAGGAAGTACTGAAGAACAGGTCAGGCGCCCTCTCCAGGGAGCCCTCCAGCTAGTTCAGTCTTCCTTGGCGTCAAATGTCCTCTACCTGCACTCCATCTGTACTAATCTTATTCATGAGAAAGAGCACATGCAGGCACAGGAGAGGAGAGAGAGGCATCCTTACAGGGATCTGGTCACGCCCCAATCCCAGTCCCCTTCCCCCTGCTGCCTTGGCCCACTGTCACGCACGCACGCGGGCGCACGCGCACCCTGCATGTGTCAGGCGAGCTGAGCTGGGGGTCTGAAGCTGTCGTCAGCCGTGTGGCTCCCCGCGCTGCAGCCGTGTACCATGCGCTGCCTCCGAGCTGGGCCTGTGTGCTCACCGGCTGCCTGTGCTCCTGCACCACTTAGCCTAGAAGGACCAGCTAGGACCAAGGCTCGGGTCCTCTCCCAGCTTACCGTGGAGCAGAGGTGGGTGGTGTGAAACAAGGTCCTGTGCTCCAAGGGGACGCCCCATTCCCACCCTGCCCCCAGGGAACAGGGCCTAGGGGACTTGCGTCACCAGGGAAGCCTCCTCCCCACCACCCCAAGTGGCTGGCAGGAGCTGAGACATCCTCCGAACCTCCACCTCTGAGTCCACCCGCAGGAGCGGGTAAGTCACCCAGTAATGACTCAGCACCAGACTCCCCTGCTCCCCACCGCCAGAAGGAAGGGCAGAATCCTGCCGGCTCCTCCCAGTGGGTGGCCACAGCTCACCACAAACTGAGTCACAGCCACACCCTGCCTGACGGAAAACTACCAGGACTGGCGGGAAGAGGAGGGCTGGGCTCCCAGAACCTGAGTTCCCAGTGCAGAAATCCTGGCCATCTCCACGGCCTCCTACCCGGAACTGACAGGAAAACGGCTCTTCTGTTCTCTGGCCCTAGCTCTGCAGGTCGGGAACTTGCTTGAGCCCATTGTGAAAGGCAGGAGGCCGCGTCCACCTGTGTGTGGTACTCGCAGTGGCCTAGACCTCGGTCCGGGAGGAAGCCTGGGGCCCAGCCCGGACCCACTTCCTAGGTAGCCAGCCCAGGTGCGGGGCTGGGAACCCTCTCTCAAGTCTCCTCCAGGCGTGAGAGGAGCCCTTTTCCAAAAACTCAAGGGCCTATCCGAAGGCACTGTTTGTGAGGTTTTAATTTGATTTGTTTTACTTCATGTATTTTGGAATTTTATCAGGTATTATTTGTGACTTGCAAACTTTTCCGATCTAAAAAGCCCTGTTGCTTTTCCATGAAACCCTGTAATGTGGTGTAATGTCACTTCAATTTAAGTGGCATTGAAGATGTTCTGCATGTGCTATTAATAGAAAGTGCCACCCGAGTCCTCTCCCAGCTTCCACGATCCTGTACTTACTCCACGGCTTGCTACTGGAGTTTCTCCTGCACAGTAAAGTACACTAAGTTACTCTTCTCAGTCCACCACTTGCTAGTACTGCTGTGCCAGATGCCAGGGGTGGAGAGTTGGTGAGAAGTGCTTGCTAGGCCAGCCAGTAGCCTGGTGGTTAAGGCACTGGATCCCAGATGGCTGACTGTGAGGTTCGAGTCCCAGACCTGACAGCTTGAAAACACATCAGGTACACATACACGTGTGCCCAAAATGTGAAGCGAAGGGACTGTGGCATGGCTATCGCTGCTGGGGGTGTTTTCTCACTGCCCCGCCCAGAGAGCACGTGCTCCTTACCGCAAACTAAAAAACAATGCTTGGGACCAGCAGATGGCGTAATGGTTCTGTCACTGGACTCCCACGTAGTCGACTGTGGTCTGAGTGCCAGACCTGGCGGCTTAAACTCATGCCAGGTGTGGGGCCAGCAGGTAGCATGGTGGCTAAGGGCTCTCTCTATCCTCCTCTGGTCAAATTTAAAATAAACAAATTGGAATCATTCTTAAAAAAAAAAAAAAAGAAGACACCAGGCGCATGTGCATGTGTCCAAAATCCTGAGAGAAGGGTTTGCGGCGTGGCCATACCCACCCCCAGGGAGGTGATCTCTCTTTCTGTCTCTCTCTTCAGTGAGCACATGCACCCTATAGCAAGAATCGCTCTTTAAAAAATGCTTAAAACTGAGAAATCAGAGATGCTGTGCACTGGGTTCAGCTGCGGGTCGCCTGGGCACTGTGGGAGCCTCTGGGGGCAAGCTGATGACCATGCAGAGCTCAGGTTCTCGACTTAGACAGACCTGGTCAAGAACTCCACGAGCGGGCTGGGAGGCCTTGGGAGGCGCATGATTTAAGAGCTCGAGAAAACCTACCTTCCGGCCTCGCTGTCAGGATTAACTGAAGTCTGAAAGGCAAGCACATAGCACGGAGCCAGAACAGTGTTCTGGCCGGTGTCCACCCCCGTGTGGAACGTGGCCAACTTCTGGTCCTCTGTGCCTGCTTTCTCATGTGCGGACGGGGGCGGAGCGTGCTTCACCAACCTGCTGGGAGCACGACGTGCATCGGGACACACACAGTCCCCGACAACGCCAGGCACAGGGAGCCCACGGCCCCGGCCAGCAGCACCTGCTGATGGAACACTGGGCACCTCCCCAGGACGGGCCGGTGAGCTCTACCACCACCTGAGGGACTGGGCGACTGTGCCCAGCAGGCAGGCACTGTGGTCAAGACTGGGCGTGTGGGGAACCAGCAGTTAGCGTAATGGCTATGTCGCTGGACTCCCACGTAGTCGACCGCGGTTCGTGTCTCGGACCCGGTGGCTTAAAACTCACGCCGGGCGCGTGTGCGTGCGTGCCCAAGATCCCGAGAGGAGAATGGAGGAGAAGGGATTGCGGCGCGACCATCACCCCTGCGGGG
>NW_006204543.1:2802196-2805431 GCF_000334495.1 Tupaia belangeri chinensis
GCGCCCTACAGTGAAAAATCTCTCCAAAAAAAAAAAAGACTGGGCATGTGGACAGGCCACTGCCTTAGGAGTTCCACTCTGAGCATAAGCAGGGCAGGACCTGCAGACTCAGGCAAGAAAGCACCTCTGAAGTACAGCAAGGTAAGGAGCCGGTCCAGGGCGGGTCTGCAGGCCAAGCAGCAGCAGCAGAATGAACGAGCCCTCGAAAGGCAGGCTCATGGAGCACTCTCCGTCCCATCCACAGTCCGCATCTCCTCACTGAAGCTTCGTGAACTGCTCAGCAAGGCCCAGCCTGTCCCAGCTGTGCTTAGGACCAAGGGCTGGGGCTGGCTGAGCACCTGAGGGGCCAGCGGAGGTCCGCAGTGGGCATTCCAACAGGGAGACGGAGCTGACGTACACAGGTTCCTGGGCAGCTGCCCTCACACCACCGTGGCTGGGCTCTGTTCAGAGCACGCAGGGTGCCTGTGCAGACTTGAAGGGAGAGCGCACTGACCTGCACCTGCTGCCTCACTGAGCTTGAAGAGACAGCTGGCAGGAAGAGCCGGAGTAGAGCAAGGGGATGGGGCAGGTTTGCAGATCCCCAGCCCACGGGGTGTGAAAGCTGTGCTGCCCGGCCCTGTCCCACTGGCCTGCAGGTGCAGGTGCTTCTGTTGCCCCCTCCCCCGCCGGCATGACCCGTCTCTCCCTGCGGTTCTGTGGGATGCAGCATAAGCAGGCTCGGCCTGAACTCCATGCTCCTGAACACTCCCCTTGGGTGTCCACGGGAGCTGGCACCCGAGGCCGTGCCTCCATCAGTGAAGGGCACGGGGTCTGCATGTCCTGTACACTCCCCCGTGTGTGCCTTCTCCTCTCTAGGCCACCAGCCCTCTCCTCTCTGGGTGACCTGCACATTGCCTTCTCTGTGTGGGCTGAGCACAGCATGGAGCACAGCCACGGCAGTGCTGCTTTGGGAAACTTCTGGAATTCGTGATCCTGGCACTCTCGGTCCAGATCCGCGGTTGGCTGAGTGTGGCTGCAGAACCCGGAACACGCAGGCACAGGGCGCCAACTCCCAACCCTGAGGCACCACTCTCCCTACCCCGCCCTGCCGCTGCATGGGCCTGGGAGCGGTTGGGCCGAGGCTGGTCAGACCACAGTGACCACATCCAGTCCACAGCACCTTCCGTTTTATTGTTTATTTACAAACAGGGTGAAGTCAACTGGGAAAACTGGGGCGGAGACAGCCAGCCACCAAACGTGGGGCAGCCGCGGGGCCCGTCTCCAGCGTGGCGCTGCCTTTGCCACCTTCCCTGCCCCTCGACGCCTCAGGGCGGCCTCTCTTGCTGCTCCGGAGCCCTTTGGTGAGGGCGTGGAGCCTGGGGGAGCGGGTGCGAGGGCTGGGCCCCTCAGTTTGTGTAAACCTGAGTTCCGATCACACGCATGATTTCCTTCTGGATCTTGGGGTCCTGAGTGTTGATGTTGGCATCGCCCACCTGGCCATCCTCGTATCTGCCAAAGCCGGGGCCAGCGTGAGCACAAGAGGAAGACGACACAAGGACAGCCCGGCTATACTTGAACGCAGCCACCCCGTGCTCCAGGGCGGAAGGGACCCAGTTTCCCTCGTTTCCTCCAAACAGACCCTGATAATCCACTCCCCACCCCCGAGGTAGCCTGGGTGACATGCCATCACACCCAGCCCACTCCTCGAGCAGTCCCGGGTCCCCCAGACTTACACAAAGAAGAACCGTGTGCAGACATGGTCGGACACCGGGCACACCCAGATGTTCCCGTGTTTCTGGAGGTCCTTGGACGTAATCACTGGGAGGAAGGGAGCCAGTCTGAGACGCGAAAGCACCAGGTATGCAACCAGGCAGGGAGGGAAGATGCTGCCACAGGACGCGCTGGAGTGCAGCCTCAGAAACGAAGGGCAGGGCCCAGACGCGCGGGCGCCAGCGTTCTACCTACCTTCACAGAGTGCTATGCAGTTCAGATTCCGACTCTGCAGGAACCGTGACTGAATGGATCGGGTCTGGAAGCAAAGGAGGCGAGAGCAGGGCCAGGCAGCCGTTTCAGCTTTCCCCGGAGGCTGGCGAGACCGCGTGGGGCAGGGATGCCCTGAGCTCAGTCGCCCCCAGATCTTGCTCTGCTGTAATCGGTCTGGATGGCCCACAGCTTCCATCTCTACACTTCACTGGAACTCGGCCCCTGCTTTTGCACTCAGGACTGCCACTTAGGAGTCCAGATGTGCTTGCCTCAGAGCACACCTGCTTCCCGTAGATGACCTCCGAGCCGCCCCAGCCCGTTCCCCCACCGTGGACGCGACGCGGGCAGAGCAGGGCCGGCGGCAGTACCTGGGGGATGGTGTTCATCCGGTTGTACCTCTGCACCAGCTCGTCCTTGGAGGGCATCCTGTGCTGGCCTTTCCCCATTCCTGCCACAGAGCAGCACACTCAGTCCATGCCTCACTCGAGGGCTTCCTGGTGCCCACTCCGCGCTAAGCCACCAGCTGGGAGACGTGGCACAGCCATGGGTAAGAGGCACAAGGCGTGTCCCCACAGATTGTCTGGTGGAGTCGTCAGATCTGGGAAGGTCAGGGCCGTGATGGGAGACTGAGAGCCTCGGGCTGGAGGAGGCCTCCCAGGACGGCCAGGCTGACGTCAGTGAGGGAGGGGAGGCAGTGACAGGACACGGCAGCGGGACAGAAGACAGCAGCGTGCTGCATCTGTGCAGAGCAGGCAATGGCAGAGGAGTGCGAGCAACCACATGGAAGAGTGGCCTCGCAGGTCACGCTGTGGACAGAGACCCCTGAAGGGTTCTGAGACATTAAGTGAGCCAGTACCGTGGCCCAGAGAGGCCACCTGCACGTGTCAGGTGCCAGGCTGCGTACGTGGGGAGGAAGAGCAGGCGGAGCAAGTCAGGTCAGCTCTGGTCTCACCGTGCTGCAGTCACGACAGAGCAGCGGGACCACAGTGGCAGCTTCCTGAAGAGCCCTGCCGCCCTCAGAAAGTCTGCCCAGGTCTGAGGACTCCGAGCGACCGCGTCCGCCGAATGGTCCCGTATGACCTGAACTCACAAACCCCGCACTAGCTCTACCCCACTCGGCACGTGTAACAGGCTTGCTGCCGCACACATGACAAGTGCCTGTGAGCCCCTACTCCCCGCTCTTGGCCATGGGGACAGGACTCCAGCCCAGCCCAGCCATACGGCAGCCGCTCAAACAATTCTGCAGCTACCAGCGGCCCCCCCCCCGGCCCCC
>NW_006204543.1:2805773-2807372 GCF_000334495.1 Tupaia belangeri chinensis
CCCCCCCCCCCCGCCATCCCGCCAGCCGCTCAAACATTTCTGCAGCTACCAGTGGCCCACCCACGGCCCCCTCAGGAACTTTCCAGTGTTCCAACTCCCCACTGCTGCAATCCTGCGGTGACAGCCACGGTGCTGAGGGGAAGCACGATCACTTATTTTTAATGCTGGAGGGTACTGCCATTTGCCAGGGGGAGGGAGAGGGAGAGGGAGAGGAAGGAAGCACCACCAATGGGACGTGGTCAAGCCACATCCCCTCTCCTCCAGCTCTCCCGTCAGGATCTTGGACACGCCTACACACAGACACGTGCCCAGCATGCTCTCTGGGCTAGCAGGGCTGGGATGTGAACCACAGCCGGCCACGTGGGAGCCAGCTCTGAGGCTGACCCGGACTGACGTTCTTCCCTGCTCCCACCATCACGAAGCCCCCGGCAGATTCACAGGCGCCTCCAGGCCCGACCTGCTAACTTCTTCCCCACTGGGCAGACAGCGGCCACCACTCCCTGCTCAGTGCCCTGAAGAGGCTCAGCCCTGCATCCAGATAGCACCGGCCCCTCAGCCTGGAGATCCCAGCGACAAGGTTGGTGAGACCCCCACTCAGGTTCAAGAGGCAGGCAAGGAGATGGGAATCATCTTCCGATAAAACCCAGGCTTGCCCCACCCGTCCTGTCCAGGCTGACACAATGTCCCTGTGTCCTGAGAACAGGTCTGACAGCGCCTAGACTCCGCCCTGGGTGCTGGGTGCCAGCGTGTGCACGCGCACAGGTCCCCACACTGACGGCGAAGTCCACCTTCCCCCTGGACTTATGGTAAGGCCAAGACATTCGAGGCTCAAGGGAGTGCAACGGATACACCAAGTCCACACCCAGAAGGTACCTAATAGCACAGGCTAAAGGGCCCTTGAGGAAGAGAAAGCAGAAAACCAGGCAGAATAGGCTGGAAGGAGACATGCAGGACAGCTGGCCGAATGCTAGAGCAGCAGCCGTGGGCTCTTGACATGTCCCATTCGCAGTCAAGAGGGATGCTCGCTCATCTCTGGGGCCCTCAGGGACTCCACCGTTGGAGCCAAGCCCACCCATCAGCCCGACAGAGTACTGAGACCGCTGCTGGATGCTGGGAGACTTGGATGCCAGTCCCGCGGCTGAGTGGTCGTGAGAAAGTGCCCTACCTTTCCCATGTCAGCTTTCTTACCTATAAACTAGTAGGGGACTCCCCTGGAAGAGCTGCACCTCAAATAGTAGAATCCTGTGATATTTTCTATCTATAATCAATTCCCCTTGCGAGAGGGAGAAAGATGGTGCTACACAGTGTTTTCATCCATCAGTAAAGTGATGGAGACAGACGAGGTCAAAAGAGACTGCCGGGGGAACCAGCAGTTAGCGTAACGGCTATGTCGCTGGACTCCCACGTAGTTGACTGCAGTTCGCGTCCCGGACCCAGTGGCTTAAAACTCACGCCGGGCGCATGTGCGTGCATGCCCAAGATCCCGAGAGGAGAGTGGAGGAGAAGGGATTGCGGCGTGACCATCCCCCCTGGGGGGTGATTTCTCGCTTTCTGTCTCTATGTCTCTCTCTGTCTGTCTGGCGAGCGCACGCACCCTAT
>NW_006204543.1:2808261-2813143 GCF_000334495.1 Tupaia belangeri chinensis
GTGCCCATCCCCCCGGGGGGTGATTTCTCGCTTTCTGTCTCTCTGTCTCTGTCTGTCTGGCGAGCACATGCATCCTATAGTGAAAACAAAACAAAACAAAACAAAACAAAACACCTCTCCAAAAGAGACTGCCGGCCCCTGTGAGCTAGCTCATGTCGCCGCTGAGCAATGGCCCTCCTGAGAGCAGGTCAAGACATTCATCCAGTATCTGGATACGGGGACGGGGAGGCCGGCTCCAGGACCTGCTGCTGCCAACAGTGCTCCTGCGAGTGCTCACAGCGTGCATCCTTGGTGTGCCCGGGCAGGAATGACAACGCTGGCCACAGGGATCAAACTGCTCAGCCCTGTGACACACACAGTCGTTTCCCTGAGCCGCTGTACCGATTCACACTCCCACTGGCAAGAGAGAGCTGCTGACCTGCGACCTTAGCAGAAATATTACGGGGTTTCCTAAGTTTTGCCGGCCCACCTGGGTTCTAAGTGGTCAATCTTCTTGGTCTTGAGTTTACTGTCCCATATGGGTTGACCATGCTCAAAAACTCCAAAATCTTTTAAGAACTGACATGATATCCCAAGTGGAAAATTCCACACCTCACCTCATCTGAAGAGTCTCAGTCAAAATACTGCAATATATTTTTTTGGGGACCGGCAGGTGGCATGGTGACTAAAGGCGCTTGGACTCCCACATGGGCCGACCACAGTTTGAGTTCCAGACCCAAGGTTCCTTTCTCACTCACTCACTCACTCTCTTTCACTCTGTCCCTTTCTGGTCAAATTAAATAAAGAAAGGTAAAATAATTCTTCACAAAACCCCCAAAATACTGCAATATAAAAATATCACGGGGCCAGCGGTGGTTGAGGTGCTGGACTCCCACAGGGTCAACTGCAGTTCAAGTCCTGGACCTGGTGGCTTGAAAATCACACCAGGCTTGTGTGTGTATACGCAAAATCCCAGGAGGAAAAGAGACTGTGGCATGGCCATCCCCCTAGGGGGATTTCTCACTTTCCCTGTCTTTCTCAAACAAATACATGTACTCCACGGCATAACCTAAAGAGTATAAAACAGTAGTCTGGCTACGGGTGTAAGACGCCTATGAGACACAACTGCATGTCATGTTTAGGTCTGGGTCCACCCCAGGGTAGCTCACACATATTTGTAGATACTCCAAAGGTCCAAAGACATCCACAATCTCAACACCTGTGGCCCCAAGCACTTTAGATAAGGGGTGCTCTATCTGTAAACTGAAGCTACAGCTATTCCTATTTTTGGATTCATCTCTTCAGTGAAATGCCTGTTGCTATCATTCACCTGTTTCTCTATCAGGCTGCTTGCTCTGATTCACATGCCTTATCCTTGCAGCGAAGCGCTTTCTCTTGTAGTCAATGTGGGAACAACAGTGCATGATTACAGACGGTGGACGACAGCGTGAGCAGTCTCCAGGGTACAGGCCAATGGAGAGGACTCTGCCTTCAGGAGTATTCACACATAAGCTGACATGCACACGCACACACCCCCTCTGTAACTACAATGTAAAAAGTGTTCTGTGTTCCAGTTATTCCTTAACCGGGGGTCCCATCCTCTGGGCCATGGACTGGTGTCAGTCAGGAACCTGGCTGCACGGGTGAGTGGGAGGTGAGCAGGTGAGCAGGCTTCCTCTGTATTCACAGCCCCTTCCTCCTCTCCTCCCCACCACCCTGTAGCACGGCCCAGAGCTCCACCTCCTGCTGGATCAGCGGGGCATTAGCTTCTCATAAGAGCCCCAGGGTGGTGGCTGCCAGGGGTGGGCCCAGGGGCGCTCAGTCCCCCTCTCCAGGCCATCCCTGTCCTGGACGCAGAGCTGACTCTGCATTACGCACAGCGCGCTGTCTAGTCATCCATCGTATAATGCGTAACAGCACCACTAGTGAAGTTCACAACGTAACGCACTTGAGCTCATCCTGGAACTATCACCCCCACTCCCCAAGTCTGTCTTCCAGGAAACCAGTCCCTGGTGCCAAAAAAGTTGGGGACTGATGCCTTAATCCATTCCCAGGGTCAACCCCAAAATAAACACAAACACCATTTTTACTGAACTAAATCCTTTTAAACAGTAACTAGCCTCACCTGTAAAGATCTCAGTGCTAACGAGAGGAAGCAGGGATAGACTGCGTGCCCACGCGTGGGGAGAGAGCTGACACAGACCGAGTACCCGTGACAGGGAGGAAGACAGCACAGCCATCACACGTCCACAAACGATGCAATGGAAACAGGGTCAGGTGGCCGGAGGGTGTGTCTTACCTGAGTATCCAAAGGAAATACTGGAGATGGGGCTCAGGTAGATGCCTTTGCCATAGGCTGCTCCATGCAGCTTGCAGGGAAACAGCAGGGTGAGCGACGTGGCCTGGCTCGCCCGCGGCTATACGCCGGGCAGCCAGCAGGCGTAACCAGCCCTGCCCCTCCAGCTGGCTTCTCGCTCGGGAAGCAGCCCTAGCGCCTACTCCGGAGAGGCTGACTGGCTGCACTCCGATGCCTGTGACTGCATCCAGGACAGGGACGGCCTGGAGAGGGGGACTGAGCGCCCCTGGGCCCACCCCTGGCAGCCAGACTGCCCAGGCCTTGGTACACAGGCGGACTCCAAAAGAGGAAGCACAGAAGAGCGAGCCAGAAGGGTGGCCGAAGGCCAGTCTGAGTTTCTCAGGGCAAAGACAGTCTCCCCAATCAACTCTCAGAACGGCAGTCGCGTGACCTGAAAGCACTGTCTAGGAAGTTCGATCACCACCTAGCGGCTGTAGTCAGTGACGCCAGTATTTCTGCCTACAGTATGACCCCGTGGCCAACCAAAGCACCGGAAGTATCTGCGATCAAATACACAACAGCCACCCTCGTTCTGAGCGCACAGGTCAGCTCCTGCTCTGGGGAAGCCGGGACAGCGAGGCCGGAGGACAGGGCGGGCAGCAGGGGTGCGCAGCGGCGGGGCCCAGCCTCACCTGTAGTTTGGTGTAGGATGCGTTGACCAGCCCGTTGCGCAGGATCGAGTGCCAGTTCTCAATGTGGGACCCGCTGTAAGGCAGGGGGAGTGCGTGTCTCCTCAGAGCAGGAGAGCGGGAGGGCCCCAGGGCCATCCCACATGCCGTTCCCAACCCGCACACCCATGGGGAGGCGTTCGCCTAGCGGACACACGTGTGTCTGCCATCACGGCCACGCGAAGGGGGTGTAATCTGACTCTCCATGTCCAGTCCCATCTCCTCTTTAGAGCTTCAGCGAGGCCCTTCCTAAATCTTCAACTGCTGGTTTGGTGTTCGCCTGATCCCTGACATTCCCAAATCAGTAAATCCACCTCAAACTCAACAAACTGATGGCTAGCCCCAAATACGGCTTCCAGGCCCCACTTCACATCCTGTTTTAAGAAAAGGGTACTGCCATCCAGTCTAAGCTGTCTTGAATACGTCCTTCTTCCTCCCTCCCTCCCACGATTAGGCATAGATCACCGATTTTCTTTTACAGTGGCTTTCAGATCTATCCCCTCCAACCTGTTCCCTCAAGCACATCTCTCCGCAGGTCAACGCCGTCTCTTCCACTACGCGCTGACGGGTGAGAATACAGGCAGGTCGTGCGTGCCTCTACCCCTTGGCACCCCGCACCCCGCACTTCCGGGGTGCTCGCGGCAGGCTGACAGACTCGGGAGCACAGCTCAACACCCAGGCACCCTGCCCCACGCTCCTCACTGGAAGGCGAAGGTGCTAGAGCTTCTTGGCGGTCCGGAACCGAGCCTCCTTGGCTGGAGGGCTGCTCAGCAGGAGGAACTGGTGTGAGGTGTGCATGAACTTCAGCTGCTGCCCGGGGTGGGGTGGGGCCAGGATGTGAGAAAGGAAACGGAGATCAGGGAAGGAAAGGCTCACGGGGACCCGGACATGGGGAGCACACTAGGCGGGATGACGCCGCCAGCCAACACCAGCCAGGCCAAGCGGGCAGACCCGAGGAGGTGGCTTAGAGCCCCACCCGGACCCTCGCCAGGTGTCAGAGAACGGTCACTTACCCTGCTGAGAGGTAGTTTGACAATGTGGGACCTGTTGCTAGAGATGATCCTGGGAAGAGAGAGGACAAGGACAGAACGCGTGTGGGTGGGCAGCAGAGCAGGCCGCCGCCGTCGGCCCCGGGAGGTCTGACACTTATGTTTAAAAATGTAAAGGGGGCCGCCAGGTGAGGTGGGTTGAAGCCGCTGGATTCCTACACGGCCGACTGTGGATTGTCCTGGACCTGGCAGTTTGCTTTATCGCTTTCCCTTTCTCTATCTCTGAGTGGTCAAATTAAAAAAATAATAATAATAATAATAGGGAACTAGTAGGTGGCATGGTGGTTAAGGCGCTGGACACTCCGACATGGCTAATCATGGTTCAAGTCTTGGATCTGGTGGCTTGCTTTCTCACTTTCTCTGTCTCTAGTCAAATTTAAATTAAAAAAAAATGAATAAATGAAATTAAATAACTATTTTTTAAAATAATAATGATAAATGGCATTAAATTAATAAATCAATCTAAAAAGAAAAAAGTTGGGACCAGCAGGTGGCATGGTGGTTAAGGCACTGGATGCTCCCACATGGCTGACCACGGTTCAAATTCTGGACCTGGTGGCTTGCTTTCTCACCTTCTCTCTCTGTCTGTGTGTGTCTCCAATCAAATTAAAAATGGATGAATAAAAAAAAGAATAAAAGAAAAAAAATGGATGAATGAGGGGCCGGCAGGTGGCACGGTGGTTGGGCGCACAGGATTCCTACATGGCTGACCACGGTTCGAGTCTCGGACCTGGTGGCTAGCTTTCTCACTTTCCTTGTCTCTTTCACTCTATCCCTCTGGTCAAATAAAAATAAATTTTTTTTTTAAGAAAAAGATGGAATAATAAAGG
>NW_006204543.1:2813171-2815917 GCF_000334495.1 Tupaia belangeri chinensis
CTCCTGCGCAGAGACCTGCTGTTTCGTGGGTGATGATGACACAGTGGGTGAAAGAAGGGTGGGAGGAGGGCTGCTCAGTCTAGGGAGAGATGGGGAAGAGCAAAGAAAGAGCAAAGGAAGCCCCCAGTGCCCTCTCCCCGGAAAGAGA
Organism: Tupaia belangeri chinensis; assembly: GCF_000334495.1. Classification (NCBI taxonomy): domain Eukaryota; kingdom Metazoa; phylum Chordata; class Mammalia; order Scandentia; family Tupaiidae; genus Tupaia; species Tupaia belangeri. Next base: position 2,813,320 of record NW_006204543.1, read on the forward strand.
AAGAAAAGGCCAAAGAGCTTAGGACGGGGACAGCCGAGTCTAAGAACGATGGCTCAGAGCGGCTCTGCCTGAGCGCAGGGCCGGGTAGGGAAGGAGAAGCAGCAACGGAAGAGGAGGGCCAGACAGCAAGGCCTGGGCACTGAGGGGCAGATGGGCGCACCTCCCACAGCAGTCCCAGCTCGGCTGCGAGCCTCGGCCAGACTCACAACACTGCCCTAGTGGCCTGTGCCTGGTCCTCTCCGGTGCGGAGGCTGGGCAGAGCTGGGACAGGTAACAGACGAGGGAGGGCGGGCCCTGAGGAGCAGAAAGAGCCCTGCTAGGAGGAGGGACAGCGACAGCATGGGAGGCTCGAGACAGGGAAGGGGGCAGGAGTGGGACAGGCTTCTCTAGACCCACGGAAAAATCGGCTGAAATGAACAGTGTTAATTCCTACATGTAAGGGGCATTTGAAAACCTACGGGTGGTGATCATAGCCAATAATGACGTATTGTGGGACCAGCAGGTGGCGTGGTGGTTAAGGTGCTGGACACTCCCACATGGCCGATCACGGTTCAAGTCCTGGACCTGGTGGCTTGCTTTCCCACTTTCTTTCCCTCTTTCTCTGTCTCTCTCTAGTCAAATTAAAATAAATGAATGAATAAATAAAAAAAATTTTTAAATAAATGACGTATTGTATTCTTGAAAATCGCTGAGAGCAGACTTAAGAGTTCTTACCACAAAAAGTGAGGTAACGCATATGTTAATTAACCACATGAGCCACTCACCCTGTCCACACAGGTGAAAACACCATTTCGTGCATGATAAATACATACAATTTCTGTCTGTCAATCTAAAAAATTCATCAACCAAAAAACCAAATGGGGAAACACGGAACATCTAAAGACAATCTGAGAAACCCGGCTGGGATTCATGGGCTCGGTTCTTATCAGGGCAGTTTCTCTGACTGTATGTCAGCAAGACCTCAGAGTCTGCGGCCTGGGAAGAGCAAAGACCGACCGCCTCCAGAGTAGGCAGCTTCCCTGCCCCAGCCTGCGCCCGCCCGCCAGGCAGCAGGCGGCCATACCACTGCAGGAGCGGGTGGGCCAGGGGATCCAGCTTGTCCATCTGCTTCTTGATTTCCAAATACGAGCCCTGGAAGACAATAGCCACAGGATTACCTCCCTGGAGCGTGGGAACCCTCGCGCTCTCCGGACTCATATTGGGGGCCTAGGGCAAGTCGGGCACCAAAGGCCGAAGCCACAGGAGACAGGGTTCCCACCTGCACGGACCCGGTCAGGCTGAGATCTCACAAATACATGTGAAAATGACTAAAGATGCTTACAAAACACGCAGGCGTGTCTCTCTGAGTTTATGCAATTCCTACAGCCCTGAAGAACTGAATGGAAATAAAAGACCACGTCCCAGAAAGACAAGGATCAAGAACCCCACGGGGAATCTTTACATAAGGCACAGACGCCTTCTGACACGTCAGTCTTCAGCATGTCTGTCTGCACTGGGCCACGAGGAGCTGCTGCACAGAGGCCTGTCTGTGAGTGGAGCCCAGGGGAGTGTCTGCTCAGAGAGACTGCAGACGGGGCGTGGGTCTGCATAGGATGGCCTGGACTCTAAGGATGGCCACTGTTCACATGGCTGCCCACTGCATCCCCTACCCCCCCAGGAGCACAGAAAACGTCTGCCCGGGGTCTAGCCCCTTACCTCCAAGTCTCTCTGCTTGTCCCTGCCCTACCCTGGGCAGAGGTCTTTCCCTCCCTTCTCTAATTCCCTAAGAATTAAGAGAAAATTAAACAGGAACAATAGGGGAAGAATGAGCACCAAAAGTCAAGGTGGAGAGAGATGCCAGGAGTGGAGAAGGATGAGGACCAGGGCTAATAGGACGGGGAACAGAACTGGATGTTCAAGGGGAAAGACTCAGGGAGGACTTGGAACAGCTCCCTAAAGGTCACCCTACCCGAGTTACAAGCAGAACGGGCCTGGGATTGGGCAGGTGGACAGCCGGGAGCAGAGAGGGCGTGGTACCTGTGTCATCTCCCGGATGGACATCACACTGTCCAGAGCCTTCTGCAGTCGCTCATAATTCTTCTTCTGCAGACAACCAGCAGGAAGGGGACCAGAAGAAAAGCGGGAGAGTAAGAGGGGAAGGAGGGCCAGGTGGACAACAGACACGCAGGCCTGAGGAAGCGGCGTCGGGAGTCCTGGAAGAGCAGACTTAAGGCCAGCCGGGCCTGGGACTGCTCGCCAGTTCTCTTCACCAGCTGGGAGTACCTGGGTAGTCACTTCCGCTCAGAGGCTCAGCGTGCCTACCTGCAAGTGCAGCAAGTGCAGACACCAGTCCCCACCCCTCAGCGTTCTGAGCACAGAGCAACGTATATAAGGAGCCTAAGCACCACTGCACGGAAGGTCCGGCTCCAACCGCAGGCCGGCCTCAGCAGGCTGGGCACGGTGCTGGATGCGATCCTAGCTGGGGGGAGGTTGTGCGGCAGGCAGTGACACAGCAAGACCACGCCGCCAACCCTTCTGTCCCTCTCCCTCGCTCACGAAGTTAAAAAAGAAGGAGCTACAGTGCCTAATACACAGCCATGGCAGCTGCAGGAGCGGCTG
>NW_006204543.1:2816417-2825758 GCF_000334495.1 Tupaia belangeri chinensis
GTCGTGCTGGGTGTCCATGAAGTCAGCCTCACATGCCAGAACGACAGGGCCACAGGGTGACAGCTCCTGCCCCGTCACCTCTGAGAGCACCTACAGGGGCCTGGGCCAGGAGCCACGCTCGAGTCAGCGGCTGAGCATGGAGACTGCCCTTGCTGTGGGAGGCTTCGTCGAATTGACCAAAGATCTGCAGAAAACAGGGCTGACCCCTCCCCTATGTGAGCAAGCATTACAGTCTTTCTCTGCCTTTGGATCTGAATGAAAACGGCTCTTCTTGGCTCTCAAGACTGCTGGCTTTGGTAGCAGAACTTCTGCCATCAGCTCTGAGGGGTGGGCCTTTAGACAAGGATGGAAGCTACCCCACCGGCTCTCGGGGGCTTCCAGCCTGCTGACTGCCAGAGGCCTTTCCCAGCAAGCCTCCTCCCTATGTAGGCACAGCCTCGCTTGGTTCTGTTTCTCTGGAGCACTGATCCCTGACTACTGCGGTACTTCACAAACACCATCTCCCATTTCTAGAATAGCTCGCAAGGTAAGGATCATTCCCTTTTCACGGTAATAAAGTGGAGGTGCAGGAAGGCTGAGGTCTGACACGGCTCGGCTAGGGAGCAGCAAAAGCTAAGCGCATCCACGCCTGACCAGCCCCAAAGCCTATATTCCTCCCCAGCAAGACAGAACTCACGTCTATTCTTCAGCCCTCCTCACGTCCTGAACCAGCTAAACCCTGAGGCTCCAGCGCTCCCAAGCACAAGCGCCCCACTCCCCTGCCCCTTGCACCAGCACAGCAGCCGGCGCCCCACCCTCTGACCCTTCTGCTCCTTTGCCCTGACTCCCCGAACAACCGTACCTTCGGGTTAAAGGCCAGAGTCTTGGGGTCGGTGGGGTCCACCACGGAGGGGTAAGGCTCAAAGATGATGCTCTTCCTAGGGGACTCCAGCGCTGCCCTGCACATGGCCACCAGCAGGTCCACCACCTCAGAGCGGGGAGAGGTGACAAAGCTAAGGTGCGTCCTGATCCTGGGGGCAGCTGCCCAGCGGTTCCCCCCACTGTGCCGTTACAGAGCGGGCATGTGTGCGGCTCTTTAATCAGAAGATGCAAGAATATAGCCCCTCAGGTAATACCAACGTGGAGGAGGAAGGTAAAAGTACCCCCGTGGGTGACGATGAGAAGCGTGAGGCGGAGCTCTGTGCAGGGGCTCACGGAGACCACTATTACACAGCAGACCAGCACAAGTGCGCTGTACTCGCTTCCTTACGGAGCGCCATCACAGCCTCCGGCCCGTAAATAACTGTACGGGACTTGCGCGGCGCGGACAGCTGCAACTTCCGTACTGGGCCCTGGCAAGCGGCTGTCGGCGTTGGTACGGGGGTTGTTTCATACAGTACGACCGCAAACGTCGTCACGTACGAGAACTCCGGAGGGGAAGTCCGAGCAGTGACACTGCAGGGTACCCCCCTCTGCACCCCAACTCCCTGGACACTTTCCTGCTCTCGTACCTCTGCTCCAGTAGCCACCTCCTCCGCCGCTCCGGACATGACGCCCAGCGTGTAGAAGGAGAAGACGCACAGTTCACGCGTGCACACAGCTGGCTGAGCGGACGCAGTCGGCGGGTGGCAGTGGCACAGGGTGTGCGTTCAAAAGGTGGGAGGAGAGAGGGAGAACCCCGACTTAGACAAGGGAAGGACCTAGGTCCCCTATGTCAGGAGAAAACTATCATAAATTCTTTTATTAAAAGATTTAAATTGTATTTATTAGTATTAATTTGTGCTTACCCGAGAGAGAAACAGAGAGAAAGGGGGAAGGGAGCGTGAGAAGGCAAGCCGCCAGGTTCAAGACTCAAATTGCGGCTGTGGCGAGTCCAGTGCCTTAACCACATCACCTGTTGGCCCCAAGTCTTTTTTTGGGAGGGGGGAATTATTTATTTAATTGAATTTATCCTTATTATTTTAGTTAGATACAGCACATTTTAAAAGTAAGTATTTAATTTTTACTTATTCTTTTAATTTGTGCTCACTAGAGAAAGAGAGGGAAAGTAAGAAAGTAAGCCACCAGGTTGGGGACTCGAACCACGGTCAGCCATGTGGGATCCAGTACCTTAGCCACCTGGCCACCTGCTGGCCCCAATAAGTCAAGTCTGAATTAAAACGTCTCACTGACACCCCTAGGGTTGGAGCGGACTCCTCTGAGCCCTCCACCTTCGGCAGTCCTGCTCGCCACTCTCCACACCTGCTGTGTCCAGTCCAGCAGCCAGCACCGGGGCCCGACTGTAGTTTTAGTTAGCTACAGAGTACATGTGCTCATCAAAGACGGGGGAGGTAACAGAGTGCCTTCTCCTCTCAGGATTTTGGGCGTGCACACACACAGGCCTGGCATGTCTCTCAAGCCACTGGGTCTGCACTCTATGCAGTGGCCTTAACCACCAGGCCAATGGCTAACCCAAGCCCTAGTTCTTCATTGTTTTCTAAAGAATTATTAATTTTATTTATCACTACTGTTATTTAATTTGCCACAGGGCACAAGAGAGCGAGACAGAGAGGGAAAGTGAGAAAGTAAGCTGCCAGGTCCCGGACTCAAGCTGCAGTCGGCCACGTGGGAGTCCAGTACCTTCACCACCACGCCACCTGCTAGCCCCTAACCCTATTTTTAAACCGGGTAGGGATTAGACACTCTAAGATACCCTCATATCCTAGTTTCAACAAACAAGACTGCTAAGACTCGGTTTCTGAGAACAGTTACTTCTAGAGTCTGAGATGAGGCAGAATTTCACCTTTACTACAGACCCAGGAAGGAGGAGAAATGAGGAGTGAGAGGCTCTTGGCTAAGAAGAGGGCCACAGGGCAAGGGCCTCTACCTTGAGCATGGATCCGTTCTGGAAGACGTGCTGCTCGTCACACACCACACAGTACTCGTTCAGCGTCGGAATCCTCTGCTCCGCATACTTCATGATCTGGGGAGAGAGCCACGCTCAGTCCTTCTGAGTGCAGGCGGACAAGAGAAATAACCTGGGCTTCTTCTCCAACCCCTGGGCAGCCCTGGGCCTGGCTGGCTCTACTGCACTCAGCCGAGGGGGTGGCCTGACTGCGTAGCAGAGTGAGGTCCATGCAGCTTTTGGTTCAGGAGACCTGGGTTCAAGTCCCGCCTCTGCTATAGCATCATCCATAGCTTTGGGCAAGTCAGTTAGCTGAGCCTTGGCTTGCTTATAACCTAGAATGTGACCTGAGAGGAGCTGCAAGCGATGAGATAACTTCCGTTTCACGTTTATGAACAGCAGGTGCTAATCGAACTATGGAGAGTGGCTGTGGTAATTACAGACTGTCCCCACTTTGGGGCAGATACTCAATCCGTGACCAGACAGCAGAGGGTCTGAGAAGCCGTTCCGACCACCTGAACAAGTAGCCAATCCCCTGGTCAGAACCAGACACATCTGTGCCGAGGAGACGGATGGATCCAGAGAGGCCCTGCGGCAGGGACCTCAACTCTTTCCTCACCACGGTTCTAACATGGCTTCTGTGTACACGTCAGGCTGTCCTGTTTCGCAAGTCCTTGGGCAGCAATGGCACACACAAGGGGTTTTTGCTTGTTCACCTAACACAGATTCACCAAACGCCTACCACACCCCCGGCTCTGTGAAAGGGCTCGACTGCCCTAATACCAGAGCTCACCTGTCTGCTCGCTCACTCAGCTCCACAGGGGAGAAGTGGCACGTGTGCAAGCTCGCGACTACGCAAGGTGGCAGCACGGGGCACGCGGCATTCAGGCGGCACGTGAACCACCAAGGACGTGTGAGCTCCACGGGGAGGGCGAGCACATGTCTGGCTAGGGCAGCCGTCGAAAGGCTTTGAGGGACAGGTGGCACCCAAGCCCTGACTGCAATAGGCAGATGGGAGGAAGACCGGGAGGGACCGAGACAGGAAGTGACAGCCATGCAGAAGTGGAAGCCTGTCAGGGGTGACAAGGTCTAGAGGCGAACAGAATGACTGGTAGCGACTGAGCTGAGAAATGGGCTCAGGAGGAAACCAGAGGGCCACCGGAGCAAGGGGTGCGGGACTATCTGAAGGGAATTACTGCTCAGCCCTCTCCTGACAGTGTAAGCTTTGCTCTTTTCCTAGAAATTTCTGCTATAGGGCACATGCGCTGTCCAGAGACAGAGTGAGAAGTGACGCCCCGGGGGCATCCCATTTCCTCCGGGATTTTGGGCACACATGCACACACATGCTCCCAGATCGAGTTTGAAGCTGCCGAGTCCGGGACCCAAACCACGGCAGGTCACATGGAGTCCAGCACCATAACCACTATGCCCTGCTGGGCCAGCACCGTAAGCTTTAACTGCAGTGCGGGTGCTGCTGCCCCAGTAGTGCCGCCAGCTGCCTCCTCTTCTCCTACCCGCTGAGCACTTGGTACAGCTCGGGGAGCACGTAACTCGGGGTCCTTACGCGACGGAGAAGCTGGGAGGTGTGAGCGCGTCAGAAGCTCCGGCTGATTACCTGGACGAGGAAGCCATACTCCAGAGTGGGGATGTTCTTGCAGTGGCCACTGACCTGGTGAGAGGACAGAGTGAGTCTCCTGTAAGGCCGAGGCCTACAGACCTCGCTCACGCCACCACCTAGGATACCCCTAGGGTGGCTAAGCCCTAGCTCTCCCAAAGCTGCAGAGAAGACTTTCAGACTCTCACCAAAGGTTTCGGAACAGGGCCGAGCTGACCTTGGCCCTCTTGGAGGCAGGCAGCGTAGGTCAGTACAGCAACCGACCGCCCAGTCCCAACCACCACCTCGCAAAATCACACCTGCTTTCTTGGGGCTACGGTCAGAGAGGCTGGCCGGACAGTTTAGATACAAGTCCTTGGCCACGAGGAACGTGCTGCATTCTACCCACGCCCAGTACGTGGCCAGGTTTGATTCACGACGTCTGGACAGCTAAACTCCCACCCCATTTTGAGAAGCAATGCTCCCACGTTTCCACCTCCACCCGCCCCCAACGTCCCGGCCAGACCCTCCCCAGTCCATGTACCAAAGGAGAGGTCCGTGCTGGGGGAGGGAGGCCCACGTGCTGGGGGCACAGGAGACCTGCCTGGGGGCTGGGAGGGTAGCCGAACGCCTCCACCTTGGGATTCTTCACGGTGCAGGAGATGGACCGGTTCATGAGGCGCCCCACTCGAAGCTCCGGTACGGCCAGTTTGCCTTTCAGCATGGAGTCCTGAATGACGGGGAAGCTGGGGGACCTGGGAGAGGGCAGAGGGGGTGGAGGCAGAGGCCATTTAGCTGGAGAGGGCAGACGGCTGAGGCTCTGTCACTCACACCCAAGGGAGTTCCACTGGGTCCTAAAGACTACCAAAGCAAGCTGATCACCCCTCAGAACTGGTTTCTTGCGTTACATTCTCTAGATAGGGCGTGTACGCTTATCAGAGATAGAGAGAGAAGAAAAGTGAGAAGGCACCGCCAGGGGAGATGGCCATGGAGCAATCCTCTTGGTATTTGGGGCACAGTGCACGTGCACCGCACATGTTTTTCTTTTATTGTTTTAAATATATTTTATTTAACTTTATTTATTTACTTACATATTTTAATTTGACCAGAGAAGGACAGAGCAAGAGGAAGTGAGAAAGTAAGCCACCAGGTCTGGGACTCAAACCACGGTTGGCCATGTGAGAGAGTCCAGCACCTTTAACCACCATGCCACCTGCCGGCCCCTGGCATGTTTCTCAAACTACCAGGTCTGGGACTCAACCTGGGTAGTTGGTCATGTGGGATCCAGCAGCCTAGCCACCACACCACTGGCTGGCCCTCAGAACGGATTTTTCTGTCGTTATTTGTGTGCTCTTCAAAACGGGGCAGGGACGGTAGACGGAGGTAAAGCCTAGCTCACCAAGGCACCCAGACCAGGTATGGAATGACTGCTTGGAGACGCCACTGGTCTCATTTACGGACAGACAGACCAAGTGTCTGTGTCTGAGAGAGAGAGAGACTAAGAGATTCTGACTCAGGGCTAAACACAGAGCTAGACAGGTAGTTGGCCCAAACAGTCCACTGTCCACAAGTGAGACCGCCACGCTGCTGCCCAGGAGGCTACACATCTGGGTTTGTATCTGCCTTTGGGGAGATCAGAAGGCACCAGGGAGAAAACCGCAGACCTGGGCTCAAAGAATGGAGCAACGTGCATCTCAGAACCTCGGTAACCAGTCAATGTAAGCTGCGTAAGGGCACAAAGCCGGTGGCTGTTCTCTGACGGTCTCCTCAGGATGGGGCTGAGAACGAGATCTACAGAACCACAGATGGACAGGACAGACTGGTGTGTTTCTCTAGGTACAGGCCATGAGCCAGGCACTGTCTCACGGAAAGGGCAACACTGATGCTGGGCGAGGGGACAAAGGGCAGACCCCATGAGTGGAGTTAGTGGTTGAAGGTACGAACTCGGGAACCAGCAGATGGCACAATGGTTACATCGCTGGGATCCCACAGTCAACCATGGAATGAGTCCCAGACACGCCAGGCACATGTGCGTGCATGCCCAAAATCCCCCGAGGAAATAGAGAAGAGATTGCAGCATGGCCATCCCCCACACGGTGATTTCTTGCTTTCTCTCTGTCTCCTTGGCAAGTGCATACACCCTGAGTCAAAACTCTCTCTTAAAAAGGAAAAAAAAAGGGTACAGAACTCGGAAGACCCAGCGAGGGGACAGAGAACATGAGCTGAGGGAGTGGAGAAGATGGGGGTGCGCTGAGACAAGACCAAAGTGATTAGAGATGACCGGCTTGAAGGCAGCACTTACTTGGGAATGGGTGAGAAGATGCTGAGGCCAGCCCGGAACTTCTTGATGGTACCACTTGCCTTGAACCAACTGTGCCTCTTTTCCTGCTGGGTCTTCAAGAAATCGTTGCTTAGGTGCTTCCATTGTTGGGATGTGAACATACCCAGGATCCTGAGGGATCAAAGAAGAGGCTCAGCACAATTAGTCCGAGACAAAGGTCAAGAAATAAGGACAAAGGGGCCAGCAGGTGGCATGGTGGTTCAGGGGCTGGATCCCACATGGCCAACTATGTGGTTTGAGTCCTGGACCCAGTGGCTTAAAAACACACTCCAGGCATGTGTGCATATATGTCCAAGTCTCCAGGAGGGGAACAGAGGAGAAGGGATTGTAGTGTGGTCATCGCCCCAGGGATGCTTTCTCACTTTCCCCTGTCTCTCCCCAGTGAGCACACATGCCCTAAAGAAGAAAAAGAAAAAGAAAAAAAGAAAGAAGGACTAAGACAAGTAACTAATCTAAAACCCTCCCACCTCTAGAGACTACAAAACTAGCTATGGTGGGGAGTGTGTGTCTAAGACCCCCGAGATGACCCCAGCACACGGGGGGGTCCTGTCCTCAAGCACCTCCCCTGGGCAGTAATGCCCACTCCTTTAACCTGGTCTCACGGGCCAGGAATACTGGGAGAGGTGCTGCCTTTACAGGGAACTCTCAAAAGCGAGCCTTTTGGGCCGGGCAGGTAGCACAGTGGTTAGAGGCACTGGATTCCCATGGGTGACCAAAGTTTGAGTCTCAGACCCGGTGGTTTGCTGTCTCACTTTCCCTTTCTCTCTGGTCAAATTAAAAAATAATAATAGACTTAAATAAATAAATCTATTTTTAAAAAAGGCAAGCCTTTCTTAAGGGATTTATTGAGTATTTTGATATTTGTTATCAAAATATTTGAGATTTATTATAAGGAATGCCTATACAGAGCGGAACACCAGAGGTGGGACGAGCAGAGGGCCACCCTCTGCCTTGGGAGGAGCAGGAAGGACGGGGCCATGGTGGGTGCTGACGGTGTCGAGTGAAAAGTTACATCCCCACCTCGGGAACCAGCAGTTAGCGTAATGGCTATGTCGCTGGACTCCCACACAGTCGACTGCAGTTCGCGTCCCAGACCCGGTGGCTTAAAACTCACGCTGGGTGCGTGTGCGTGTGTGCCCAAGATCCTGAGAGGAGCATTGAGAAGGGATTGCGGCGTGGCCATCCCCCCTGGGGGGTGATTTCTCGCTTTCTGTCTCTATGTCTCTCTGTCTGGCGAGCACATGCACCCTATAGCGAAAACCTCTCCAAAAAAAAAAAAAAGTTACATCCCCACCTTCATGGTCTCCAACTGCAGCTGGACCCTCGGCTCCACCTGCCAGTCCTCTCTGCTGTCCCTGGCCAGTTCTAACACTGTTCCAAGTTCTTACTCTAAACCCTTATCACATTCCTTAAGCTCCTAACTTTTCCTTCAAACGATCAGGCTTTTTTATTAATCTGCCAGCAGGTGCCTGTGCTCATACATGAGGAAGAGGGACAGGACACCCCTTCTGCCAGCAGGGCGATCCCTTCTCCTCCGTGTCTTCGCCCTGTCAGGATTTCGGACACACGTGCCCAGCAGGTTTCTCGGGCTGCCGGATCTGTATTTGAACTGTGCAGTGGGCCATGTGGGAGCTGGCTGCCTTAACCATTGGGCTATGGGGCCAGCCCTGCTGTCCTTAACAGAGAAAGTCATCAGATACGGGCTCCCTTCATTTTCAGTCCTACTACGAAACTTATTTCCATTACACCCTACCTCAACCTCTCTCTCTGAAGACAAGAGGACCCTCTAAGATCAACTCCTCCACTTGTACTCTAGGTCCAGCGCGTCTCTTCAGAGACCTGGAACTACCCACACCACCTCTGCGCTCCTTTCCCAAAGCTCGCGCCAACGCCCGCGCCCCACCGGCCGCCCAGCGCCTCCCCTCGTGCCCTCGTCTAGCTGCCCAGGGCAGGTTGGCTCTTCCCCCTTGCTGCTCACCCCTCACTTCTTGCCCTTTTTTTATTCGGGTGACTTTCTTTCTTTTCTTCTTTTAAAGGATTACTTTATTTATTTACTATTTTTATTTGACCTGAGAGGGACAGAGCGAGAGAGCGAGTGAGCAAGAGAGAGAGAGAGAAAGAGAGAGAGAGAGAGAGAGACAGCAAGCCGCCAGGTCCAGGAGGCGAACAGCAGTCAGTCACGTGGGAGTCCAGCGCCCTTAACTACCACGCCACCAGCTAGCCCCCTTCTTTCTTTCTTTGTAATTGTCTGGCTGTCGGGACCAGCAGATGACATAGCAGTTATGTCAGGGGACTCTCAAGTGGCTGGCCACGGTTTGAGTCCTGGATCTGGTGGCTCCAAACTCACGCTAGGCACGTGTGAGTGCATGCAAGATCTCAGGAAGAGAATGGAGGAGAAGGGACTGTAGCATGGTTGTCCCCCAAGGGGGTTGATTTCTCACTTTCTGTCTCTGTCTCTTCAGTGAGCGCATACACCCTATGGCAAAAATCTCAAAAAAAAAAAAAAAAAGAAAAGAAAAGGGCCCAGCAGGTGGCGCGGTGTC
>NW_006204543.1:2825853-2831041 GCF_000334495.1 Tupaia belangeri chinensis
GGTCAAATTAAAATAAATGAATAAATAAAATAAAAATAAATAAATGAATTTAAAAAAACAATTTTTTTTGCTGTAAGACACACGCATGTACCAGAAGAACGTGAGGAATCATCTTGGGGGTGTGGGGGGTGATGGCCATGCCTCAGTCCTCGCTTTTCCACTGTCCTCCTGGGATTTGGGGCTCACATGTACACCCACCCAGCATGGCCTTCAATCCACCAGGTCTGGGATTTGAACTGTACAACTGGTCGTGTGTGATCCGGCTGCTTTAACCACACGCCGCTGGTGGTCCCATATTCTGACTTCTACTTTGCCACCCCACTGAAGGTGTTCCCACCTGCTGCCAGCCCACCGTGACTGCCCCTCTCCAGCTCCTGGCCCTCCCGCAGACCCTCTCCTGGGCCTCCCTGCTCTCCTGGCTTCGCTGACATCTGCCAGGGTTCCCGTCTGCCTCCCCTGCTGGCTTCTGGGGACTGCCTGGTGTGGAGGGAGTGCTGCCTTGACCCCATTCTCTCCCCGCTCTGCCAGGGGAGGCGCAGTGCACGTGGACGCGCCTCCGGCCTTGCCCACATCTCAGGCACTGAACTGACGACAAGGTATCCCCAGCTGCTGGCCCTGGAGCCGTGTGTGAACACGTCCGACACAGAACGGACTCCTCTTCCAGGCCGCCACTTACACGGGGGCATCGCGGTTTACAGACACCTTCACTGCGAACCTAGGAGGAATCTCCGCCATAGTGGGCTCTTACGGCAGTGTTCGACTTGCCCACCTCTGCCTTCAGATCTGACTGGTTTTACACCCCACTACTCGTCTCTCACCTGCATCACGCTTTGTCCAGGCCTTCATCATCTCAAGTCTCGACTTCCACAAAAGCCTCCGACTAAACTCGCTGTGGCCGGGGCCGACCCCTCCTACGAGTGTGCACAATGCCACCAGAGGGCTTTCCGAAGACGGAACCTGGCCACGTCCTTGCTCTGCCTAACGCCCTTCGCCGTCCCGCAACTGCACGACGTGAACCCGAGATCCCCTGACTTGCCCTGCTCCCTACCGCGCTCCCTACCTTCCGGCTGGGCTCCACCTCTCCCCCTCACTTCCCCAGCAACATTCGACTACCCGGGGCTCCCACACACCTGCTGCTGACCCTGCCGCCGGGACATTACTCGCTCTCAGGTCTGTCTACACAGACAGCTCATATCCCTCCTGGGAAACCACTGACCGTCTCCCTCTCTTTCACTCAAGAGCTCCACCTGCCACCAGACGGAGTCGCTCCTTCTGTGTTCTTTCTAAGCCACACACGTCACCTTATTAGGACACGTGCTCACGGGACTCCATTTGGAACTGCACTGAGGGCTGAAAACCGCCTCGTCTCTCGCACACCGAATGGTGACTACCCCGCTCAGCACGTTTAATAGCAGTCCGAGCTGCTCGAGCCCTGTGCTGAGGAACCCACAGAAGGAAATGTGAGTACGACTCTGGTTCCGGGGCTGTACTTTTCTTAAATGCTAAGTCCTTTCACCTCCAGAAAGCCTCAAGGTCAGACACCCACGAACCAGGGGCTGCCCCTCCGCAGTCTGAAAGCTGCCTCCCCAGGTCTATCCCAGCTCTTCCCAGGTACATCTCAGAAAGACGCTGTGGAAGGAAGTGCCCACGCGAGGCTCTGCCCGCCAGCCCGGACGAGTGCCCTCCCTCGCGTGTGCGCGACCCCAGGCCACAGTACTTGCTTTTTCAGCTGAAGACCCAGCCCAAAGCCTTCCTTATTCGACGGCTGGAAAACCTCAATGGACGGCTCTGCAAAGAGAAGAGCAAGCCCCTGGTTCGTGGGCATCTCTGGCCTCCTGGAGTCCAAAGCCGTGGTTTGGAGGGCCAGGCCCCTGGGCTCAGCAACAGTGGGAGACGGGGACCTGGGGGCAGAGGGCAGACTCGAGAGGGAGAAGAAGGACTAGACACGGGGCAGAGGGCAGACTTCAGAGGCTGTCCGATCGATTCCAAATACTCTCAGAAGGAGGCTGAGGGGAGAGGAAGGACTATATGGCATCTCGGGGGCACAGAAAACAATTCCACCAACTCTGTGGGCCTTTAGGGGACAGTTATCGGGGTAAGGGGTGACGGCACCAGTGATGAGATGACCGTTAACAATGACAGGACATGGAAAAGCCGGCAGATGGCCTGCCGGCCGAGCCCAGGGCCTAGTTCTAGTTTTCTCTACCTTAGACCACACTCAGAACGCCCGCCAGCCCAAAGCCACCGCCTCACCTGGCCCATCGAGGTACTGGGAGAGAGAGAATCGCAGCCGTAACACCACGGGCTCTGCCCGGAGGACCTTCCAGGCTGTGGAGACCTCCTCCTGAGAGAAAGGAGACAGAACTTAGCGACAGAGGGAAAAGGGTCTGAAGTTCCCCTGGATGACACGCCATGCACGACAGCGCCCACCGCTGCCCAGGTGCTCCTCATACGGCCCTCGGGACAAGGCTCCCGGCTCCTCGCCACTTACGTCGAGGAAGCTGATGTTGATGTGCAGGTCGATGTCCACATCATCGATCGTTCCATATTCTCTGCAGTGACACAGGCGACCGTGGGTGAGACTCACGAAGAAACAGACTGAGGTGGGAGGAGGCAGAGCCCGGGGCAGCAGAGTGGGGGCGTGGAAGGGCGCTCTGTATCTAGGGTCTTAGCCACAGCCTCACGCCATTTCCATGGCCAGGGCCTTCCTTACCTCACAGGTGAACTACTGGCTGGGCTAAGAAGACCCTGTAAGGAAAGTGGTCTGACTTCCCTACTCAGTCCTGTCGCTCACTGGGCGCCTTCTATCGGTACACTCGATGTAACCCCCATCACGCCGTGAGAAAAAGCCTGTCGCCTGTCAACGACTGGGAAAGGAGGGGCTCCCTCCCTCCCCTGCCAGCCCTGGAGCACAGCCGCACCTGATGGACACGGAGTTCTCACTGTAGAGCTCCTTCACGGCTTCGATGTCGGCGTCGAGCTGCGGGTGGCGGTACAGGTCGGCTGCGCAGCTCCCCTGAGGGCAGCAGAAATGGGGCGGGAGAGAGTGGAAGAAGGTGGACAGAGGGAGAGGGACAGACAGAAGGACGCGCAGAGGTGCCAGGAACAGGGCCCATCAAAGGGCAGCCCTACAAAGGCCCTGGCGGTGCCCTGGTGGTGCCTTGGCTAGGGATTTCCAGAAGGCGAGTCTCCCTCTCTTCAGCTCTCAGCCCGTCGCAGCGGGCCGAGGAGGGACTGTTCCTAGAAGGGCGCATTGTGAGTCTCTGCCCTCCCTCTTCTGGGACCTGCATATTCCGGCACACTCTGTACGGGGTCTCAGGTGTTCACTCAGTTTGAAGAGCATTCTGAAAACCTGAGCACACAGGCTCAGGACTGTGCCCTGAATGGCAACGGCATTAAGCACTCATTGGCACAGACATTTAAAATGTAGCCCTGGGGCCAGCAGATGGTAAAGCAGTTATGTCACTGGACTCCTACATAGCCAACCGCGGTTCGTGTCCCGGACCCAGTGGCTTGAAACTGATGCCAGGTGCATATGCATGCACACCCAAGATTCCAGGAGGAGATGGAGGATAAGGGATTGCGGTGTAGCCATCCCTCCTGGGGGGTGATTTCTCACTGTCTCTGTCTCTTTCTCTCTAGTGAGCATATTTGCCGTAGGGCAAAAACCTCTAAAAATAAGTAAAATAAAGTATAGGCCTAATGAGTAAAATGACCACCACTAACTAGTGAGGGAAGAGTCAGGAAAGTATCACTTCTAACTAAGCCCACACGGAGAGCCTCCATGTACAAAGAACGTGGTCTGCTCTAGGGCAGGGATGGGTCCAGGCAGGAGCAAGAACCCTGATTCTGGCCCAGGTTCTTGCTGACCAGACCATGCTCAAAGGCACACCCTCCGCTCCCCTCCACTGCAAAATCACCTCTTCCACTCTTAAAGTAACCCAAGAGCGGCCCGTATCTAGATAACCCAACAGAGGCCTTGGAAATGGAACCTCACCTGAACTCCATAGAGAAATTCTTCTGATTCATTATCGCCCTCTGAATCGTCGTCATTCCAGAACTGGCCTTTGATGTCCTAGTGATGAGAAACAGAGATACAATCCTCCGCTGGGTCCCCGTTTCCACATGGAATGCGGTGGGTCCCCTGGGAGAGAAGAGCTGAGGACCCAATGCCTTCACACCTTTCACCTCGCCTTTCATACCCAGGGCCTAGCTCTGTCAGGCAGCAAACAGGGAAAACTGGCCTTAAGTCTCCGTGTGATGACCAAGGCTCTGGTAGCCAATGGGGAGGGATGGGAAGACTCCCATGTTGAGGCTGATTCCTAAGACCTGGCTTCCAGGGTAAGCTGGCCCCCTCTAGGACCTCCCAACCCCCAAGCAGACATAGCGCCCTTGTCCCATCACTCCTTCCCTTCCCAAGAACACCTACTCACACACACACACACACATGCACGCACACACACACGCACACCCAACAGTGTCTTCATGCACCTTCTCGCCCTTCAAATGCAAAAGCCACTCTCCCTCCCAGAGGGTGGGAGGGAAGAGAGGGAAAGGTGAGGTCTGCTCTGCCTCGTCTACCCTCGGACAACGGGTGCAGGGGCAGGCAGCTGGCTCTCACCATTGGGTCAGTGGGTCACACACACTCCCAGGTCAGTGCCAGGCAGTGCCCCTCCATACCACCAGCTGAACCCAGGCCAACAAGATGAGCATGTAGGAGGCCGCAAGGGGAGATGAGGGAGTGCGGCGACGTCAGCGACTGACAGCGGCTGGAGATGGCAGGTGACAAGTCAGAGTCCTGGAGGAAGGAAATGACACCGGTCTTGTCACCACATAGTGGCTGAGTGGCATGTACACAGGCACACATTACTTAGGGACACACTTTTTACACACACAGATATTTGACATATATATACACAAATGTGTCCAAGTTTTTCCTACTAAGAGAAAAAAATTTATTTTAAAGAATTTTTTTTTTTGGAGAGGTTTTTGCTATAGGGCGCATGTGCTCACCAGAAAGAGACAGAGACAGAAAGTGAGAAATCAACCCCCAGGGGGGATGGCCACACCGCAAACCCTTCTCCTCCATTCTCCTCTCGGGATCTTGGGCACGCACAGACACGCGCCCGGCATGAGTTTAAGCCGCCGGGTCTGGGACTCGAACCGCGCGTCGACTACATGGGAGTCC
>NW_006204543.1:2831564-2834533 GCF_000334495.1 Tupaia belangeri chinensis
CCAGAAAGAGACAGAGACAGAAAGTGAGAAATCAACCCCCAGGGGGGATGGCCACACCGCAAACCCTTCTCCTCCATTCTCCTCTCGGGATCTTGGGCACGCACAGACACGCGCCCGGCATGAGTTTAAGCCGCCGGGTCTGGGACTCGAACCACGCGTCGACTACATGGGAGTCCAGCAATGTAGCCATTACACTAACTGCTGGTCTCTTAAAAGAATTAGTTTATTTTTTTCTTGGGCCCCTCCTGAAACTGACTAAATTAGAAAGGCCAGGCTTAGGGCCCAGTAATCTGTGTTTTAAAAAGCCCTGCAAGTTTTCGCGATGTGTGATAAATTTGAGAATGACTTGCTGTCCTGAGGGCCTGTGGTCTGCTCCTCAGATAGCAACCTGAGCCTGATGACCGACCCAGGGCTGGGACACAAGGCACAATGCCAAGACAAACTCTGGCTGAGCTAGCGTGATCCCTGTACCACTGCAGCTGGGCCTGAGATCTGCTTCAGCGACTTTTCTGGGGGCAGCCACGGTGGTGTGGCAGTAACTCAGTGTTCCATGAGTGTGCACACACGTTTGTGACCCACTGGCAGAAGGCAAGACTGGAACTGACGACTCTGCTGGGGATACCCGTCTCTCCCTGTCTCCCTGTGTCATAGGAGAAATAAATGAATAACACTTTTTAAAAATACTACTTGGTACCAAAAACTGGAAAGCTGATGAAATAAGTATGGTAAAATGCTGATTATTTATGCAGCCAGTGATGTGTATGAGTCTCTTATACTTCCTACTCTGATGTGCAGGTAGAAGTTTTCATAGTATAAAGTTAGGAGGGAAAAGGGGCCAGCAGGTGGTTTGGTGGTTAACGGTGCTGGACTCCCACATGGCCGACTGTGATTCGAGTCCTGGACCTGGTAGCTTTCTCTCTCTCTCTCTCTGTCCCTCTCTGGTCAAATTAAAATAAGTACGTAAATAAATAAATAATTCTTTAAATTTTTTTTTTTTTTTAAAAATCAGGGCTAATCATACAAGACCTCTCCCTAGAAAGGTACCTTCAAATGTTAACAGGGGGCCAGCAGGTGGCATGGTGGTTAAGGACGCTGGACTCCCACATGGCCAACTGCAGTTCGAGTCCCGAACCTGGCAGCTTGCTTTCTCACTTTCTCCCTCTGTCCCACTCTGGTCAAATGAAAATAAATAAATAAATAATCTTTTAAAAAATCTTTTTAAAATCTTTAAAACAAAATGTTAACAGGGACACTACCTGAGACTCCACAACTGCCTCCTTGCTGGCTTCACACACACCTAGCACGCCCCCAGCACGGTCTCTGTCCCTGCTGCTCCTGCTTCTTGGAACACTCTCCACCCAGCTATCCACACAGCTTGCTCTGCCCCTCTTTCAGACCTCTGCTGGGAGGTCATCCTGACCACACCCCAACACACACACATGTGCACTCTCTCTCCCTCGTCCCCGCTCTGGTGTTTCCACACACTTCACACACCCTAACACAGAAACTGTTCGCCCCCCTTCAGAAGTTCTACGCTGGCGGAGGCTTTCACTGTCTCCACGGTCTACACTCTCAGTCCCTTCGTGCAGTCACTGGTGAGTGAGTGAATGCACGCCGGATCTCTAGGCCAGACGGGAGATACGAGGACCTAAGTGCTTCTACCCGCGGACAAACCACACGACAATTCTGAAAAGGCAAGATGCGTTCACCTTCAAGAGCGGCTGAGACCCAGGGCGTCAAGGTCTGGGGGCCCGGGCTGTGAGGTCTGGAAATGAACAGTCAGGTGCTGGTCTGGATGTCCACACAGGAGTGCCGGGAGCACGGACGGCGGGCTGTCCCAGGTGAGTGCTAGGATGACGGCTGCGTAGGCCACAAGTACAACTCCGTCAAGGCTGCTGTCACGGCGGAAGTCGCGAAAACTGAGCCTCTCTCCAGCGGCTGTTGCCTTGTTCCTGCTATTAAAAGAAAAGGTAGGTCAGAGTTTTTCTTGTCTAAAGAAAGGAGTTCAGAGGTCATCAGATTTTTCACACCAGGCTGCTTTAGTGAAGGGACCTGGCTTCCTCTACCCTGGATGCCCCCTCCTGTGGCAGGAAGAAGAGTGGGTTTCTAAGAGGAAGACTGGGAAAACGCAGTGGGTCATGGAATGCGCAGAATCGCAGATGGTTTTCAAGTCAAACAACCCTGACGGGTGGCCTGGTTCAGCTTTCCCACTGTACACAGAATTTTCTGGTGTTAGACCAAGCAACATTGCTGGACTCCCATGTAGTCCACCGCAGTTCAAGTCTGCACCCGGCAGCTTAAGACACCGCGGGGGCCTGTGTGTGCCCGAAATCTCCAGGGGAGAATGGAGAAGGAATTACAATGTGCCCATCTCTCCTGGGAGGTTATTTCTCACTTCTGTCTCTGTCTCTCCAGCGAGAGTGCCAGCCGTATAGCAAAACTCTCTATAGAAATCAAGCATAAAAGGAACACAGGGGAACTGGCCTTGCGGGCATTCGGCAGGTCCTGATCACACCCCACCTTGGCGATGCGATGGTAACCCATTAGGGGAGTGCTCGCCAATTAAGCTACTGTAGAAAGACCTATCCGGACGTAAACGCGACAGGACGGGAACCTTGCGGGAGAAGCCCAAGTGGAGTTAACTCGGGGTTCGGTCTGGACGACGGCGGCTAACACCGAACGCCTCTCAAGGTCCACGTTCTGTGTCGTGGGAAGCCTCAAGTCTGGACCACGGCGCTGCTCGGTGTGACAGCCCGAGTCCCGTCGCAGACGCCCATCTATCTCCAGGTCTCAGCTCCGGTCTGATCCCCGCTCTCCCGAGGAGGGCGGCCGCTCAGGTCCAGCCCTAGACACAGGCGGGGAGGGGAGCGGTCCCGCAGGCCAGCGGCGGGGAGGGCCCGCAGGGGCTGCCCCCGGGCTTCCCGAACAGGCCCGGAGCCTCCCCGGGAGACCCCGAAGGCCCCCGCACC
>NW_006204543.1:2837834-2848057 GCF_000334495.1 Tupaia belangeri chinensis
TGCTGGTGGGCGGGGCGTGGAGCCGCGACGGCGTCTGCGCACGGCGTCGGGGAGGGCGAGCGGAGCAAGAAGAGGGTCCTGGGGGCGCACGGAGGGCCCTGCGAAGAGGAATACTGGCTTTGGCGCCCCGTGTGGTGGGAGGATTGAGCAGGGACGGCGGCCTGGCAGCCTGTAGCCTGGGAGGGAGTCTCCTCGCAGGAGGATGGGCCAGGCCAGGGGTCTGATTGGAAACCGGGTGTCTCGCACCCCGATCTTTCAGATCTTACACCTGGCTCGTTTGCTGCCCTGCTAGCTGGAAGGTGCCCTAGCATCTCTTGGGTTTCAGCAACACGTGTTAAATTTGCAGCCTTAAAGGAAGACCTTATCTTTGAAGCCGAGCCAGTAACATTTAATTCCTGAGGCTGTTGTGTCGATGAAATGAGATAGTGTTAGGTGGGACCTATGAAATTGCCACTTTCATAGGATCTAAGTAGTCAAATACCAGCGATTTCTTTTCTTTTTTAGTTGCCAGAGAGTACACGTGCTTGCCGGAAAAAGACAGAAAGAGGAGGGGAGAAAGCCCGCCCCACAATTGGAGTGTGGTCACAGGGTAATCCCTTTTCCTCCCATTCTCCATCCTTTCGGGATTTGGGGAGCATGCCAGGCATGTGTCCCATGCTTCCAATACTAGGATTGGAACCACGGTCAGCCACACGGGATCTGGCCTCCATACCTACTGTGATAGGAGTGGGTCCTCTGGCATGATTGTTGGTTCTGGTGGACTGGCCTCCTGTCTTTTCAGCCTGTTGTCCAAACCTGGGTCTCCTGTCTGGCAGTCCCTTACTCACTCAGCGCCCTTTCAACACAAGGTTTCCGTTTAAATCAGCCCGAGTGACGCAGCTGTAGGCCAGGACCCTCTACGTGAGTTTCCCACCTTTTGAACAACCCCTCTTGTCCCAGTCAAACCCACCTAACTCCCCTCACTTTGCACCTTTCATGTTCCTGTTCACTGTACGTAAGACTTGTTCAGAGAAGCATGGTCGACTTCCCTCGCCATTTAAACGATTTCAGCTTATCTCTTTTTTTTTTTTTTGGAGGGGGTGTTTGTTATAGGGCGCGTGCACTTGCCAGAAAGAAAGAGACAGAGAGACAGAAAGCAAGAAAGCACCCCCTGGGGGATGGCCAAGCTGCAATCCCTTCTCCTCCATTCTCCTCTCGGGATCTTGGGCACACAGGCATATGCACTGAGCATGAGTTTAAGCCACCAGGTCCAGGACTCGAACCACGGTCGACTACATGGGAGTCCAGCGACATAGCCATTACGCTAACTGCTGGTCCCTCAGTTCACCTCTTAAACGTCTCATATTTTATCTCCTAAAGAAGTCTTAGGTAACCCTTTCTTTGTACAGTATTCCTACCCCCCTACAGCTGTACTAGCCTTCTGAGTGGACACCTTACCCCAGTGTCTACTCCTCCCATCTACCCTCCACTGAAATGCCTGGGGAAAGCTTCCTTTTCTTTTCAGTTCTTTTCTTTCTTTCTTCTTTCTTCTTTCTTTCTTTTACGAGATTTTTGCTATAGGGCATGTGTGTTTGCCAGAGAGACAGAGAGAGGGAGAAAGAAAGAAAGGGAGAAATCACCCCCCAGGGGAGATGGCCATGCCACAATCCCTTCTCCTCCAGTTTCCTCTCAGGATGTTGGGCATGCACACAAATACACCCTGTGTGAGTTTCAAACCACCAGGTCCGGGATTTGAACTGCGGTAGACTGTATGGGAGTTCAGTGAGCTAACTGTTCATCGGGCCAGACAGGAGGTTCCATCTCCCTGACCAAAGCAATCCTTTGGGGTATGGGATCGTGACCTACAGAGAACCACTCAGTCTTCCCCTCCAACCTCTCCTGCCTTTGAGCCGCGGGGCTGAGAAGCTATGAGATGGAAACTGTGGGCAACCAGCTCTCTGCCACGTGGTGGCACAGCGAACGGGCCGCGGTGTAAAGAGAAGAGGGCACCGAGAAATGGAGCGAGAGCGGCCTGAGGACATTTGCGCTCCTGAAATCGCTCCCCGCAGGCCAGTGGTACTGCTGCACTTCTCCAGTCCCCCTGCTTCACGCCAGGCCGAGTCGGTTCCTATCCCTAACACAGAGATGGAGTGGAGTGAGCTGGCAGCACTCGAGGGTGTGGCACTGGTGGAACCAGAATGAAATGGAGGCGACAGGGACCTGACCTTGCGGCTGGGAGACTGGAAATCTCTGTCATTTCATCTCAGATCAGATGGTCCCACGATCATCTGTTCTGTCTTGAGATTTGAGTCACGCCTCCACCCAAGATGGACGTGTCAGATGCATGGGAAGCTCGCCTGGCTGCTGGCGTGTGTTGGGCTCCCCGGAGGTCCGCTTTCCTCCCTCCATGCAGGTGGAGTCAGAACCGGGCACCGTCTCGCTCAGCGACACCTCTCCTACCTTTGGCCCGTGACCCTTCCAGCCCTGGGTCGGACGGCCGTATGTCTTGTAGACTAGGACAGCCCAGGCTTGCTCCCAGGCGCAGTGAGAGAAAGGTGCACAGGTCAGGAATCCAGCAGGACACATTGGAGCCTGCCTGCAGAGCTCCAGGAGAGAAATGGGAATCCTGATCCTCTACACCATTCCTGAATGCTTCCCCCGGAAAAATAAATGAACAAGAGGGGCAGCAGGTGGTGTGGTGGTTAAGGGCACTGGACTCCCACCGGGCCCACCGCGGTTAGAGTCCTGGGCCGGGCGGCTACTTCCTCATTTTCTCTCTCTCACTCTGTCCCTCTCTGGTCAATTAAAATAAAGTGAAATAAAATAATTCTTGTTTAAAAACCTGAAAAACAATGGAATTGCTTGGAATTCAGAGAGTGGTAGGGTTTCTGGTGCCTGGGGACTTGGGGGACGAGCCCTGTGGAGGGTGGGGAGGCATGGGGAGTGCACCTTCTCCCTTCTCTCTTGGTTGGCACCCCTGTCTTTCCCAAGTAGCCCTCCACATCCACATCTGTGGTAGCAATGCCGCACGACAGGATGAAGGTCGAAGACTCGGCCCACAGACCCCAAGTTCTGGGCTGGGCTCCCCAAGTCAGTTTCAACTGACAGACTCCCTTCAGGAGTCCTTTGGTAATGCAGCCTCAGTGTAATGATGAGCCATGCCAGAGGGGTGGAGCAAGCTGCAGGGTGCTGGCCACGATGGAGCCTACCTGCTTCCTTACTCCCGTCCGAAGCATCTCCTTGGGGCCCAGGTCCAAGAGCTGGTACCACTGGGATTTTGTCTGTCTGGTTGGCGCCAAGATCACTGGAACATGGTCCTCCCACCCCAGCGTGACTCTCTGCACTCCCACCCAGTAGCTCACGCTAAGTGACCTTGGCTGCAGCCGCATAGACAAAATTCCCGAGTGGGACCAGCTAAGGACTAGGTCGTCTTTCTTTGGAGACAACGAACAGAATCAGATCAACTCGCTACCATAGACACGCCGCTATGGAAGCCACGAAGCTGAGGTCAAAGCGTGACCTCTTACTACGAGGCAGGGACCACGAGGGCCAGATGAAGACTTCAGGGACAGGGCTCAACAGTACTCCAGGTGGACTAGCACAGAGGACTCAGGAGTCAGAGACCCCTCACACCTGGCAAGCTGCGATCTGAAGCTCTCTCAGCTCCAAGGATGTCTTTAGGCCCAAATCCAGGTCAAAGGGGAAGGGGAAGTCTTCGGTTCCTGAGGGCCATCCTCCCACAGAGGTCCTTAAAGGACAATGGATAAAAGAGAGATTTCCCAGCAGAAAGGACCAACAACATTTTTTTTTTTTAAGAGAGAGAGATTTTTGCTATAGGGCACATGTGCTTGCAGACAGAAAGCAAAAAATCAACCCCCCAGGAGGAATCGCCACACCACAATTCCTTCTCCTCCAGTTTCCTCTCGGGATTTTGGGCATGCACACACACACGCCCAGTGTGTTTGAAGCTGCCAGGTGTGGGACTTGAACCGTGGTCGGCCATATGTGAGTCCGGTGATATAACTGCCCGGGGGCCATCTTCTGGTCCTGAGCATTTGGTTTTGTTGCTCAAGAAACTCACTCCACCGTGCAGAAGGATGGATATGTTGTAGGCTGGAGACTACTGATCATTGTCTCCTCTTTCCTCCTGTTCCAAACATTTTTTAATTATTAAATTTTTAAATTTATTATTATTATTATTATTTTAAAAAATGTT
The DNA here is from genome assembly GCF_000334495.1 of Tupaia belangeri chinensis. NCBI lineage: Eukaryota > Metazoa > Chordata > Mammalia > Scandentia > Tupaiidae > Tupaia > Tupaia belangeri. Next base: position 2,842,030 of record NW_006204543.1, read on the forward strand.
CTCACCAGAGGCCAGCAAGCGGCGTGGTGGTAAAGGGCACTGGACTCTCTCACTCTCTCTCTTTCTCCCCACCCCTTCTGGTCAAAGTGGATAAATAAATAAATAAATAAAATATTCTCACCAGAGAGAGACAGGGAGAGTGAGAGGGAAACAAGAAAACAAGGCAGCAGGCCCAGGACTCAAACCACGATCGCCCATATAGGAGTCCAGCCCGTAAATGCCGCACCACCTGCTGGCCCCCCCATGCCAGAGAGAACCTGGATTGGGGTTCAGTAAAGAAACTGGACATGATGTGTCCCTCACTGGGAAGAAGGTGTGTTTTTGTTTGGGCCGAGGACATTTTGAAATTGTGTGTATGAAAGTATGGAGGTGCACAGGGTGGGCTATGCCATGCGACGCCGTGCTGCTCATCCGCCCACCTTCCCTTCCTTAGGCGCTCGCTCCCCCCCTTCCACAGTGAGCCCCGCCGGCTCATCCTCCCAGCCTAGAGGGAGGCACATGTGCACAGCTGCCCGAAGTCCTCCCACCAGTCGAGAGCTAGAACTAGTGAAGCCGATGAATAGAACGCATTGCCAAGACTTGGCCACACGATGACTGAATCTCTAGACCCAGCCATGCCTGAAGGCAGATACATCCTCTGATTGGTCAGTTCTTTGGGGGCTCAGAAGAATCATGACGCATCTTTGCATAGAAAAATGCAGTGACCTGCCCAGTGACCCTACGCCAGTCGATTAATTTCTTATTGGCTTAAAGCTGTTAAAGTTGGGTTGACACTTGCAATGGAAAAGACCCAGACCAGTGTGTGTATAAAGACACGCACACACCATGTCATCCAAACGCTCCGGATGTTACACGGGTCTTCCCTGGTCTTGCGCGGCGTCAGCAAACTTTGGGTAAACAACCAGATAAACTGTGGGCTCCATACGGTCTCTGTCTCGTGTTCTTTTCTCCAATCTTGTTTTGCTTTTTACACCTTTACAAATGTAAAAGTTATTCTTGGTTTGTAGATCATACAAAGATAAGCCATCAGAGTTTTCAAGCCCCTGACCTAGACCAGCTCAACTCCTGGAGCTTTGGAGTTACACGCCCTTCCATATATTTAACATATATATAAGATTTGCCAGAGTTTGTGTGCACTTGAGAGACAGAAAGAGGGGAAGAAGGAGCAGCGCTTTCCCGTGGGATGGTCTGGTCGCACTCCCTTCCTCCCCATCGCCTCCCCATCGCGCACAGAAGCACCTGCTGGGGTTTTCGAGCTGCTGGTGCCAGGACTCAAGCTGCATGTTGGCCATGTGGGTTCTGACTCGTTTAACCATCAGGACGTGGGGCTGCCCCATGAAGCCCCATCGCGCACAGCACCTGCTGGGGTTTTTGAGCTGCTGGTGCCAGGACTCAAGCTCTCAAGCTGCATGTTGGCCATGTGGGTTCTGACTCATTTAACCATCAGGACGTGGGGCTGCCCCATGAAGAAAAGCACTTCAAATCCATTTTGGTCCAAGTACCTTGCCCTGACTGGGAGAGTTAAGGTACAGAGAGTCAGGAATGCGAAAAGGCCTCGACCTGCCCCATGACCTGCCCCATGATAGGTCATCATGACTGTTTCTTGGGCGCTAAGATGATTTTTCAGGTTCATATAGATGTCCAAATGCCCGGTTCACCCTCGCAGTCCCTTCCACTCCTCCATCCCCTCCAGGAAGCCTCACTTCCAGGCCCGCTCCCCCGACACTGGTAAAGCTTGGCCCAGGCGCTGTGTGGCCCTCCACTGTCACTGCCCTACCGGCCTGTCTTCCTTCTTGCCTCGGTGTGTTTGCAGGTGCCCACACTAGCGCCTGGCGCAGTGCTCAGGCCACGCCTCCGGGAAGACATCCACTAGCATGTGTAGTGCTGAGTGTGTCTGCGCGCCGTCGGTCCGTCTCTGCCAGCACCGCGTCTGCGCGCATTACTTGGCCCTGGGCCCTCGCGCGGCCGCCCACTGGCGCATGCCCTGGAGCTGCCCTGGTCCCCGGACTGCTTAGGTACCAGCTCTGCATTCCCACTCCCTTCACAAATGAGGCGCAGACAGAGGAACGGATGGGAACAAGTTTTCTTAGAAACTGTCTTGCAGGAGGAACCCTCCAGCCCCACCCCCACATCCTCTGCTGTCTGGCGTGACCACGAGCCTCCATCCTCAGCCACGCCTGGGGACGAGGCCTCAGACTGGGCGGACCATCTGTGAGGTGGGGGCCGTCCTCCTGGGGAGTGTGGCCCAGGAAAGGTTGGCCCAGGCAAGGTGGGTCATGGCGTCTACGCTGCGTCTTCGTCTATCTCACAGAAGCAGGCAGGAAGCACCACCATTGATCAGCTTTTATGGCACCCACTGGATACAACAGACAGACCGAGACAGACGGACAGAGCACACACCACGTCTAAGCCGAGCACGGCTCACCACCTAAAGCACCTTGGGTAAGCACACGTGAGACACCCTTGCATAGGAAAGATGCACTTGTTAAAGGAATGAAGAAGTATTTTGCAGAACATCTACGTCCCTCCCAGGCCCGGGGCACAGAGGGACCTCTAACTCTGAAGCTTCTACGTGTTGAGGGTCACCCAATGGCAGTATATACAGTAGCAGACCTCTGAGTCTGTCGTCGTAGCCCTCTAGCATCTCCAGATCAACTTGACAGGTGGGCCAACTGAGACTAAGAGACAGAAGGTGGCCTGGAGTGAGGGGACACGGGTGGCTCGAGGGGAGGGACACAGGAGGTGACTTGGCTCAGCCAAAGGCAGGACCGTCTATCCAGCTGGGAAGGCAAAGCTCAGGTGGCCAACACCCCCCTTCCCGCCTGCCTGGGAAGCAGTGGTCCCATGGGGAAGGCTGGAACAGGAAAGGCGGGTTCCCGCCCCATGGCCAGGGCACCACACTGGGCAGCAGAGGCCAGCGCCGGCCGGGCTCCTCCTGGGGCCTCTTGGGAACGCTATCCAAGTCGGGGTTTGGACTGTGGGCTCACTGCTTCCGTTCCTCTTCTGTTAGCTGAGCATCGGCCACAACCTCACGTCTTTCATTACTCTTAAAAGGGCAGGCTTGAGGAGTGGTTTGAGGGAGACTGAGACACACAATCGCCCACAGCCCCCTTGCCTCGGCTGCAGGAGCAAAGTTCTCCTTCACCCTGTCTCCTAGGGATATTTAAAGGCAGCTTTTACAAGACTCCATACTGTCTTTTTTGTTTCTCTTGTATCTTTTGTTTGTTTTCTGTCTTTGTTCCTTTGTTTTAGTTTATATAGATATATATTTATATATATTCTTACAAAAGCAATAGTCCTTTGGTCCCTAAACTCTACGGAATGATATGATTTTGAAAGAAGTAGATCTGGGCTTCCCTGCAGAGAAGCCCTTGGCACCCCCAGGCCCCCTGCGGGTCGCCCCGTCCATCTCAGCCAGCCCTCGCCGCCCTGCGAGCTGGAGCTCTGAGCGCGGGTGCAGAGCCACGTGGGGTAAGACAGTCCTCAGAGTGGCCTGAGCGCCAGCGTGGGCCGTGGCCCGGCCCGCCTCCGTCTGAAGCTGCTCCTTCCGGAAGGGCTGCGCAAGGTTTCTGTGCTTCTCCTTCCCTTTCTTCTCACTCTTCAGTTGCTGTCGTTGGGTGTCAGTGGTCAGGACAGAGGGCAGAGACAGAAGGCAAACGTCAGCTGGAGGGCCGGACGGCGGAGCAACTGCCCACCTGTGGCCTGTCCTGAGGAGCAGAGCTGTGGCCCACAGAGGCACAGGGTCCTGGCAGACAGCCCCAGCCCAGTGCCCCAGATGAGGGCTCCTGGGGAGCTCGCTGAGGCAGTGCCACATGGGCATCTGAGACAGCCAGTCCCTAAGTGGTACATGTGTATCCTGTGGTCCCGAGGCCCTCCCAGAAACCCAGAGGAACTAGTGGTGTCCCTCCTGTCACCCAGCGGGCCCTGCACATCCTACTTTAGCAGACGGGCTCTCTCCCCTCGGCTCCGTGGTCATAATCTCAGCCCTCGCTTCTTGCCCCTTCTTTGCTTAAAGTCCTCAGCGAGTCTCCGGTGTCTTCAGGATCAGGTTCAAACTCGGGGCCTGTCAGACCCGAGCTACTTTCTTAGTCTCCTCTTCCAGCGCCCCGCCCTCCCACACACGGGCTCTCTGCCCTGTGGCCCTGTGGCCATCTCTGCAGTGGGACCGGTGTTAGTCTCGTGTTCAGTCTCCTGACCCTCACACACGGGCTCTCTGCCCTGGAGCCACTGTGGCCGTCTCTGGAGTAAAGCTGGCTGCATCCTTTTGTGATCCCCTCTCTCGGGCCCCGGGGGCAGAAACGGTGTCTAATTCATCTCAGTTCTTAGATGGAAGGAAAAGCACGGCCCCCATCGGGCTTCCTCAGGCTCCTGCCTCTGCTCTCTGCCCCAGACATGCTCAGAGAGCAGTGCCCTCCACATCCCAAAGGGCACCGAAGCTGGGAGCAGCTGGTCACTCAGCCCCACCTGCCTGGGGTCCTCCGGGGACTCACCTTTCTGTGGCTGGTCAGCCAGAGATCAGTAAGGCCGGCTGGCATCCTTGGGCCTCTTGAGCTGTACCTTGAGCCTCTTCATGCCGATCTGAAAGCCATTCATGGCCTGAATAGCGGTCTGGGCGCTGGTCGGATTGTCGAAACTAACGAAGCCTGGGGTGTGAGCAGAGGGGTTAGCTGGGTCCCTGCCTGCGTGGCCTCCTCTCTCTGACCAGCCCGTTGGGCCCCCCCCATCACCCATATGTCCCTCCGCTGTCTGAGCACGCACACACGTGACACGCAGATACAAGCTCACACAGCCATGGCGAGTGGGCTGAGACTGACGTGTGAGTGTCTGTGTGGGGGCAGGGGGCTCGTGAGGCATTTCCTCCAGCGGGCTGGCTGGCCCCCTCCACAGCTCCCATGTGGGTCCCCAGAACTGCAGTTGGAGTTGGGGGGACTCTCTGGTCCCAGACCCTGACTCCTGCCCTGGCCAGACTCCAAAGTCTTATTCAGACACATCCCAGACACCTGGCCTTCCTGGACGAGCCTGAAATGATGCGATCTTAGGGTGTGCGAGGACCCCACAGTCAGAACAGGGGCTCAGCTCACCGAAACACTTGCTCTGGTTGGTGGCTCGATCCACAAAGACTTTGGCAGAGACCACGGCTCCGAAGGGCAGGAATGTCTGTGTGAGTTCTGCGTCACCAAACTCCTGAGGCAGGTGATAGATGAAGAGGTTACAGCCTTCGGGGCCTGCAGAACAGTAGCAGGCTGGTTCAGGGGGGACCTCAGTGCAGCCCCACCAGGCCCTGGTCTCCAGCCCCCAGCCCCTCACCTTCTCTTTGCTGCTGGGGTAGGGCTGACGGCTGCTGGGGACAAGCTGTGCTCACCGGGGCATAGGCCGATGGGTAGGCTGCTGGAGACACAGGCAGCGCCGTCAGTGACCCCACGGCCATCCCCACCCGGCCCCATCTGCCTGGCTACCTTGGAGCAGTTCGGCCTAGTTCACCATGACCCTTGCCCCAAGAGAGGATGCTGGGGAGTCAGGGAACAGGAGGGTTGAGGCCTCGGGAAAGCCTAACCCCGTAAGTCTTCCTGTTCCTTCCTGGGGCCCTCCACTCCCCAGGCCATGCAGCGCAAGTGAAACCTGCATGGTGGTGCATCCCCGGGAAGGCCTGCTGCAGGGGGTCAGCCACGCCGGCGCCCTGGGCTGGGGAGAGAGGGGCACAGGCTCCGGAGTGGGAGGTAGGGGCAGCTGTGAGGGCCAGAAGAGGAGCAACCCTCCCAGGAGACTGGCCCTGTCCCACCCCACTTCAGGGAAATCTGGGCGGAGCTGGGGCCCACCTGGATAAGGGGAAAGCCCGTTACTGTAGAGCGGGTCCGCGCCAGGCTGCCCGTTGGTCTGGGGGGCCAGGGGGCCAAATCCGTTGACCCCAATGGGCGCTGGAAGGCCAGGAAGCGTGCCAGGGCCGCCGGGTGGGGAGGTGGCAGCTGGGGGTGGCAGAGGTCCAAGTGAGGAGGTGGCAGTCGGCCCCTCCCCTCCCGGTCCGCGTCCA